>NC_142132.1:21735000-22050000 GCF_024610735.1 Ursus americanus | reverse complement strand
ATTTCCAATACCCAGCTCAAATGCCATCTCCTCCATGAAGACATCCTAGCCTCTCCGGGCAGAGTTTGTGGCTCCTACTTGCCTCTTTAGTGTAGTGCGTTTCAACTATGGCCTAAGCACACGTCTTTCATTACTTGTTTAACTGTCTCTTCCATTAGGTTGTCATCTAGTTGTTGAATTTTTTAATATAATATGTTGTGCTTGGAGCACCTGGGTAGCTCAGTCGGTTAAGCATCTGCCTTTGGCTCAGGTCATGATCTCAGGGTTTTGGGATCGAGCCCCATATCTGGGCTCCCTGCTCAGTGCTTCTTCCTCTCTCTTTACCTCCCCTCCCTCCCTCCTTACCCCCCGCCCCCCTCCCCTGGCTCTCTCCCCTTATCTCTCTCTCTCAATAAAATCTTAAAAAATATTTTTTAATAAAAAAATATAATTTTTGTGCTAAGATAGAATATGACATAAAAGAACCCCCAGTGTATAGTCAATGAATACAAAATGTACAGACATGTATGCTTAAAAATGTGAGTCAACTTGGAATAATCGAAATTATTTATATGTGCAAGCCCACTGCCATCCTAGATACACAGTAGATGCTCAATAAAAATTAGCTTGGTTAGAACTAAATGCCTGTTAAATGTCATAGGTTGAAGAATGACAGAGTATAAATTATACTGCTGGCAGCACAGTCTCAAAAGTTCAGACTTAGGGTGAGCATGGTATATTTGCAGTTCATCATTTAAACCAGCCTGACCAGAGATTACAATGAGGTTTGAAAAATATGGCTTGTAAAGATAAACTGAGGTAATTTTTGGATGGTCTCTAATGGCAGGTTGAGAAATCTCTAGAACTCATTGTTGTAGATTATGGAGATAAATTTAAAATTTTTGAGCACAGAGGGACATATTTTGTGTACTAAGATTGCAGTGCATATAAAATGCTATGAGGATTTGCCTAGTAGGGGGACGGAAGTCTGAAAAGATTTCACCGAGGGGGTGGCAAATATGGAGAGGAATTTAAGATTTTTGAGCACAAGGGAACACACATAATACTGAAGATACAAAGCTCTGTATTTTAAATCTGACACCCATGTAACAAATGGATTAGCAGGTACCATCAAAATCCTTCTTAAAGAATAAGATAGTATTTTAGACTTACGAACCACAAAATGTTTGTCACAACTACTCAGTTCCACAGTTGTGTCATGAAAGCAGCCATAGACAATATGTCCACAAATGGGTGTGGCTGTGTTCCAAAACCCTTAATTTACAAAACCAGGTGATGGCCAAATTTGGCCCTCAGAATGTAGTTTGCCAACCACTGGATTAGAGCAATAAGTGGCTGAAAGTTAAGGAGACATTTAAGTGTCTATTTAAATGCAATGGTGCAAAATTTCAGAGGCTGGTACCAGGGTGTATAAATGGAAAGAGGAAGAACAAAAGAAAGAGAGATTATGGTGGGTCGGGGGGGACAAGGGGACTGACTGGTGATGTAGGGAAAATGAGCAAGCATCTAAGGTAGTAACTCTTGAAGGTTTCAAAAAAAGAGGACTAGAAGAATAGAGGTATCTTTGACAGGACAGGGTCTTCTGTGTTAAGCATCAGGGAAAAATTCCCCTAAAAAGTTTGGAAGAGGGGAGCCTGGGTGGCTCAGTCAGTTAAGCATCTGTCTTTGGCTCAGGTCATGATCCCGGGGTCCTGGGATCGAGCCCCACATCTGGCTCCTTACTCAGTAGGGAACCTGCTTCTCCCTCTCCCTCTGCCTACTGCTCTCCCTGCTTGTGTGTGTGTGCTCTCTCTCTCTCTGTCAAATAAATAAACAAAATTTAAAAAAAAAAAAAAAGCTTGGAAGAAAGCAATTTAAAAAGATGCATATATGGGAACTGGAATTTGAGATAATCAAAGAATTCTACAGAATTTTGGTGCTAGGGGATACATAGAGCTTACTAAAATTATTAAATTAGTCCAAATTTGCCATTTTATAATGTAGCAGGACAGGTAGCATTTACATTATAGATCATTAGGGCAGAGGACAGTCAAACCACAGCAGCCCCAAATCATGGTTTGTTTGTCCTACACAATACTGGCCCTCAGCAAGTTTGAAAAACACAGAGGATCAAGTTGCCAGCATTTAAAAATCAGGAATTTATATACTGAACTGGAATTCTTACTTCTCTTGAAAAAAAAAAAAATCAGAAAAATCAAGCAATACTAGGTTCCTATTCCCACACAGCATAATTAGCCAGCAGGATACAGCAGTTGCTCCTCCTTAATGAAACCTGAGTTCTCCTTTCCCTGGAGCAAACTCAATGCCATTACTCACAGACACCACTCGTGGCGCTAGTGAGTCCTGATTTCAATGTCTGGGCTTCAGAGGCATACTGCCAGGCTGGTGTTTAGGCTCTGCTACCTTCTAACAGGAGGTAACCTAACTTTCATAAGCTCCAGTGTCTCCATCAGGGAGGTGTGGAATAATTTCAGCTCCTTAGAGGCTCTCAGAGGATTATTATGAGGACTAACTGAAATATTGTATGTAAAGCACTGGCACAGAGCAGCCCCCTAAATGTTAGATATTGTGATTATTATCAGGAGGGGAAATTGAAGCCCAAGAGGTCACACGAATTGCCCAAGTCCACACTCAGGTTGTGACAGAACCAGTAACAAAACTCATTCCTCATGACTTCAGGGCTATTTCCAATACTCTGAGGGTATTCTACCACAAATGCAATTGGGATGTTTGGAAAACCTAACAAAGGTACGCCCCGAATCAAGAAGAAAAAATAAAAGGAACAAGTCAGATATGATGGGCCAATATGATGAAGCATTTGCATGGGTAATACCGAACAAATGCAGTATACTGGAACGAACAGACAATATGTGTGCGTCTCTCTCTCTCTCTCTCTTTTTTTTTGCCAAAGCCACATAAAAGAATTCCAAACATTTATTCTACCATTTGTGGCAGAGTAAAAACCAGCCCACATCTCAAATCAAAGTCTGGTGACTTTTAGCTGCATTCTATCCTGAAGAAAAACTGTGGGTAGAAAGACTGGCAAGGATACCCTGGAGCTACTTTGTCCTGCTTATGAATTCTAAGTCCCTGTCGTTTCAAAAGTGGAGGAGAAAAAGTGCTAAGTCAACCAACTTCAGCTAGTTAGTTCTTTCTATTTGGTGACTGTAAATCAATGACAAGCAAACTTCTAATACTTTCACCCTGGCTGAGAAGTTTGCTGCCGCTCACCATCCATCACTTCTGCCTGTGAGTGGCCTTGCTGAGCTCTTTCTAAACAGCATCCAGTTCTCTGGTTATATGCATGCCCTCTTTTCTGCAGCCCACAGGAAAATATGCTGGTGGCAGCTGTTTGTAATAAGCCGAAGGCTTTGTGAGACCAATTGTAATGCAAAGGTCATATTTTCTAAGCTGTTTATAGATTGCAATTTGTAAGGTTATAATGTCACATGCTGTCGATAATTCAAGGTGGAGAATTACAACTGTTAATAGGTCATCAATTCTTCATTCTTCTCCTTCAATGTTCATTCTCTTGAGAGATTTAATTTGTTTCATGGAAACATGATTCCTTGAACTTTGAACTAAAGGTTTCATTTGTTTATGAGAAGGAAAAAAAAAAATCCAGGGAGGTACATGGTAAAACTTTCAAGGGATTTGAACCAATCAAACGACCACAGTTCAGACAGGAGATTCATAAAGTCTATTTTCCAGGAATCCAGTGATCCAGGAGATGTTTTTATGTTGTCAGTATATGAGAGGCTTAACACCGTCCTTCTCCCCAAATCAAAAAATAAAATAGGAGGCAAATGTTGCCAAAATCCACCCAATACTAGAAGCTAAAGGAGTTTCAACCTGTTTGCAAGAATGCATTTGCTCTAACTGTGGGCTGTCAGGAGTCTGTCCAAATGCTTCATCAGGGAGAATAATTAAATCTGAATTCTAGTGGCACCTGGGTGGCTCAGTCGATTAAGCATCTGCCTTCAGTTCAGGTCATGATCTTGGGGTCCTGGGATCGAGCCCCACTTCAGGCTCCCTGCTGGGGGGAGGGGGGAGTCTGCTTCTGTCTCTCCCTCTGCCCCTCCCCCTGGCTCATGCTCTGTCTCTTTCTCTCTCTCTCTAAAATAAATAAATAAAATCTTTAAAAAAATCTGAATTCTAGTGAGATCATGAGTTCTGAGCTTGTTGCACCTGTTCTTTGTGGGGGGGAGGTTATACATTTCTTTGAGTATCTGATAAAAGCTATGGACACTAGATACACCACTTCCAATGAACAATGGCTATAAACAAAATTCTGGGGCAACTTTCTGAGGCTCATTCATTTAACTCTGGATAAAGAACATCATCAGTTATAGAGATGCAGGTGATCTTTCTCATACAACCAATTTTCTTTCAAAACAGAGGATAGCGGCAGACGATGTAATCACCTCTCCAGGGCACTTATAACTTCAGAGGATTCAAAAGACTAATTGATTTTCCATCTTTGAGAATTCTATCCCTGTTTCTAACTTCAGACTGAGGCATACCAAAAAAAGGCAGTGCTCAGAAAAATAAACAGTTATCCAAAGAGAAGACAGGTAGAACAGGGATCCTCATTACAGTGCAAAGGGGCATTTAACAGCCTGTTTGCTTTGTTGTCTGTTGGTTTTTCCTGTCATCTCCTTCTCTGTAAGTGCATCCCCGATTGCTCAATTCTTCTGTGTCCATTAGGGTTTGAAACTCTCATGGATATCCTGTGAGAAGCTCAGAAAATGCTGTGAGTACCAAACATTCACTGAGTGTTACTGAGTTTCTGACCCCAAGACCCATCTAGGCCTATTGGCTTTCATCATGTTTGTAGATTTCCAAATCCTAAGTCAGCATGAGTCAGGCATCAATACATTAGCCAAAGCATGGTAATTATTTCTCTAAGGATTTTGGTACCTCTAGATGGTCAGGTATAATTAAAAGAGATAGAACATAGTCTTGGATTAGATTGTGTGTAAGAGGCTAAATTGGATTACTTAACCACAAGAAAGACCATTACTGAAATCTGATTAAGGAACATGCAATCTTTAGATTCAACCACGACTTAATGCTTAAGATTCCCACTGTGTTGACTTAGAAGAATAACATTAATATATATATAACACTAGGGGGAATATATACATGTATATAACGAGAGCTAAATAAATATTGATATAGAGGAATTGCTAACAAAATTGTGCCTCTGTCTTCCAAGCTAAGGATCGCGCTTTTTCAACATACTGTATATTCATTAGCCAAGACAGCTAGGCTTGAAATTTCACAGTATGTTAGTCCATGGAATGTGGAAATGTAAACAGAGAACTGTGCCCAGTTTCAAGGATGAGAAAACTAATTTAGATTTTAACGCGGGTGGGGGGAACTTTTCTTTCATCAAACTATTACCATTTCAGAAATCTATCTGAACTCACAGTTAAGAAAAATATCTTTTCAAGGCACTCAGCTGTTTAAGACAGGCTTTCTATTGTCTTATGTTTCTTATGGGTGTAATTTTGCTCCTGGTCCCTTAAAGAGATCAGTATCATGGGTAAAAGATACAAACACAACAATCAGATTTTCTAGAAAAGACGAAGTTCTGCCTCTGGTTGCAGCTTACAAGAACTGCATTTTAATACCGTTGGAATATTATCAGAGTTTGCCTAAAATTTACCATTAATATGTAGATTCCCCTCCCAGTATTAATTTTTTTTAATGATCTAAAATAACCAAGTAAAGAACATTGATTATTCCTGAAGCCTGTCTATGGAAAGTTCTTTGATATCAGAGACTTTATTATACTTATCTTGTACCACAAGTGCCTAGCTTCCTGGCACGGAATTATAACTGTTGGTCAAATGAATGAAATATCGAAGGTGCTACTAAAAAAGAACATTCAAACTTGTGATTTTAAATATTTATTTTAACAATATACAGTTTATTGCCTAACTTGGAATGATTATATATACAGTTGCATTCCGATATTATTTTCTTATATAATCCATCCTTATAGGCAATGGACAGAATTCTGAAAATCAGAGACGGTGTTTTTTCTCTTTCCTTAAGTCAATGGGGGCCCTGCAAAAAAACAGCACTGTTTTTTTCTTTCTCTCATGTAAGAAGTGAATGTGGTCAGCTATTCAAGTAAAAAGTGCTTCCTGCTTCCCAAGGATTTACTGCCTTTTTGTCACTACTAGAGTTCCATAAGCAAAACTGCCCATCATATTTGAAAACAGTCTGTAACCACTGGTAAACATTTTTTTAAGTTCATACAGTGCACTGCCATCTTAGTGTTTGACTTTACCACAAACTTCCTGATTGAAAAACTCTACACAAAACAGCAGCAATAGCAAAAGAGAAGCCTAAGTCACCTAAACAGCAGCAATCGTGAGGAATATTCTGGTAGGGGAAACCAATGGCAAAATTCTTGTTACCTCTAAGTTGTCCAAGGCCCTAATGACAACTTGTAAAGGTCATATCTAACTTTATGTTCATACATAGGGTGATAATTATTAAAAAAAAATGACAATTCGTTAAAGGCCAGTTGTAAAAAAATTTTTAAATGCAAGAGCTAATGACTTTTGCCAATGTCTGGGTTAATGGAAATTACCAATGCATTTTATGTAACAGAGGAACTGGAGTGGAATAAGGGACCACATATTTAAACAGGATGATACATTTTTTTAAAGATTTATTTATTTTAGAGACAGAGAAAGAGAGAGAGAAAGAGAGCATGCAGGGGGAAGGGCAGAGGGGGAGAGAGACAGAAAGAAAACCAGACTCCCGGCTGAGTGCAGAGCCTAGGACTAGTGAGATCACAACCTGAGCGGAAACCAAGAGCTGGACCTTTAACCAACTAAGCCACCCAGGCACATGAGGATGATACGTTTTAATCAATTGTAAAAGAGAATCCTAAAACAAGTCCCACTGAAACATTATTTCAATAATCAAAAGGTGAGATTTTAAGAGGATGGAATGATAATTTATAGCTGAGAGTGATATCTTTTTAATCAATTGAGAAATATTTCCAATAGCACAAGCTTATTTACTGGCATATAAACTACCTAACCAATGTCTCAAGGATTTGTCAGATTTCCTTGCAAAGCTTCAGGCATAGCTCAATCAATTTAATTTTACAGAAATGACACAGTGATCATCGTTCTTAATCATAAGAATTACTGTTCTTGCCATTGTTCTTGTGGTACTAAAAGACATGGAAGTGAATTTTATCTTTATAGGCACATTCTTATAAACTTATTTCAGAGATGCTTTCAATCCTGAAACCTCATGGACACATGAATACAATGAAGACATTAGCAAATGTGAACTACCTTCTCATTAAGTTGCTTAAAAACACGGATGAGCAAATTTTCAGACTTCTGTTTTCCATGCATTTCTTCCAAAGCTTTGTAAGTGCAGACATGTCTTGCAAGTGGAAACATTATATGAAATATTTTAAAAATCAAGTTGAAATTACCAGAGGCCTTTGATTTAGAATTAGAAAGTGGATTTTCCTATCTCATAACATATACTCTTATGTATATCCCACAGAATAGCCAGAATCATGTATACTCAAAGGCACTTAGATGCCTGGAAAGAAGAAAGAAAAGAAGTGAGCATTTACAGAGCACCTCTCATGGGGCCTTATGTTAAGTCTGTGCATCTCCTATTATCTCATTCAAGCTTCACATAGCCTTTTGGGGTTTCTATGGTTACTGACAATCTTACAGATGAAATGTGACACAGGGTGCCCCTTTCTCCAAGGGTTCAGTCATTAGCATCAGAGCCAGAATTCAAATTCTGGTCTATTTGTTCACAGATCTAGCATGTTCCTTCCTTCCACATCCTTGTATTCTACTGATAATCATAATGTAACAATTAAATTTTCCTAAGAATCAGCTCCACATTAGATATCAGCCTTGTCTAAAATGAATTTTGAAACACAAATAATGTTTTTCAGCAGTTTGATTATGATGTGGCTAACTGTGGTTTCCTTTGTATCTATCATACTTCGGGTTTGCTGAGCTTCTTAGACATTTAAAAGTTTTAATCAAATTTGGGGATTTTTTTCATATATATATATGTATATATATATATAAAACTTGTTTTTTCTCATAGTTCACTAAAGCTCTATCTTAGAAAAAATTTTTTGAGGGGAGCTTTGTTTTCCTTTGTTCTTTAGGTTAGGTAATTTCTATTGACCTATCTTCAAGTTTATTAATCTTTCCTTACACTTTCCAATCTCCTCATCTAATGCGTGTTTTCATTTTATATAGTATTTTTTTCCATCTGGCTCTTTTTTTGGTAGTTGCCATTTTTCTTCTGAGGCCTCCAACTATTCTCTCAGTATGACCACCTTTTCTCTTAAGTCCTTGAACATATTTATAAAAGCTACTTTAAAGTCTTTGTTGTTAATTCTAACAACTAGGACATCTTCAGGTGGGTTTCTCTCGACAACTTTTTCCCTTGACTGTAAGTGACATTTTCCACTTTTTTATGACTAGTAACTTTTTACTGTTCATTGAACATCACAGATGCTGGATGCTATGTTGCGAGGAATTAGATTTTGTTACCTTCTTATGAAGATTTTTTTCCCTTCCTAATAGGCTATTAAAAAATTACTAACCAATTACCTGGAGCTTGTGGAAGCTTAGCTTTATACTTTATCAGCATGAGACAGTTTAGATTTTCACTTAGGCTTCTAGAAAATTCCTTAATTTTCGCACATAGTCTTTATCCCTAAGGTGTGTTCCTTCTGTGTTTGAATGGAAGGCTTAAGGTATTTCTCTCTTGGTTGGACAGAGTTCAAACTATAAACTGTTTCCCTTTCAGTAAGCAGCAGCTGACACCCTGTTTTAGCCCTTTTCATCCTAAAACTGTTTCATGAGCTGGCCCCTTAGTACTCAGGAATCAGCAAGTATTTGAGAGATGTTGAGGCTCCCACCACTGTGGCTTCTTCCTTTCAGAGGCATCATCACAGTTATTAGCCTCTTTGGATGCCCCACACCCTAACCACTGACACCCTGAATATTGCAGCCCTCTCCCTGGGGTCCACTCACACTGTGCCTCACGAATGGGGGTATGTTCTCAGGGGAAAACACAGGTCTCATCCAGTTTGGTTCCTTTCTTTCATGAGCTAAATCGCCTTCAGTCTGTTGTTGATTGCTCTCCAATGTCTTCCCACAGTTTCTGTGTATTTGTTTTTCCCTTCAGAGTTTATAATTGTTATCTGCAGAAGAGCTAGACCATTACGAGCTACTCCTCTAACACCCTAGGGCTCCTTCTCAAAAACAAACAAAAACCCCAAACTCTGTCTTTTACAAGTGCTGTTTCCTTTTTTAACTCGATTTCATTTTTTAACTCTTTTTTTAAATTTATTTATTTATTAGACAGCGAGAGAGGGAACACAAGCAAGGGGAGTGTGAGAGGGAGAAGCAGTCTTCCTGCCTAGCAGGAAGCCCAATGTGGGGCTCGATCGCGGGACCCTGGGATCACAATCTGAGCCAAAGGCAGATGCTTAACAGCTGAGCCACCCAGGTGCCCCTTAACTCGATTTCAAACAACGTTTGGAAGAAGACACCAACGATGATACAAAATCAGCTGCTTGCTTATGTTCTAGAATGCTTTTCTGCTTGTATTCAGGTGGATTCCAGGGCCACCTTTAACAAAAAATGTTAGAAACAAAAACAGACTGAATGGTTAGAGCAACTCCATTTCGGCCCCCTCATTCTCCTTTCCTCTCGCTGGATGAGAGAGGAATATGGGAAGCTATCAATCTGCCATTCCTTTCCATGCTCGGTGAAGTTCCTGTATTGTGTCAAATTAAGTCATCAGAGGAAGCAATGGGAAAGGCAGAAGTGGACCTTTATATCACATGCCAACTTTGAAAAGCACCTTTCTTCTACAAAATGTGAGTCACACTATACCCACATTCACGTGGGGCAAAGGGATCGATCTACCTACTCCCAGGATCTAAGGTAGCGGCGGGTTTAAAGTCACTGTTCATTCAGAGGAACCAGGAAGAGCAGCATCCACAGCTCAGCTGACAAGAAAGGTGGCGGATGAAAACTATATGATCTCTGCTTAATGCTGACTGGGGTAAGGCTACTTAGTCCTAACGTAAAGCTAGAGAGTTGATAATTATGCCAACCCCTCAGCTCAACTTCTATGTATCTAAGAAAATCTGTCTACTTCTGGAGAGAAACTCATTTCTAGGGAGCCACTGGGTTAAAAAGTGGGCAATCATTTTAATTTTTTTTAAAGAATCCTTTGCAAGAGGGCATCCTGTTAAGTGTAGAGTAGGACAGCTCCTAGGAAGCTTTTGACCGCTTTTCCAGAATTACACATTCACGTGATGCCTAGGTATCAGCAGAGCAGGAAAAATGCATTAATATTTAACACTCATATAGTAGCATAAATGCTTGCAATGCTCTACAATAAATAAAATCAGGTTTCAAAATGTGCCTTTTTAACACAATTGTAACACAGAAATGCCTTCAGAGTTTGTAATAACCTCCCAGGGGAAACAGCCAGAAGTCCCATCACATAAAACTATAGTATACTGAGCAAAGTGGAGGAGACTATTCTATAAAACACAATCTTGTACTGATGAGACGAGGATCCAATGTCCCTAGGAGGAGCTTTTTTTCCCCCTCTAATTTAAATGACATTAGAATATTCCAAGTGCATTCCCTAAAACTCCCCTTCAGGCTGTCTTTCTCCCTTGGCAGTACCCTCATTCTGTCAAGTTCACTAACAGTAAGCAATAACGCTGATGTATGGAGAGTTAACTCTCCCTCACTTCTTTTCTCTACTACTCATCCTCAAGCCTCGTCTATTTCTTGTCTCCATTCAGCAGGACCCTGCTGACACTTCAAAGCTTAACCATAATGCAGTTTCCCCAGTAGAGCCCTTCACCATTATCCACCATGGAGAGCCTCTCTGTCTTAGGGCAGAGGAATTTTCAACAACTGGTTCTGGGTATGACTTCACTGATATAATCCATTCTAAGTCAGAGCTTCTCCTTATGTGCACATTTTTCCTTAATTCAGCTTCATCTAAGTTGCTCTTAAGGGTCATTTATAGGGTAGGTACAAAAAGGGTCACCTTGTAAAAAACTCTTTTGTGATGAAGACACCTCTGAAATAGCATACAGCTTCCTTTTTAAGATCATCAGCTCAGAAGCAAGTAGTTAGGAGGAGATAGTCTCGTGAGGTCCCTTCAAACCTAACACATCCTATCCTGTCAAGGCCTGACTGAAGCAAACGTTCGTCCTACTCTGAAAACTGAAATCCTTCTCACAGCTTTGGGAGTCTACTACCGGTTTCAGTTGCTTTTTCTTCAGAATGAATGCTGCAACTGATGTCATAGTGTATGGTAGCACAAAGCACAAGGGCAAATGGAGACCAAACAGTTACAACTAAGAAGAATAGGATGTAAGGAGATCGGCAAAAACCCAAGTCTTTATTTGCCACTTTCCATTTCTACCTATATCCTATTCATTTTTCGTGCACACATACAGTTAATGCAATAGGTCTACTTTTAAAAGTATGAGTAAACTGATGCCTTAAAAAAAAAAAAGACAAAACCAATAAAAAACGCAAAAATGATAAATCTATCAAAACAGTTTATAATTTAGAGATTTATGGACACCTCTTTAAATTGAGGCAAATTACCCTTCTGCAAAATGAATGATGACCTTTTAATTCGTGCTTTTCATAGTTAAAATTGTTGACAAAATAAGTTTGCTTAAAGAGAGTCTCATCCATAGCCAATGATTACCGGAGCTCAGTTATTTATTCTACATCATGTTGAAAAGAAAGCTGTCACTTCTTCACCTGTTCAGTATTCCATGAGCCTAACTAATGTGACTTATGTTTAGCCATTTGTCAAATACCAGGTACAGCACAGAACTTTATGTTCCATTGCCTTTGACTTACGTTTTATATTTGACATGTAAGGCCCTTGGGATACAAGAGAGCTTTCCACCCAAACCAATGCCTACTCAGCATGTGTTCTAGAAGCAAGAGTGTTATTTCAGCTTTCTCGTTTCCTGGTTACAGGACTCAAATGGCTCAATAATTCTCCCCACAGTGATGTGTTTGACAAGCTGGATGGGGAGATGGCACCCTCATTCTGTCCTTTCCATTCCTCAAGTATATGAAATCAAAACCTCAAACAATGAGAACACGTTTAGCTGGATTTAACAGGTGAGCTAGGCTGAAATGCTTGAAAGTGCACAGATCTTAATTGTAGTGGGCAATTCTAACTTGAAAATTGATTTTCTCAGAACAGATCTCTGTGTGAGTCCTCAACGTATGCCTGCCAGCTTTACTGACAAAAGTACTTATGCCTTTTGGAACAGAGTCAACAGAATCAAGGAAAGGTGAATCCCTGATTTTCAGCCTTGAACATCACTAATAATTATCTGTCTTTGATTAAAAAATCATTACCCCAGAAGCAGAGCTGGGTTTTAAATCCCGGGCAGGCTACAGAAAATACTAGGAGGAGGAAAGGAGAGAGAATACACAGGGAGAAAGAGAATGGAAGGGGGAGAGAAAGAACAAGGGAGAGATGAGAAGGAAAAAGCATGAAACTGAGGTTGTATAAAGTCATTTTTGCATTTTCCATTTGTAACTTCATTTTAAAAGTATGCAAACGTCTCATTAATTTCTACATTTAGAATCTGATTCTGATGGTAAAAGTAAATTAGTCTTTTGGGTCTTTTTATCTCCACTTCTACCAGTGACAGATCTGAAAAAGATGAAATATTTTATGCAATTAAATATCGTATGTTATAATGTGACTCAGTGTGAATACTGTCTCAAGAACTTAGTGTGAAGAAAGGTACAGGGAATAAAAAGGTGAAGACTGAGCAATCAACACAGGATCACAATAGATAGGCTGCTGGATGCTTGCTTGTAATTTGCTTCTTGGTACATCTCTCAAGAACTAATCTTTGTGGGCTTTAAAAACACAAGCATTGACAAAGGAGCCCCTGCTTCTGCATAGGCTTCCCAACATTCAGGGTGCCCAGACTTTCTCTCCTTGTCATGATAATGAGGAGCTGGAGTGGCCTTCTGTGCAGGCTCAAACCAGGAAAAGAGAGGCTGATTTTGGACTCACTAGCAACAGATTAGAACAGAGGGAAAACTGTCACACATTTACCACAGTTTTTCCAAGATGGGAAAACTATAAAGTGGTTTCTAATGATGTGTATCGCAGACTCTTCTCCTAGGCTCTCCTGTCAACTCTAAGACCCCGCTTGTTTCTCATAGGGCTTTCATGTCAGGTCAAGATGCTACTCCCTGGGCCAAGGTTCTAAGCATTTCCTCAGTTCCCCTGTCAGGCTGGCAACTCTTTCCATGCATGGGTGCTGACAGCAGACCGCTCACTTGCTTTGGCTTGTGACACCAACTTCAATGAAGCTCCACTGGTATTTTTGATTACTGTAACCCTCAAAGCATCTCCCTTACTATTTATCGTGTCCATCTCACAGATGAGAACATTGAGGCTCAAAGAAATAAAAGATCTGTCAATGACAAGGGAAATGATGGAGGCTGAACTTGGAATACGAATGTTTGACTTTTAAAGGAGTGTACAAGATTTCCCTTATTTTTTTTTAAGATGTTATTTATTTATTTGAGAGAGAGAGTGCACAAGTAGGGGGAGTGGCAGAGGGAGAGGGAGAAGCAGACTCCCTGCTCAGCAGGGACCCCAACTTGGGGCTCGATCTCAGGACCAACCAACTGAGCCACCCGGGCACCCCAAGAGTTCCTTTTTTAAGCAAATAATTTTTGAAAGCTAAAAACTAGGTAATATTTTTGTTCATTCTGTAGCAAATATGAGTGCCAGTCTGACATGGTATCCTGCCCCAGCATTCACAGTTGAAACAATCAGCACTTTATTTGAATGTGCTATCTATGAGGGGAAAAAAAACACTCTTTGCGAAGTTAATCAACCTAGTAAATTTTACTCATCCAAGGATGTGATATGAAGAAAGTGAAATAAGATGTATAGAAGGGGAAATTAGAAACAAATATATTCTTAATTTATGATTCTGATAAGAAAAAATAAACCCACTTTGCTATTAATATGGGCCTTTTAAAACTCTAATTAAATCTAATCCCAAGGAGTTTCAGGGAACCTTCATGATACTGAAATTCTTCTACCTACAGAATTTTTTTTTTTTTTTGAGGTCAGCTCTTTATGGAAAATGACCACAGCATGACAACAATCCTTAGGAAATATACTGAATGTCTTAAAAAATAGAGCTCAGAAAAATAATATAATCAGGTATCCATTTCTCTACCAGTATGATACTATTCAGTATGTAATTCCATTCTAAGTAACCAGGGAATAAAAAAATAGGATTATATCACATAAATAGCAAATAAAGGTCACAGAAATACAGTTATAGCAATTGACCCTATTTAAGCCAACAGATACTTTGGGGAAAGATTCTGAAACCATTTTTTAATGAAAATGCTATCAATTTAAATGGTGATTTTGATTTTAGCAGCTGATTAAAACTATTTTGGACAGAAGTATATGCCACTGAGCTGTTTTTGCCCTGAAGTAAAAGTAATAGTTCAGTTTCAATTTCAATTTTGCTGGCGAACGTGCTATTTAGCATTATTTGAATGTGAAATACTAGTGAAGTCTGAACAACTCAGGATAAAACATTCGGAAATGGTGCTGAATATTTTTGAGGAGAAGGATAGGAGGAAGAGGCCATAACTCATTGATAGCAGTCTGGCTGAGAGCTGACAAATACCCTAGAGAGGGAGGCACTGAAATGTGTTTTGCCTCCTCTCCATCCTTTGAGCACAGAAAGCAAAGTAAACCTACCACTCCATTTTCCTAAAAAGCCAATGGAAACCTTGTCAACAGAATGACTATTAGTAATACCTGAAAGGATGGATAAAATACATGTGGGATGGGTGGATATTAGGGGGTTAAGAAGTGAGAGCAGAATAACAGAGACTAGAAGAGCAGAATCTTGGAGTCACACATCAGTTGGCGGTGGGGGTTGGGATGGGGGTCAGGAAAACAAATGGGATCCATTCAACAAGTTGTAGGTCTTCTGGTACACTCTGACAAGGACCACAGATGAGGCTAACATCAGGTGATCCTCTAAGTTGGGAAGGTGTTGGGGGGGTGGGGGGAGGCTACGCAGGCATGAAATGTAGCCTTTGCTTTGCCAGGTGAAATATGTTAATAAAAGTTACCTGAAGTGTTGCCTTCCTGGAGTATTACATTGTTCTTTTCTTCCTAAGTTAGGACTACATGGGAAGCAGGGCACAGACACTCTCCCAAAAACAGCAGTCACAGTAGACATAGTACTTGTAGCCATACTGGTCACAGCAGCAGCAACAATGGTAACACGGTGCTCAAAGATTATTTCCCAAAAATGGCAAAATCATGATTCTCATACAGATAGAAAAGAAACATGGCTTAAAGATTTCTTTTACTCATCATGAAGGGACCTGCTGGATGTTATAACCCGTCAAAGCGAAGTTCAAAAAAGCACCAATTTACATAGATTACAAGAATGTTGAAATGAATGTGCAAATGCAGGCAAAACTCCCTTGGCAGGGCTGGGGTGTCAACAGACCTCCCCAGGTCAGGACAGAATTTGCTTGTCTATCGACAGAAATTATTTTTGCATAGCTAGCACTTATCTACAATTTTAAAAACTTTAAAACGGCTTTCATAAAATCAGAATCAGATAACTACCAGAAGGGTGTGCTACAGACAATATAAAGTTTTCCACTGAGGCACAAATTTTTCACACACACATGCACACACACACACACACACACACACACACACACACACAAACCATACAAAAGCCCTGAATTATCTGAGCTAAGACTAGAAACACAGGATCCTCAGAAATCAGTGTGAATTCCACATTACAGTCACATGCATAACTTCTCTCAGGCATTACCCCAATACCACCTGCATTTTTTTGTATCAAGAAATCAGGCATATTGTTTTCAGAGCTACAATTTTCCCATTTGCAAATGAGGCATCCCAATGATATAATAGCAGACAGGCAATGTGGTGATCATTCTGGATGATTTGACCGGAGCGTGACACCTACATAATGTGATTAGTGCTGATACTCTGGGGAAATGATAGATTGTAAAGAATTTAAACTCAATGTCTCTAACACTCAGGGAAACTTACCCAGTGCCTACATGACAGTTATAAAGGAATATCTATGATGTTTTCTAAAAATGAAAAAAAATTTATATATTTAAAATCGCAAGAGAAGCATATGGGACTCCATTTCCATTGCTATTTTTTTCTTGGATTTTTTCATTTAGGAAAAAGGAAAGAGTAGGAGGAATGCATAAAATCCTTTTCACATCCCTTTTTCTTTATAAAGCTGCACCAGAATAGCCTGGTGCCTTTAAGGTGTTGAATACAGTGTTGTGGCCGCAAAGCTGGTACCACATAAATTAGTCCTCTGATACTCTTGCTCACAGTAATTTTAATTACGTGAGGTAAAGAGCTATGCATTATTTACCTTTATACTCGACACAGTGCCTGGCACACGGTAGGTGTGTTATAAATGGTTGGTGAACTCAGCCTTCACCTTGTTCTGCCTTCATCCTGAGCTCTCACTGTGTGTGCACCCTCACCTCTGTTCCCCAGTCTGTCCTGATTGTCACGGCTTCTGAATTTATTTATTTTTTTTTTAGATTTTATTTATTTATTTGACAGAGAGAGAGACAGCCAGTGAGAGGGAACACGAGCAGGGGAGTAGGAGAGGAAGAAGCAGGCTCCCAGTGGAGCAGGGAGCCTGATGCAGGGCTCGATTCCAGGACCCTGGGATCACGCCCTGAGCCGAAGGCAGACGCTTAACAAATGAGCCACCCAGGTGCCCCGGCTTCTGAATTTCTGACTCATTTTCCCACACTTACAGCTTTGCCATGTTCTTAGAACTTCCCTGCTGGCACAGCGTCTCTGAATCTGACCCAGCGCTTTGCTCTCTGACTATAGCTAGACTACACTATCACAGATATGCTGACACAGAGCAATGCCCAGCCCCCAGTCACATAACTATCCCAATTCATCTCATGTCCAAGCACGTTACGCTCATGCAAACAGGGGAATGTTCCAAGTCCTCTGAAGAGCAATCATAACCAACACAGAGAGATTTCCCTTATTCAGGAAACCTCCCGAAGGGCATCACAAGTTGGGAGAAATATGTGTTACTCTACTGAAGGTTTTTCCTAAGTGTCTACATAAAAGTTCAAGAATATGATTTGGCCATTCTTGCGGTAAAAAACCAAAAGCAAATTTGAAAACGTGCTTCCGCTTGGTGAACTACCTGTCTCCCCCCACACTGAACAGCAAGCACCCTGTCTCACCACCTCTTAGCTGCCCACCTCCCTTGTTCATAGCAGTGTGGGTGGGGAAAGGAGAGAGAAAGGACTCTGCATGGGAGACCATTTCTTCTGGGCACTTCTCAGAGGTTCAGCTAATACTTACACTGCCTGCTTTTAATTTAGAAGACTTACACTGAATGAAACCTATGAGCTGCCTCGCAAGTGTAAGAACAGAAGCCTAACGTACAGAAGCTCCTTGTAGTGACAGTGTCAACCCCCACAACTTCATCAGCACGTTCTAACACACGCATTCACGCGTGTTCATATCCACTGCCTTCATATGACTTGTCAGTCTTTGTGAAAATGTGCCTGAGCAAAGGGGCACAGAACTTTTGGTGCCAAGTAACAGCTACAAGAGGCATCTCAGGTTGGGAAAAGCCGAGCCTCCGTAGTATTAACTTAACTGCAGGCCGGCCTGGTTACCTGAACTATGGGGCTCATTCACATTGGCCTTTCTTGTCATTAGGATTCCCAACCTCTGGCTTCTTTAATGTCTTTAATGTTCAATTAAGAAACACATTTTGTTTTTGCAAGGAGACCGGGGTAGGGGTGGGGTAAAGGAGCAATCAAGCACAATTTCATCTCAGACTCCTTTTATTTTTAAAGTGCACTTTAATCTGACAGCCAGTCTTAAACTACTTTTAAAGGCTGATAACTTGACCCGGGATAAAAATAAGCTGTATTAGATATTTTCAGATACAATGTTCAAGTGAAACGGCCATTATCTTTTTTACATTAAGAGAAGGGCAGAATGCCATCCCCTTTCATTTCTCCAGTAAATCAAATTGAATTATTCATTAGCAATAAATGTTTCCAAATTCCCTCCCTCTACACACATACCATTACCTCATTTTAAACAAGGAGTGGTTTCATCTCTTTTAAAAATAACCTCTCCAACACATTGAGCTCCTAAAGTTTTAGACTCTGCAAAAATTAATTTTTGTGGTAAGTAAAGCTAACAGTCTCCAGAGTAGAATAATATGGTAAAGATAATAAACAAGCAATTACAAGTAGCTCCTTGTACTGTTTCTCAGTTCTCCCATTGTCACTGACGATACACCTTCAATGCCGAATAATTCCTGGGATCTGAGCAAGGAATGACTCTAAGTAAAATCTTAAGAAATAACTAGTAATGAAACTTCATTTGGTCAAACAAACGCCTTCCCAAAAGCCTGAGTCAAATGACAACTTTAGATTTATACTCTGCAGGTTTAACAGAAATACACAAGTAATGCCCAGCACCTTCAGACCACTAAATATGTACTTATATATACACACATTTCATCAAACACACACACACACCCCATCATGCACACACACACCTTATCATATACACACACACTATTAAATACACACACTGATACACACTTCCCCACCCAGATCCTGGGACACACACACACCATCATACACACATACTGCCAAACACACGCACACCACCATCACCACCAAATGCAGATCCACACCTCCCCACACACATCCCATCACACACACCTACGCACATAACCACGCACACAGACATACCACCAAACACATATACACGTGCGCACATATGCATTCCACTACCACTACCAAATACACACACTGATACACACACGTACACAAATAGACATTGTTTTTCCTCTCTAGCATCAGATTTCCAGGCACGAGGGTCTACAGTTCATATGGAATCCCATCTCTGGTCTTCTACTCTGATCATTTTGCATCGGCTGTGTCCTGTTTCATTAACAGGAGCGCGTCAGAGCCACATCACAACGCGAAGATGCATTGTTTCTATTACCATTTATAGCACCATTTGTTTCATTTAAGAAAATGTGCTTAGTCCCTGGCCTTAAATTACACAGCAGAAACGGGATTCTGGAGTTCAGGGTACATATTTATTCTCCCATCTCTTCGCTTTGTCAGAAGCGAAATCAGTTCGACTTGACTTTAAGACAAACTGTTTCCATTTGCACCAGCAGAAGCTCAGCTCTTTCAAACAATAACTTAGCTTCAGGGACTTCTGAGTCATTCTTATTTCCAGATCAGGCAGTAGCCTCAAGAATACACCTCCTTAATTCAGGCCTTACAAATTCAGCCACGGGCTGACCTTAAATTTTACTTATGCATGACGAAAATGGGATTTCTCAAGTGTAACAATGGAAAATCATATTATCTTAACTGTTGACACCAGAATTCCTCTTGGATTTGGATCCTGGGTTCTTTTGTTTTCTGCTTTATTTTGTGCTGTTTGTTTGTTTTGGAAACAGATCTCAGCAGATGATGGCTGGTGGGGACACCTGGAATTACAGGGCGCAAACTAGAAAGGGGCAGGTGAGGAGGAGAAAGGCGTAGAAAAGGAAGAAAGAAATCAAACCCGAGTCATGCTAGAAACCTATGTTCCTGGGTCCCTCCTTCCCCCCTCTCCCTGCCAAATCTTCTGATAAGTCCACAAAACTCACAAGGATTTGAAATTGCTGATTTTTAAAAGGCTGTTACTACAGAAGCCAGAGAAAGATTTTATTTTACTTTGTGTGGTTCACACCCAGGAAGTGGATGCCAAAGTGGTCCTGAGAACATCCATCTTTCTCCCTGAACTTGTAAAAACCTTGGGGAGGTCATTTACTGTAGGAGTCATTTTACCTCAGAATTTGAATTTCAGGGGGGCACCTGGGTGGCACAGTTGGTTAAGGGTCTGACTCTTGCTTGGTTTTGGCTCAGGCTGTGACCTCAGGGTTGTGAGATCGAGCCCCATGGCAGGCTCCGCACTGGGAATGGGTCTGCTTAAGACTCTTTCTCCCTCTCCCTCTGCCACTCCCTCCCTCTCTAAAACAAAACAAAACAAAACAAATAAATCTTTAAAAATTTGAATTTCAGTAAGCCTAAAGCTAATACCTATCTTACCAAATATGAGTGTTTAAATTAGATTATACAGGTAATATTGAACAAACACATACAAATTATTAAATGATACTCATATTTTAAGACATTATTCTCAGTACTTTGTTTGCTTCGGGGGACCCATGGAATGAATGACACAGTCCCTGACCTCAAGGGGTTTACAATCTAGCAGGGGGGATACGATATGGACATAAGTAATTATACAGATCTTCCTCAACTTATGATGAGATTATATCCCAATAAAACCACTGTAAATTGAAAATATCCTAAGTCGACAATGCATTTAATAGACCTAATTTACCAAACATCATAGCTTAGTCTTGCCTACCTTAAACATGCTCAAAATACTGAGAGCCTCAGGTTGGACAAAACCATCCAACATAAGCCTATTTTACAATAAAGTGTTGGATACCTCATTTAACTTATTGAACACCATACTGCAAGTGAAGGTCAGAGTGGCTGTACAGACACAGAATGGTGGTAGGTGTCTCGGTTGTTTACCCTGGTGATCACATGGCTGACGGAGCTATGGCTGCCTCACCCAGCACCACCAACAAGGATCTACCATGCATTGCTGGCCCTCGGAAAGATTCAAATTCAAAATTCCAAGTACAGTTTCTACTGAATGCGTATTCCTTGCAGGCATCATATGTTGAAAAATCATAAACTTGGGACAGTCTGTAATCTGAGGCAGAATAAGAAGTCCAGTGGGAACACAAATCCAGGAGAAGCATCAATGTCACTTTGGGGGAGGGCAGGAAAAGAAGATGTCAGCGAATAAGAAAAGAGGATGTTATTTGTATGGCAAAAATAGTGGGAAGTGGGGGAGAGGTTATTTGATTAGAATTTCTTACATAATTATCTCAACATCCCTCACATTACCTTTAAAGGTAGTAAAAATGTCTTACCTCTCTAAGGTTAAGTCACTCTGGAGTAACTAGTTCATTGTCTTGAACAGATAGTTCCTTAAAATTAAAGTTGGATTGAAGGACAGGCTGAGGTTGATCATAAATATAAGCAGAGATACAGAAAGGAGTAAGGTGTAGACAAGAAATTTCAGAAGTCTAGCTTGTCTGCAATTTAAGATGTGTAAGGGGGAAAAGTGCAAGAAAACTGAAGTTATGTAGACTGGGGCCAAATGTGGAGGTATCTAAATGGAATTTCATTGTTTTGTTAGGCAATGGGGAGTGTCGCGGAGGGCTTCTGGGAGAGGGAAATACAACACAGCACATTTTGGACCATTCAAAGCCATTTCAGTAATCTACATAAAAGCAAAGCCATGGAGGGTCAAGCTGGGGTTGGTGTAATAGGGCAGAGATAGGATTTGGCTGTTTAAAAGCTGGGGCTGGCTTCAGGTCCGCTTAACAACTATTAATTGAGCATCTACTGTGTGCCCTGGCTGAGATCGTTAAATTTAGATCTAAAAGATTTCACGTCAAACTGTTATTAGTGGTTATATTTGAGATTTGACTTAGGGGAGGTCTTTATTAACTTTGTTCCTCATATAATTTATTTTCCTTTGACTTCTTACAGTGCAAATGTGTCACTTTCATGATTTTGAAGGAAAAAAATCCAAGAATATATAAATTTTTTTTTTTTTAAAGATTTTATTTATTTATTTGACAGAGATAGAGACAGCCAGCGAGAGAGGGAACACAAGCAGGGGGAATGGGAGAGGAAGAAGCAGGCTCATAGTCGAGGAGCCTGATGTGGGGCTCGATCCCGGAACGCCGGGATCACGCCCTGAGCCGAAGGCAGACGCCCAACCGCTGTGCCACCCAGGCGCCCCGAAGAATATATAAAATTTTTAAAAGCAGTTACATAGCAAATGAACACAGCAAAGACTACTGGATTTGTACACCAAATCAGGAAAAAGAATGGCCCTGAGCAAATTAAAAATCATCTTTATCTCATCATTGAAGCAGGCCCAGGAGCATCACCACAAAAGGTGTTTAGGCTACTAGTTTGTGGTTTTGAATGTAGCCTCAGGTAGTAAAGCTGTGTTTCAATTTAAAATGTTACATTTTTCATGCTTCTCATTAAGCCAAACTAATATCTCTCTCAATAATTCTGAATTAGTAAAGTCAGACTATATTGGAACTAAGAAATAATTATGGAGTGAGTGAATCTTCCCAATTTCCTTTAATTACTCTGTCAGATCCCAGCCCTGGGAAGCTCCTACCTGAGACTAATTTAGAAAACCTTGAGAAACAGTCACTCTTCGGGGCTACTGTATGTATGCCCTGCTTCCCTCTGTGGTTGCAACTGCTTCCAGCCCACAGAGCACAGGCTGAAGCAGAAACGATAGCTAATGAGTCCTCATTTCTACAGCTACAAAAACCTGGGAGAATTTAAGAAAACACAGTATAATTTTCCTGAATATGCTAGATCACATGAATTGTATGTATGCTGAAGTTGCCTACACATGAACTAAGACAATTATGTCTAGCAAATCCAGGCTACATTCTGTACAAAGAAACTCATCTGTATCTATCAAGAGCTCAACAAGTAGGTTCTACTATATTCTCTTCATAACTTATACATCTGATTTTAAATCCTAAATTCCACATGGCTTCTGTCCCACTCTTTGCTGACATGTATCATTCAGTGGCGGCTGTCACTGAGATTCCGTTAGGGGGGACTGGCATTCTAACAGAAATCAGTGTAGAGTTGTATTGCTCAGCCCACCCGTTACTATAAAAAGTTGTTCTATAAGAGATGCCTACATGCATAAATAAAATATCCACCCTTTGCATTCGTTCAATGGAGTAGCAGTATAAGAACACATAGGTCTATGTAAAGCTCAGGTGCATATATGAGTACCCACCCACCTATTAATTTGTTTCCTTAATCTACTATTAATCATTTAAATAAATATCCAAGGGGGAATATTAGATCCGATGCTCTCTTGGTGTCTTTTCCATATATAAAATGCTAGCTAATAAAAATGTGCCATCACACTGCACTGCACTCCTCAGGGTCAAAGACATTATCTGCAATATCTGTGTAAAGCTGGATGGAGCTTCTGGCCAGCTAGGAGGATGGCCAGCTGGGAAGGAGGCTGAGTGGGATGGAGGCCATGTCACAGAGAAGGTCCCACCTGGGGCTCAGGACCACTGTGCCTCTCATTATGTAATCAATATGGCCCTGAAAATTTGAGAAGAAGGAAGATAAGAGAGGGGGAGGAAGGATGAGGTGGAATGATGGGGGAGGAGGGGAGGGAGGGAAATACAACTATAGAAATTCACAATTAAAAGGCAGCCCTTGTAACTGTAGTTAGTAATTCCGTATTGTATACTGGAAAGTTGCTAAGAGTAGATCTCAAGCATTCTCACCACATACACACAAAGAATTAACTATGTGAGGTAATGGACATGTCAATTATTTTGATCTTGGCAATCATTCCACAGTATTTATGTATATCAAATCATCACATTATACACTTTAATATATACACTTATATTTGTCAAAAAATAAGGAATATGATCAATTATACCTTGTATTCCCTAATCTATTCTAAATGTATAATTTACCAATAAATTTCCATTATAAATACATAGACAAGCATTTCACCATAATCCCCACAGTGTATTTTACTGTATAAATAAACCTTAAAGTCTTTACCTAGAAAAAAAAAAAAGTGTCACTGAATGATTTACCTGGTGATATTTTCAAAACCATCAAAACCATGTATTTTATAGGACACTGCATTAAAAAGTAAAAGTTAATAAAGAAATTCTTAAAATCTCTCCCCAAAATAAAAATTTTAAAAAAAATCCATGCCATGTTCCTTTTTAAAGCTAAGAATCCTACTGTTCTTGTGTGTAATAAATTCCTATATACAAGCTTGATTGTAGTGGCCTGTTTAAAAATCCATTCTCCAGTTTCCTTCTTCGGTTAATTCCTCATTATGGTTTATAATTCAGTTCGAGTGTCTGCTTTTCTGGGAAGTCCCCCTTAGATTCCTCCTCTATAGGTCCATACTTCTGGTTACAGGCAGGGCAGGTAAAAATGTGGAATACATCACCCCCATTGTAGTCGAGGCATTTGTAAGAGAGGAAATCAATAAATCCCCATAAGTATGCTGGCATGCACGTGTGTGTGTGTGTGTGTGAGAGAGAGAGAGAGAGAGGGAACGTGACACTTTCATGCAAACTCAAGAAAAGAACGTGTCTACACATACAAAAAAATTCTATAACATTCATGGATTTTACTAAAAAAATCACAGATACAGCAAACAATTCTAAGCAAATAACTGAAATATGGTCAAAGATAGGCATATAAAATTTTGCCACAGCATCATTTATAACAGAAAAATAAGGTGAACACCATACAACCTTTGAAAATAGAGGATGATTACATTACAGAACTTTCATATAATGTAATAACAATTCACGACAGAAATTATGATTTTTGAGAGGTATTTCATGAATAAAGGCTGACTGGAGAATTTTAACTGAAATATATAGAAATTTAAAAAACTGCATATTATGATGCCCAAATTGTATTATCTCTTGGTTTTTTCTATATAACTACATATATATACATATGCATATGACTACATATATATGAACATAGTTATTTCTTCCTGGAATTCTAGGTAATTTTTTGGTATTTTTTTCCTTTTTATGCTTTTCTGTACCTTACATATTTCCTACAACAAGAATATTTTGCTATGGTAATCAGAAAAAAAATGTAAATGGGGTGAGATCATAAAAATAAATAAAATGGCAAAATTGGCATATAATCCTGAGGTATCTTTTGACACTGAAACTAAAAGAAGCTACAGGTGCCCTTTTTATTTCTCTATGAATACCTAATGATAATTATCTGAGTGAAGACTTGAATTAGTTAGAATCAATAAATATTCCAGCTTGCATACTATTGTGATTGAAAACTCTGTCAATTATCCACTCTTGATTTTGTGGTAATTTGTTTTTGGCTGGGGTGTATAACCTCAGGCTGGATCTGCGGCCCCCCTTCATATGTCCCCAACACACTGTATATCTCTTAGAATACATATCACAGAGTTTTAATGACTCACTTCTGTATCTGCCATTAGGTTTTCAGTTCACTGAACACTGTGAA
Organism: Ursus americanus; assembly: GCF_024610735.1. Lineage (NCBI taxonomy): Eukaryota > Metazoa > Chordata > Mammalia > Carnivora > Ursidae > Ursus > Ursus americanus. The sequence goes on along the minus strand of NC_142132.1, from coordinate 22,024,636 downwards.
CTTTCGTTCATGCACTCAACACTCATACTTATTGACAACTTATCTCACAGACCCTGTTCTAGGTCCTGGTGAGAGACCAGTGGGTGGGAAAGAGACAGAAAAGCCTAACTTATGTCCTTTTATCTCTGTATCCCAGCTCACCCTGTCCTAGACACCTAATATTCAATAGGCATTTGTTAAATGAATGAATAAATGAATTAAAATATATTAAATCAGAACAACAAAAGAATAGACAGCACAGTGACACATTACATAAGCAATGAAGAAACTAAGGAAGCCCAGGAGGGTAACAAATAGAACTCAGAAGAGTATCTCTGCAGAAAGAAAAAGAATTCGACTTTGAAAGAAGAGTATACGAAAATATGTTTCAAATTATGTTCACAGAATCCCAGATTCTTCTATTCACTTCATTCTTTTTAAAACTACATTTTCAGTATTTTTACTGATTATAATTAAAAAACAAACTCGCATACTCAAATGTGTTCTGTAGCAAACACTAACATTCCACAGGAAGTCAAAGCTGTTCATTTTTCTTCAGGTTAAGCCACTTACCTGTGTTAACCTCAGTCTAAAACATTTCCTGTAATTCCTGTGTAATTATTTGGAATTTCTTGTAAAGATTCATGGACTTTCAAGGTGGTGATTCCATATGGTGATTAGAGATGGTCACAAATTCCCTGACACTGCGCCCAAGAAGAATCCCTGGCTCATCCCGTGAATCTGTGTAGGTCCCTGACACCTTTGAATAGAATAGGATATAGCAGAAGCGATACTATGCCGTCTTCCAGACTAGGCCTTAACAAACTGTCAGCTTCCATTTCCTGTCTCCTGAAACACTCTTTCTTGAAACCCAGCCTGCATGCTAAGAGGAAAGCCTAAGAAACCCTACAGAGAGGCCCCACTGAAGGTCAGCCCCTGGCTGAGTTCCCAGGCAACAGCCATCACCGTCTTGTCACGTCATGTATGCGAGCCATCTTGAAGATGGATTCTCCAGCCCCAGTTAAGCCTCACCAGCTGATACTGCATGGCAATGCCACCGCTAAGCCATGCCCAGCAGATCTGTAACCAAAGTAAGTAATGCTTTTTAGGCCATAATGTTTTGGAGTGGTTAGTAACTCAAAAATAGCTAAGTGGAATATTCTACATGACTCTTTAAAAAAATTTTTAAAAATCAGACCTGTGTTGGTCCATTACACAGGAGTATACTGAAGTGAATGAACTACTGTCTGTCTGAGTACCACTCAAGGCTCAGGTCCTGTCATGACTGTTTGATACGTGTGCAATAGCAAGTGAATACACAGTTGACCCTTGAACAGCAGAGGGCTAGGGGCACTGATCCTCACGCAGTCAAAAATCCATGTATAACTTGTGACTCCCCAAAACTTAACCACTAACAGCCTACTACTGACCAGAAGGGAGCCTTACCAATAACAGAAACAGTTGATTAACACACAATTCATATGTTATGTATATTAAATACTGTATTCTTAGAATAAAGAAACTAGAGAAAAAATGTCATTAAGAAAATCATAAGAAAAAGAAATACACGTACAGCACTGTATGGTAAAAATTCCACATATAAGTGGACCCAAGCAGTTCAAAACCCTGCTATTCAAGGGTCAACTGTATAACATGTTTTTATAGAATTTCACTGCTTATTTAAGTTTCAGGTCTTCCTATGATAACTATTATAAAGTTTTTGTATGTTGTATATATTTCAAGAACACTTTATTTAGTTACTGCAAGTAATTATATTAGAAATGTATCATTACATTTACGGATAATTTTTTTTAGTTAGAATAGACTGCAGTGACATTGATCAGTTTCAAAATGTGATAGCAATTTATACTAACATCATATGAGTCTTCAGCTAGTACCAATGACAACTTCAATAGTACATTAAATAGCAGTGTCCCCAATATTTCATAAAGTCACTCATAAAAAGATAGTACAATAAGCATTAATCATTGGTTTCACTTTTTAAGGTGATAGAAGTCCCAACCCTCAACGTAATTTATGCAGTGCAATTTTGTGTTTCAGTATTTCAGCCAAGTCACAAGGTCATTTTTACACAAAATACAAAAGTACGTCCTAGATTCTCTCAGAACCCATAAAACATGTAAATGTTATTAAAGAGATGAATGCAAAAAAAAATTCAAACATGTTGATGAAAACACAGTTGTGGCATTGTCCAATATAAATTGCTTTATCACATGTAAAGGAGGTGTGCCCACAACAGACAAAAATTGTATTAATCCCTAACCATGACATTGCAATATGTAGTCTGAGGAAACAGGGCATGTTAAAAAACACAATCAGACATTATTTGATAACAGAGTGCAGAGATGGAGCTGAGAAAGTGAATTCCACAAACGGGATAAATTTGCCCAAAGTCAGGTTATATGGGATCGTGAGAATCCGACTGTAAATGAAAATGGTTATCGTAGATCTCTCTCCATCTTGCGTATTAGGTAAATCGCGAACAGGCAAGTAGATATCTGGGAAGAATTGTTATTTGATTGTTCTGTTTATACAACAGAAACTCTTAAGAGTCTGGATCAGTTTTGGTTTTTTGTTTTTGTTTTTTTTTAAGAGAGAGACAGAGGGAGAGAGCTTGAGTGGGGGAGGGGAGCAGAGGAAGAGAGTCTTAAGCAGACTCCACACCCAGCATGGGGCCCAATGGGACTCGATCTCATGAACCTGAGATCATGACCTGAACTGAAATCAAGAGTCAGACACGTAGCCAACTGAGTTCCCCAGGTGCCCCTGGATCAGATTTTTAAACATACAATCCAGTATCACAAAACCGTAATTGCCTCTGTAGAGATGCTGAGAAAACAAGCGGAAAATCTCTAAGACATGATGGCCCTTCTAAAAGCTATTCCCTTAGTATGTTCGAGTAGCCTCTGTATCTTGCATGGGCTAACACCACTTTCTAAAATTCCATCTTCCATCAAAACTCTGTTGGATAATGCATTGTATACTATTCACTAAATTACAGACATTTTACAACTAGTTAGGCACTAAATTCCAACTTTCATTTTTTCACTGAAGTTCTTCGGCTCTTCTGATGGATGCAAGGTACAAGGATGAATATTTCAAGTGAGACAAGAAATCACTAATTTTTTGTTTGTTTCTCTCAAACATAATAAATACGGTTGCAACAAGATTCTTGTGAATCTTGTCGAAGTTTTTAGTAAGTAGAACACACTCAATTTGGCAACACAGGGCACTGAGCTTACAAACTACAGAAAAAGGGACTAGAATGAAATGGAAATTTAAAGTTTGTAGTCAGCAGGCAAAGCAAAATAAAATTTTCTGTAAAAGTGTTGAGTCACTGAGAAACTCACCCAAATATGCACAACTTAAAAGTGATTGAAAATATCATAATCTCATAATACACAAACGTATTTTGCAAAAAACAAGAAGCTTAAACTCACTGAAGAACCAATTTTTTTACTTCCTTTAAGTTGGATTTTATTTATTGGGAGATGTAAATAATTATTAAATGACAGTAGTGGTTCAAGGCATTCGGTAGAGTCAACTAGAAAAAAGACAGGAAGAAAACAGAAGTACATTTTGAGATTGAGACTGCACTGTTGAAAAACTGTTGCGACGTGTAACTACTTAACTGTGTGGGCTAGTGTATTCCCACTTTTGGAAAACTACACTAGCATCAACAACCACAGCATTGAACAGATTTCCAAAAGCAGTAATCACCATCCATAACATCTGCTTTCAAATTTTTGTTCATCAAAATAACCTTGAAGTTTGAAGTGGCAGATTTTATAAGCACATGTAAATCTGAACTTACAAATTAGTTAAATGAAATACTAAATTTTTTGATAGGATGGAGTAAGGGAGATTTCACAGAAAGTTTCATTTATAAAATGGGTTCCCAGCTAAATAAGTTTGAAAATCCACCAAGCCAGAAACATTTCAGACAGCTGCTCTGCAGGACAGAATATAAAAGAAAACTCCAGCCATACTTGGTCATGCTCCACTGATCTGAGGCCTAGTTACCTGCTCACAAGGCAGAGTTTTCCTTCCCTCCAGCTTTCTCTGAATGGCTCTTGAAGAGAAAATGCTATTCAGTTACGCATCCTGCGTTGGTGAACATTCATCACTCAGCTCCTCTCTCAGGCAGATGTGTTTATCCACAGCTCTGGGATGTCAAGTACTGTGGTGTCAGTTTCTATCAGGCTCTTCCCTTACCACCAAGCACAAAGCTTGGAAACTCAGCCCGGCCTGGAGAGTTTAGTAGGCACAGATGGAATAATTAAGTGAACCTCAGGGCTGCGGTCACTTAGGGAGGGCTCGTATCTCTGAATAAGTCAGACATCCCTTCCCTTTTCTTTTCTAAGGCAGAGCTCAAAGCTCTGGTAGCTACCATGGGCCACGGCAGCTTCTACTGGCAGAGCTGTCTTGCACCTTTGTTTTCCTGCTACATGGAACACATCTGGCAGAGAATGTTTTAGCTTCTCTCACATCAGATATTCCCACTAGAGACACATGCACAATGATTTTTCACACTCCCCACCAAAAAATGCATAAGTCAACTGAACCATATGGAGCCAAGCCTTGCTATCCTGTGACACACTGTAAGCTCTGCCCAGAATGACAAGGTCCAGTCCTGCATGCTGGGCTGGGCAGAGGAAAGGGGGCAGGGGAGGAGAAAAAAATAATTCTGCTCTAATCACCAAGTAATCCAGACAGACAGCCCATGAATAGCAGCTCCTTGTATTCACCGCTCCACCTTCTTGGCCGTGGACAAACAAAGTCCCTGTTTTGGTGTTGGTTTTAGTTCTACTTTCACAGATCATCATCCACAGAGGGAAAAACTTTCAATTCTTATTTCTCAAACCACTTTTCACTCCTTATTCAAATGCTGCCTCCTGCAGGAAGAACACTCTCATTGGAAGTCCGAGAGAATAAGAGATCAAACTCACCGAGAGCAGATAACAAAAAACAAGACCTTCCCCATAAAAGAGAAAAGCATGTTCTTGTTTTCTTAATAGAAATCCATGTATGCCTCAGACAATTGCTCTCTTTCTCTCCTGTAAACACCGCATCTTTGCTTCTGCCCTGTGAGCCACCTGATGATTGCTCCTTTAGACGCTACGTGGACTCCCAATCTTTATGGACGCAAGGTTTCTCTTGCGGCTAGGCACAGCCTCCTGCAGAATTCAAATTCCACAGAGATCTTGACAAGTCTCCACCTCCTAGAAACCTGGTCCATAGGAGTGTTTAAAGATTTATCAGATAATACAATGGAATACAACAGAGAACACACAGAATGTTCCATCTTTTCCCTATATTGCTCCCACTTAGGCAAAAATCATTGCTTGCACAACGGGTTCTCTCTCCCCAGTCTCCTTTAGTGTGTGACACAGAGAACCAGTTAATTTACCACATGGGGAGTATTTTTAGGTCAGACGGCACTGGACTGAAAAGGTGAATCCGTTCAAACCCCGATTTCACTATTTTATCTTTATGATGAATAGTGGGATGAGATGCTCATTTCTCAAAGGGGAAATAAAATCACAAAATATGTTTACTGTTTCATCTGCTTTCTTGGCAATATTTAATGTCAGAAGCCGTTGTCTGAGGACCATACAAGCACTGTGTGGATCTGGCCAGGCAACAGAGAGAGCTATTACTGCAGTGGGTTTGGACTTCATGAATTCCTACACAAACTTGCCTAAAACTGAAATAGGGATATTTGCTTTGGCTTCAGTTGTGCACCTGCCTTCCATACCCCACATTGTTGTTTAGCTTCAGGGAATAACCTTCAGTATTGATCTGGTGTCATTTGTCACACTCCCTTGATGACTTTTTGGCTAGACGTTTGCGGCATACCAGCAGTGGTTTGTGGAACAGCAGTGAAGCATTAGGATTAGAAGCCAAAGTCTTGACATTGGACAGGTTTGGGGAAAAAATCCAAGAGGGGACACTAATGGCTATAGGATTGTTGGGAGAAATGATGGAAATGATGATGATGATATTAAACATACTAAATGTTTAATAACAACAAATAAAAATAATTGCTAGTATTTATCTAGCTCATACTATGCTAAGCGCTTTCCGTGTATTAACTTGTTTTCACAGTAACTCTGTGAGACAGTCTCATTATCCTTATTTTACAAGTGATGACTAAGACATGAAGAAGGTAAGCACCGTGCACAGAGAGATTAAGTGACTTGTATAGGATCACCTAGACAAGGTTCAAATGTTGAGTCTTCCACCATTAACTGTTCCTCTTTCCAAAATCCATGTCCTCTACCACTATTCTATACATGAAAACTGAATGACCGCTAACAAGATGACTGTTAGCTCACCATGATCCTTTCTCTTCCATCCCTGTTAATAATTACACTTCTCCAAAACTACTCTGTGACTCGTCATGTTTGTTTCTATTGATAACATTTTATAACATCTACTCCTCATGCTCTTCTCTCTCTTCACTTCCCTAACGAACTCCGATGAAATAGTGAAGACCGTGTCAAGTTGCCACCTCCACTAAGAAGCCTGCACCTGCCCCTTCTGGCTGAGTTGCTTATTCCTCTTCTAGAATCTCTTAATACTTGTTCGTGTCTCTGCTATTATCTGTCAATGTGTCCAATGTTGTCCCTTTATCGGGCTCCTGAAGAGGAGGGAAAGAGCGTTCACTTCCACATCGCTGGGGCTTGCAGAATACCTGCTACAAAGTAAGTAGCTCATTAATGTTGAAGTAATGAACAAAAGAGGTCTAGGTACTGTCCCCTAGCACTTGGTAGGCTCCCTTCACAATGTTAAACTGCATCGGCCTCAAGCAGGTTTGGAGGAGGGCAAGGAATCACACCTGGAAGAAAGGGCGCATAACTAACTCGGCATTTAACTCAGAGCCCAGGCCTTGTTGAAATTCAGTAAGAAGCCTTGCAGAAGGTAAAGTAAATGGCATGAAACTAGCCAGGAAGTCCACAGAGCACTGAGATGGAACCTGCCACCAAGAGGAAGGTAATTAGTTCTGAGGTAACTGTGACTCCCAAGTAGCCAGCGGGAGACTCACTCTAACTTTGAAGGGGCTAATAAGAGGCCCTTACCCATACTTCCTTTCATTGCTCGCCTCCCCTTCCTGTACTAGCACTGAGATTAACATCAATAATGGGCTGTCTGTGTATTTACACGTAGTAATTAAGCCTAGATGGAACCTGAAGAGCTCTTTAGGATTATTTATTAGAATGCAGAACCACCTCAGCTTGTAGGCTCCCTTTGGCTAGTGGTTGGAAGATAGAATTAAATAAAACATGGCCTCTGCAATGATACTCTAAATTCCCTCTAGGCCTCCTGCTACTAAGGTACCTGACCTCCTCATGCTATAAGGATGTAGGTCCAGGTTGCTGAAGATTTTGTTTCTAACAAGTTTATCAGGACTAAAAGGTCTGGAAAAATGTGTACCCATGTAACTCTTGATTTCTGCTCCTGCTAATTCAGAACCTTTAGATTCCCACAAGAAGACCCACTTGGTTATTTCCCATAGTCCTTGAGGGGCAACTCAAATGTGCTCATTAAAGGAAGGAAGGAAGGAAGGAAGGAAGGAAGGAAGGAAGGAAGGAAGGAAGGAAGGAAGGAAGGAAGGAAGGAAGGAAGGGGAAGGAAAAGCATAAAGAGAAAAAAGAGGTTGAGTGAAGTTGAAACATTTCCATCAAGTGGTATCCACTCACTTCCACCCTTTCTCTGGCTTTTTGCTTAGGCTTCAGGGCACTGGCCCTCTTATGGGTCCCACTGTTCATTTCAGTGGATACTTCATACCCATTAAAATGCTTCAAAGTGTCAAAGTTTGGAAAGCTTTTCTGTGGCAAACTGCCAGACTAGGAAATGCCAAAATACTTCTTTCTGTCTTAGCGTCACATTCAAAAGGGTGCTAAAGTCCAGCTTCCTTGCTTTCTGATACCTTGTAACACTGGTTCTTGAAGTGTGGGGCTGGACCAGCAGCACCTGCACAATCTAGACACTTGTTAGAAATACAAATGATCTGGCCCCAGGCCAATGCCGCCAACAACAACAACAAGAACAACAACAACATAACAATGGGGTTGGAGCCCCACAGTCTGTGTTTTACAGAATTTCTATAGAAAACATAAAAGGTTTGTTTTCTTTCTAACTTGCATCTTCCCGCCCTCTAGGATGCAGACGTGAATTCCTAGAAGAAATAGCCAGTGTGGTCAGAATCATTCTTCCCCTACAAACACTGAAGCAATATATTACTGGATTAAAGCGCCATGTTTAAGATTAGGATGAGAGCTCCTCAGATTCTCATGCACGCCAACTAATTTTCTAAGGCTGCCACACCCTTTCACTAGACTGTCTTATATATGTCTAAATCACAGGTAGAGATGGATTAGCCTTAAGAAAGAAACCTTTCATTCATTCAATTCATTCTACAAATACTTTTGAGCATCTACTATGTGCAAGGTACTATTCTTCCCTTGGGATATATTAGTCAATAAAGCCAACACCTCTGTTGATGTGGACAGACAATATAAATGACCCTTAATCAGAAATACATCAGATGATAGGTCAGAAAGTGACAAGTGTTATCATCACACACACACACACACACACACACACACACACAGAGAACAGGGCAAGAGGGTTAGAAGTTGTAAGTTCAACTACAATCAGGTTTCATTGAGAAAGTGGTGTTTAAAAGCAAGATCTGGAAAAAGGTGAGGGAGTTAGGCATGCCATTCTCAGCCTAAGGTATAACCAGTGCAAAGGCTCAGAGGCAGAAGCACTGGACTTGAACAAGGACAGTTCTCCTGGAATCAAAATATGGAGAACTGACATATATATTTGAAAATAATATATATACTTTGAAATAATTTTAAAATAATAACTATAATAATACAGTAACATATAATACATGGCTCCCTGGTCTCTGAACGAACTATGATCTTAAACAATGAGAACAGATGTTTGGCATGGAATCTTCCCTATTATCTCCTTGCGAATGTGCATGAGTTAAGAGTTTCGCTCCTATCATTTCTGATTGTAGGTGACAAATTTATAAAGTTCTCAAAGAAATAACTTTGGACTAGAAAACATCTAAGTCAAAATGGAAAATTAGCAGTTGATTATAAAATAATAGGGAAACACAATTGGCCAAGAAGGTCCAAGAATATTTTTTTTTTGAATGGGAGAGAGAAAGGGGGGTTGTGTAGAGGGAGAGGAAGACAGAGAATCCTAAGCAGTGTCCAGGCCCAGAGCAGAGGTCGATGCAGGGCTCGATCTCATGACCCTGAGATCATGACCTGAGCCGAAATCACGAGTCAGACACTCAACAGACTGAGCCACCCAAAATTTAGAGGACTTACACTACCAGATATTAGGATTTTCTGTAAATCTGTAAAAATTAAACAGTGAAAGGCTAAACCAACAGGAAAGAACAGAGAATTCAGAAACAGGCTCACAGTGATAGAAAGATGTTATTTATAACAACTGTACACTGTCAAATAGTGGGGGAAAAGATGGTCTCTTCAATAAATGATGTTAGGTCAACTGGATACATCCGTATGGAAAAAATAAATAAATAAATCCTGACCCTTAATGTGAATCATACGCAGAAATCAATTCTAGGTGGACTGTAGATCTAAATGTGAAAGGCAACACAATAAAATTTCCACAATATAAGAGAATATCTGTCTGACCTTGGGGTGGACAAGAGATTTCTTAAACAGGACACATAAAGCACTAACCAAAAAGGCAAGGGATGGTAAATTGACTATTTTAAAATGAGAAACTTTTACTTATCAAAAGAAACCATGAACAGAGTGAAAAGGGAAGCAAGGTGTCAAGTGGAAAAAGACAGTTGCAATATATGTAACTGATAAGGGACTTATACATACAATACATAAAGAATCCCTCAGTCAAAAGAAAAGATTGCCTAACAGAAAAAAAGAGGGCATGAACAAGGGGTTCACAAAAGAGGAGAGCAAGGTGGCTAATAATCATTTTAAAAATACTTAACTTCATTAATCTTCAGGGAAATGCAAATAAAAGCTGTCATGATATACATGAACATACCCATGAGAACAGTTACAATCAGAAAGACATGAAAAATATATAGTGTTGGCAAAATGTGGAGCCACTGGAACCCTCCTATACCTCCAGTGGGAGTATGAGTACTGGTTTACTTTGGAAAACACTTTGGCAGTGTTTATTGAAAGTGAACAGTGCGGGCACCTGGGTGGCTCAGTCAGTTAAGTGTCTGACTCTTGCTTTGGGCTTAGGTCATGATTTCCTGGGTCATGAGATCGAATCCTGCTCAGGTCTCCTTGCTCAATGGGGAGTCTGCGTGAGATTCTCTCCCTCTGTCCCTCCCCCCACTCACGCTCTCTCATGCTCTGTTTCATGTGTGTGTGAGCGCTCTCTCTCTCTCTCGAATAAATAAATAAATCTAGTACTATGTTGAATAATAATGGCGAGAGTAGACACATCTCCAAAGGCAAGAGAAACAGAGGAAAAAATGAACTTGTGGGACTTCATCAAGATAAAAGCTTCTGCACAGCCAAGGAAACAGTCAAAAAAACTAAGAGGCAGCCCATGGAATGGGAGAAGATATTTGCAAATAACACTACAGATAAAAGACTGGTATCCAAGATCTACAAAGAACTTCTCAAACTCAATACACAAGAAACAAATAAACAAATCAAAAAATGGGCAGAAGATATGAACAGACACTTTTCCAATGAAGACATACAAATGGCTAACAGACACATGAAAAAACTTCAAAATCATTAGCCATCAGGGAAATTCAAATCAAAACCACACTGAGATACCACCTTACACCAGTTAGAATGGCAAAAATGGACAAGACAGGAAACAAAAACTGTTGGAGAGGATGTGGAGAAAGGGGATCCCTCCTACATTGTTGGTGGGAATGCAAGTTGGTGCAGCCACTTTGGAAAACAGTGTGGAGGTCCCTTAAAAAGTTAAAAATTGAGCTACCCTATGACCCAGCCATTGCACTACTGGGTATTTACCCCAAAGATACAGACGTAGTGAAGAAAAGGGCCTTATGTACCCCAATGTTCACAGCAGCATTGTCCACAATAGCCAAACTGTGAAAGGAGCCAAGATGCCCTTCAACAGATGACTGGACTAAGAAGATGTGGTCAATATATACAATGGAATATTACTCAGCTATCAAAAAGAACGATTTCTCAATATTTGCTGCAACATGGACGGGACTGGAGGAGATAATGCTAAGCAAAATAAGTAAAGCAGAGAAAGACAATTATCATATGGTTTCACTCATTTATGGAACATAAGAAGTAGGAAGATCGGTAGGAGAAGAAAGGGAAGAAGAAAGGGGGGTAAACAGAAGGGGAATGAACCATGAGAGACTATGGACTCTGGGAAACAAACTGAGGGCTTCGGGGGGGGGGGTGGATGGGATAGGCTGGTGATGGGTATTAAGGAGGGCACGTACTACATGGTGCATTGGGTGTTATACGCAAGTAATGAATCATGGAACTTTACATCAAAAACTAGGGATGTACTGTATGGTGACTAACATAATATAATTTAAAAAATATTATTATAAAAAAAAGAAAAAGAAGAAGATTAAGGCAGGGACAGACCTGGGTTCCTGGCATGCTGGGAATGCTCTGTTCACAGGGGTGAGAGTTTTATAAGCACATTCCCTTTGTGATAATTCATTGAGCAGTGAATTCATGATTTGTACAATTTTATGTGTATGTATTATATTTTAATAAGAAAATAGATTTTCAAAAATGAAAGAAAAAATAAATACAAGCTTAGTACAAAGCAGTTTGGCAGAAAGAACACCAAACCAAAAAACAACAACAATAACCACAACAAAAAACAAAACAAAACAAAACAAAAAACCCAAAAGTGGGCGTTCCAAATTTCAGCCTCAGCTCTGTTATTTAATAGCTTTATAAATTTGGGTAACTCACTTCACCAATCTAAACTTCAGTTTTTGCAACTGTGAAAGGGATCCCTGCCCATTGCACAGGGGTTGAAAATACTAAATGAGGGGTGCCTGGGTGGCTCAGTTGGTTAAGCATCTGCCTTTGGCTCAGGTCATGATCTCAGGATCCGGGGATAGAGCCCCACATCAGGCTCCCTGCTCAGCCAGAAGTCTGCTTGTCCCTCTCCCTCTGCCCCTTCCCTGGGCTCATGCTCTCTCTCTCTTTCTCTCTCTAAATTAAATAAAATCTTTAAAAAAAAATACTAAATGAGATAATTGTGAATTGTTTTGTAAAATCTTAAGCATCACATAAAATACAATGCAGACTAGTGGATAAATTGTAGGTTTAGAACACAGATCTAGACTATATATGTAAATTTCCAATAAACAAACTTTGTAAAAATCAGATTTGTCATTATAACTACTGATTTCATATCATTTTTGTTATTGTTGTTCTTTTTTCTTTTTTAAAGATTTTATTTATTTGACAGAGAGAGAGACAGCCAGCGAGAGAGGGAACACAAGCAGGGGGAGTGGGAGAGGAAGAAGCAGGCTCCCAGCAGAGGAGCCTGATGTGGGGCTCGATCCCAGAACGCCAGGATCACGCCCTGAGCCGTAGACAGACGCCCAACGACTGAGCCACCCAGGAGCCCCATTGTTGTTGTTGTTCTAACATTTGAGTATCTTGCAATCCTTGGCTCAAATCCTTGATGGCAACAAGCAAAGTGAAGGTTAGAAGTAGCTGCTCCTCTTTCAATGGATCATATATTCTCAGGCCCACCGCAGCCTCCACCATTCATTTTTATTGCAAAACTGGTTATTATAGGAATTGGAGTCTGTGAACCACTAAACACAGCATTATAAAGATTGTGTTTTAACTTGTCTAAATCAGAAAAGGCAATTGGTTTGCAGAATTCCAGCCTGAATTAGGGTTCAGTCAGGGTCTGCTGACAGGGAGCTCGTTCACTCTGCCAATCCTTTTTCCTGCGCTACATATTTCAGTCTCTGCAGGCTCCTTCTAGAAGTCATCCCTTTTAAAGCCCTAACAGCCCAAGTGGGGGAAATGCCATTCAATCAAAATGTACCACTAGAATTTCTCAAATGCCAAAGGCAAGTACAGAGGGGCTGTGCTTTCTGTCTCAACAGCAGGTATCTGTCAGCCGTGCACCGCGTGTGCTTGTGCCAAGCCTGCTGGGGTGTGACTCTGCCCTTTTGGAACTTATGATCTACTTAGGGAGGCAGCTCCAACACAGGAATCCGTTGGACCGACAAGGAAAGTAAATGCCAGAACAAGAGCTACAAACAGTGAGTACTCTGGGGTTCCAAGAAGGAGCAATCACTGTAAACTACAGAAAATCCGAGAAGGCTTTTTAGAAGTAATGCAGTCATTGAGGATAAGACCCAAAATTCAATAAGCCAAGGCCATTCTGTTCCCTCTTCCTAGGGAGAGTCGCCCCATGTCCCCTATGGCGATGACCACTGAGCTCAAGTCAATTTAGGATGAGTGCTTTTATCTCAAATTATCCAAGTCACTCTGCCCAGACAAGAATGACTAAAAGGAGCCATGAATAGGACAAATGCCTTTACCTTTTATGTTAATAAATGTGTAGCCTCTAATCTCAGAATTTCACTAATGGGATTTAAAAAAAAAAAAAAAGCTCTTTTGGTTAGAATTACATGTAGTAAATGGACTGCAGGATAGAATTAGAATAATCCCCAAATGACTTATTTAGTCTATAAGATTTGTTCAAAACTGATACCCTGATGCCCAGATGTGTTGCCAGGATTACCTGCCCTCTGCAATGATGGGGTGGGGGGGTGGGGGGCGCGAGGGGAGAAAGGAAGATGGAGAGGGAGAATGTGCCATGTCCATACGTTTGAGACCTTTAACTTTTGTTCCTATAGTTGTAGGCATATTAAAGACCCAAAACAGTTCTTCAGTGGGAAACCTGTTTAGGTTTAGGAGTCCTACATCTTTTTTGTGATTAACACCATCAATGAAGACTGATGCAATCAATGTTCCTCGAAAAGCACTTTAAGGGAATTCTGTTCCAGGGCTCATTTTTGTACCTAAGCCCTCAGTCAGGGAAGAAAATAAATACACTGAATCTCTGTGTCATAGGTCTCTTCCCTACATATTTGGAGACAAACCTCTCTAATGGATTTTGGAAGCTGTACAAAATTTCATAGTTTTGATTGGGTGATTTGGAGAAAGCAATTTTAAGAAATTTTGAACAACAGAGGGCAGTAATCTCTAAACTTTTCAGGCAAAAGACTTTTCGTTGTTGTTCCCCTGGGGAACTAAATTCTCAACTAAATCTACTCCACTCCTCCCCCCTCGAGCCTCTCCACATACATACAATACACTCACTTATAAGATACAGAACTTTCATTTGGATAGCTAAGCTTTTTCTCTTCCCCACCAAAATTAAAAAGGGAAGAACATCCTGATATTTATTGAGTGCCTATTATGTGCCCAATGTCTTACATACAAAATTTCAATGAAACCTCACAATTAAAGAAAAGTAGATGGGTAAGCAGACCCAGAGAGCATGTGTAAAGCTATCAGAATACCAATCCAGCTTAAGCTGAGTGCAGGATTTGTGAGCGTGCATGCACATGTGTGTGTAATTCAACCTGTCAGAACAACAACAGAGCAGTGGGTCAGATCAGGGTGCCCAAACCCACTTGGTAAAAATGCAGATTCCTAAGCCCCACCCTCAACATTCTGATTCAGGGTGTGGGGAGAGGGGAGCAAAAACACCCCAGGTAGTCCTCCTCAGGTTGAGTAGACCACACTTGAGATACGTTTCATCAAAGTGAGAGCCTAATAAGGAAGAGCCTGGCCTCCAAAATCTGAGGTCTGAGCTTGAACCCTGATATAGCAGACTCAGAGAGGTTAGGTGGTCTGTCCAAGTCCACGGTGAAGTAGGCCTTCAGAAAAAGGAACGCAGTAGTAACTACCTGCAGTGATATTGTGAGGGTTTTATCAGATGATGTATATAAATCCCCCCACCTGGAGCATGGCACACTTGCAGCCACCATCTCCTTCAGCTCACTCGCTCTGAGTCACGGCAACATCCAGGTCTCCTGGTGTCCTTACCACACTCTTTCACCCACACACAAAGGTTTCCAAGAAATATTAGCCTTCCTGCCACCAAGGGAGCTAATCAAGGGCCCTCTCTCTAAGACTAACAAGTTTTCCATAATTTTCTACCACTCTCTGTCCCCGAACTACCTTTCTGGGATTTCAATTGGTGGCATTCATTTTAGCATTTCAGAATCTAGGCAACAGCTACATTTTCCTCCCCCACCCTGAGGCATATCTAACTCTAGAAACACGTGTTAGGGGAAATAAGGGTACAAAAGACCTAAAGCATAGTTGGGACATGAGAATTTTTGCAGTGTCAAAAACAGGAGCACAGAAATTTAAACTAACAAGTCAGGATACTCTATGATTATATATCAATGCATACTAGAGACTAGAAGGTCTAGTGAAACTTCAAACATGGAGGAAACAATCTGTTCTAAAATGAGGAGAAAGATCTCAAGTTACTCATGGAACCTGAGTTAGGGCACAATGGACAGAAGGGGTTTGTTGTTGTTTGGAAAGTTCCAAATATTTACAAATGAGAAGGAAATATTATAATACCTTACTTCTCGAAGCTTTCACAAGTGTGGTCAGAGGATCAGCACATCAGTGTCACCTGGTGGTTTGTTAGGAATACAGAATTCCATGCCAACCCCAGATTTCCTGAATCAGAATCTGCATTTTAACAAGATCTTCAAGTGCCTTCTGTGCATTAAGTTTTGAGAGGCTGGAGTATAATAAGCACCCAAGTACCCATCACCCAGATTCAACAGTCACCCCTAGGCTGTCCTGTTGTATGTGTACCTCAGCCCACTTTCTCACCTTTCTCTTGGATCATTTGAAAGGAAACTCAGTATGCCCTATCATTTCATTGGTAATTGTTTCACAGGGTACATTTTTTAAAAGGCATGGTCTCTTACAAAGAATAATAACTGTAAGACATTTATAACTGTAAGACATTTGCCACATCTAAAAATATAATAATTCCTGAATATCATTAAATATTCTGGAAGCATCTGAATAGATTAGGATGAGAAAGGATATTCTATTTCAGAAGATTCTGCAGAGATTAACCAACGCTGCTTGAAGCTGGGGGGTAGTCTTCTCAGTACTGGAGAGTTGGGAAGCTGAATGATGCCCACAAAACTACCTGATGCAAACCACAGTATATCACTACTAACACGAGTTATGGCAAATGACTTTTTATATAAGAGGTCACGAAGCCAGAATCTAAAAAGTGAGGAGGGGTATTGTTATAAATGGCTTGCCAAGGAAGTAAAAGGGACAGAAAATGTTAAAACTAAACTAAACAGGGGCGCCTGGGTGGCGCAGTCATTAAGCGTCTGCCTTCGGCTCAGGGTGTGATCCCGGTGTTCTGGGATCGGGCCCCACATCAGGCTCCTCCACTAGGAGCCTGCATCTTCCTCTCCCACTCCCCCTGCTTGTGTTCCCTCTCTCACTGGCTGTCTCTCTCTGTCAAATAAATAAATAAAATCTTTAAAAACAAAACAAAACAAAACAAAAAAAACCCTAACAAAAACCCCCAAAACTAAGTTTATAATAACCTGGCTGAAAATTCTAGATAAAACACAGAGATTTAGAACTATTGTCATGGTAAAGTCTGTCTAAAAGAAGGGATCAAACACAAGAAATGCCAGCTTGGGTATAAATAGTTCTTGAAGCCTCAAGCAGACCCCGGATATGTGGCTAAGACTTGTAGGAAGACTTGTAAATTCAGGGAGCTTCCAAGGGGTGTACCCCTCAACTGAACCGAATAACTGAAATTACAAAGGAAGCCTAACCATGAAATGAATGATCATGAACTATTTGGGGGGTTTAGGTGAGAGAGAGAGGTGTGACGGTATTAAGTTTTATAATGCTCAGTATATCTGAATATAGAGAAGATGAAGAATATCAGATACATTGGAAACAAGACCTAAAACACAGCCAACAGATTATAGAGTATAATTTTTTAATTATTTATTTATTTGAAATGGGGAGGGGTAGAGGCAAAGGGAGAGGGAAAGAGAGAACCTCAAGCAGACTCCCTGCTGAGCACAGAGCCTGATGGAGGGCTTGATCCCAGAACCCTGAGATCATGACCTAGGCCGAAATCAAGAGTTGGCCCATTAGCCAACTGAGCCACTCAGGTGCCCCCAAAATGGTTAATTTCTGTGTCCTGAGGGATACTCCAAGGAGAATCTCAAAACCATGGCACATTTCAGGAAGGTAAATGCAGTCAGAGGAAGGTGACTTTCTGAAGTACCCTAGATGTCAGAGTAAGGAGCTGAAATGTAGTGCCACAGGCAGTAGGAAGCCAGGGGAGTCTTTGATGGGATAAAAAGAGCCCTTCAGCAAGGTGCATCTGATAACAGCAGTAAGAAAGAGGGAGCTCCTACAAGTAGGAGGGCCAGTGGAGGGATTGCTGAAATAACCCTGGCATGAAGAGATAAGCCCTGGGAGGGCTGAAGGTCAACTGAATGTCAGCCTCGAGAGTTACATCAGCCTCTCTCCAGACAACTTCACAGCCTTCCTCTCTCCCACCCAGGACCCCGCGGTTGCCAACCTAAAAATCCACCATCTGCTGCGGGAATGTGACCACCCACGTTAAAAGGCAATCTCGAGCATCATGGTAAAGAATAAATGACTCCAAATCTATACAGACTTTCAAATGAGTTTGAGATAAACTTCATTTACACAATGAAATGTTCCTGAGAAGTTTACCAAGATGGAGAAAAATGTTATTCAATGAAATTTCTTCCACAGTATTTACTTCTTCAGATCACTAGAGTGATGGATTTCTTTGGAAGAGCAACAGATTTGTTTGGAAGGAGTGCCTGATTAAGGCTTGAAGCAGAGGCTACCTCTATTTTTTTTTTTTTTCCACAGATGGGAAGAGACACACAGAGAAAGAGAAGGGAGGAGGTGGGAAGGGGAAAAAAGGGAAGGACTAGGAAAAGAGAGAAAAGAGAAGCTCAAGCATGGTGGTGAGAGACAGTGCCCAGTGTGACGTGACATGTTGCCAGGACCCTTCACATCGGCAGTAAAGTTACCAAACACACAAGACAAATGATGTGGGTGGACTTGTACATCTCTGGGTAGAAACCAATTAAAAAGCTGAATGTCAGCAAACTGAAAATCTAGCTTATATGTGCAATTGAATTTCTGTAAGTCATATGTGAGAGCATGTCTTAAAGGAATCTCTAATGAGTCCTTTAACAATATGAATAACTCATGCCCCCGTTTGTCTGGTTGGTAATTAAGGTGCCTATCAGGTTCTCTTATACTGAGGTGGTCCTGTAACTCCTCCCTGAAGGCATGGCAAGCAAGAGAAAGCCTAGTTACATGATTTGTAAATGTTTACTGTTTAAAGTAGGGCTGGTGGTGGGGATAGGGGAGGAAGATCTGGAAGCCTTCCAGGATCTAGCTGAGTGATGTCCCTCCTCTCACCTGGATAATGATGTTGTCAGGGGCTGACTGAGGAATGAACAGGGTGACGGCGTCTCTCTATTCCTCACTAATGTCCCCACCCGAGCATCCATTTTCTCATTTATGATCTCCTTGACACTGACTCTATTTACATGGCATCGGGATTAATCAGCCAGGAGTTTTTTAGCTGCAGGAATCAGGCAATCCGTGTAACTCAGCATGGCAGCGTGACATTATCCCCAGCTAAGCAATATTCATTCTGTATGATCACCATCTCCAGGGAACTTGCTGTGTGATAGGACTTCAGGTGCTGAAGTCATAAACCATTACACTCATCCCCGAGCAGCTGCATGACACCTTTCCTCAAGGACAGCCACGAAAGCCACACAGTGGATCCTACCTGATTTATGAGTAGGATCGACAAGGGCACTGCAGAAGTTTCAATCACCCAGCGCTGCAGGGAAAGTTCCCATCCTCGACTCCCCAGGCAGGTCCTTACGTACGGAATTACCTGAGACCCAAACACAACCCACTGGCTCCATGGCAAATGGATTTCTGTCAAGGCACTGAAACTACTGCATCACAATTACTTGTTGGCCTGTCCGTCATCCCTCAGTGAGAATGTGAACACTCTGACGGAAAGAACAGAGACGTATTCATCTGTTTCCTCAGTTCTCCACCTGGTGTCTCGTACTAAGTTCTTAAACTATGTTTGGTGGGCAAATAAAAGAATGAATACATGAGTTTTGGTGATAAAGTTATTTTACCAAAGAAAACAGTAAGTTGGGGTTGACTTTACTTTTTTTTTTTTTTTTATTTTATCCCTCACAAATTGAACTAATTGGCCAGTTCTGATGGGGAGGAAGGTGCTTTCTGAATCAGCTGACTCCTGCCAGGTAGATTGCGGGCATCTGTATCTTAACCTAGTAAAACTATTCAGCTCAAAAGGAATTTCAAGGTTTAGGCTAACATATATTAGATGGTAGCATTAATAGTTTCTCATCTAACTATCCTTAATGTTGAATTTCCCATCTTTACCTCATGTGAAACAGCAGACAGGGAACATTAAAAAAAGGAAAAAAAGTGGCCCATATTTCAGGCAGGCTCCCACCTACACCACTTCTTACCTCTGTAATTTTGTCAATGTGTCAATTACCTTGGAGTCTCAGTTTTCTTATCTGTCTAGACCACACATGATTGTAGTGCCTGCTTGACTTTAAGTGAAAACTGTACTGAGTGTAAGGGTTCTAACATAGTGTCTGGGGTAGTAGGTGCTGGTTAAGTGGAAGAAAACCCTCCTAATCCATGTTCTAGAGAGAGATTAGCAATACCTGGTTTGTGTGAAGGGTTGGCTATGTTGATTAAATCCTCAGGAAACCCTTCACAACTCAACTAACCATTGTTATAGAAAACCGACCAACCAACCAACCGTGGGAAATAGGACTGTGAACCTTCTGAACCCCGTGCTACATACTGGTGTAGCCCCAAGGTTCTCATCTCCAAGCAATTCTTTTTGTCTCTCCCCACTTCTCTTCATAGCAGGGACATAACAGATCACACATGCTTACTTCAAAATAAAGCAGCACATGTGTGACCTTTGCCAAGTCACTTAATCTCCCTTGGCTTTTCTTTACTCTTCGTTATAAAATGAATCGGTTGGACCAGGGAATCTTTAAAGTCATTCCGGCTCAATGGTCTGTGATTCTAGGAAATGAACACTCAGAGTTGCTAGATAACAAATCAAGAAGTCAGCCCAGTTAAAGATATTAAGCCAAATGAAGCCCTGTAATTTTCTTAACTTTGCTCTAATGGGAAGAAGATTAATATATATTAAGCCCATAGGATGTACAGACACTATGCTAGATGTTCTCATAAGGGATTTCAATCAATTGTTATACTTCATTAAAGCAAATTCCCTAAGGCAAGCCTGAAATTTAATTTTGTTTTTATAAGAGAATGTTTGGGTCATTCATTGGCAAATTGGCATCTTTGTGTAATACTGGGAGAGTCCCATTAAGGCATGTGAGTTCTGGTCAATATTCTCTTCCAACAGTCAGGGGGATGGGCTTATTGGTTTGGGAGCACATTAGTCAGGAAAAGTCACGCTAAATCTACCTACTCACCTGGGCACCCACGGCCTCCTTACCATACATCACTCATGCAAGCATTCAGCTGCAAACATCAGTCTGCATCTCCCTTTCCCTGCAATTCCCCCCAAACCACAGTATGTGGTAATCATGCACCGTGAATGTTAGCTCACTCACTCCCAATAAAACTCCACAACTGAAAGGAGAGCCTCTCCATCTTAAGCCTATTTCGTAAATGCTCAACAAGTCATTCAATTAATCCAATAAATATGTACTGAACTCGTATTTTCTGTCAGACCAGAGCTAGGTATTAGGGATATGGGATGAGGTAAAGAAAGTATGTCCTTGATTTGACAGACATTACAATTAAGGGTGGGGAACAGACATTAATCAAATACAAGCACACACAGTTGCATGTACACATACCCCTATAAACTCATTCTGTCTCTGTTCCACTCTAATTCAAGATCTAGGCTGGTAGGTAGGCTCTTTATTCTTCCATCAGAGAATTACTAGTGTTGAAAACATAAGCTACATTCTAGTTAGGGTGAACAGCTTGTGTGACGTCTCTGAGGCAGGAAGGAACACTGGCAAAGGAAGAGTTGATAGAAGGAAGGTGTGTTTGGAGTGCAGCTAGTGGAAAATAGAGTCACTAAGAGAATCTCTGGAGAGTTATGCAGGTCCACAGAGGATTACCGTAGCATACAAGAACCTGCAGATTCTAAAATTATGTGAACCATTTTGCCACTTGAAAAAATGAAGGACATCCAGAGTGGTCTACTCTATGTTGCTTCTTTTAGTCATAAAAGCATCTCTTTTGTTGGTCAAATGCCAGTTCCCACATTTATTACTTAGAATCAGATGAACTCAGACAAGTCTAGTAACAGTTTTATTAATAATAATGGCATTATTAATAATTATTATTATTATTAATAATTTATCGAGAATGCCTAAAGACCCAGGCAAAGTGCTCTACCTACAACACATAGTACTTTATCCTCTTATCTACATGATGAGGTAGGTGTTACTTTGATCCCAAAAGTCACAGATAGGAAGACAGGGTTAAATACCTTGTTTGAAGTCATACAACTGTTACTCAGTAGTTGAACCACATCTAAATCCAAAATTTGTACATTCCAAAGCCCACTGTGCTTTTATCTATGCCTTCTTTGTGTCTTGGTTCTCCATACCCTATAGCTCTGCTGTGCAAAGAGAAATCACAAATATAAAGGTATTGACATATATTAATAAAACTCTTTTTTTTCAAGATTTTATTCATTTAGTTGAGAGAGAGAGAGAGAATGCAAGCAGGGGGAGGAGCAGAGGGAGAGGGATAAGCAGACTCCACACTGAGCGTGGAACCAGTTGTGGGGCTCGACCCCATGACCCCGAGATCACGACCTGAGCCAAAATCAAGAGTCAGAGGCCTTACTGACTGAGCCACCCAGGCACCCCAATTAAACTCTTTTAAGTCCAAATTCACAGACTTTATTTACTCAATATTTTTTTGTTTGTTTGGAGGGATAGTGAAAGATTACAGTAAAAGCATATTCATGGCCAAACTGAACAGAAAAAAAACTTTGTTCAATTAATAAACTAATCACTTTAAGGGCAAAACTCATTTATACATTATACTGAAAATATCTAAAAAAGAGAAAAAAGAGAAAAAGACATAGGGAGAGAGATAATACAAGAGAAAAAGAAAGAGTGGCTGATAAAGAACTGAAGAAAAGGCAGAGAATCACAAACACGAAAAGAGAGCAGGAGAAATGCCAGTAAAAGGAGAAGGGCCACAACGAAGATATACACACGGGGCACTGAGTCTTCTAAGTATCAGTTGTGCAGTTCACCTGAATCCCAGAATTTTGTTTCTCATAGCTGTCCTCAGAGAAACAATAAGCTACATAAGTTACCTCAGAGGGGTAACTACTGGTCACACTTCTCAAACTTTTTTCAGAAACTGGCTCATTTCTGAATGGGAAAGCTAAGCTTACCTGGGGGGGCATTATCACCCAGGCTGAGGCAGATGGCTGAACACATGAAATCGCAGCAGAAGTGAGAAGTGTCCCATCTCTGGCTGCAAATAATGATAGAACAAACTCTCCCTAACACTTGAGGTAAGAGATCAAGAGAGATCATGAGAACTATTCAGCACGTCAACAGTTTCTCCTTTCTTTCATGGCTAAGCTACCTCATTTAGTTTCATTAAAAAGTAACTTTTCAGTGATCCTTTCCAACCCCTGCCAGATTTTTTTGTCCCATTTCTAATGCATTTTTTCCCCAGCCATGGCCTATAATACTCATCAAATTAGCAATCTGAAAGCAATTGATCACATCCAGAGTCATTTTAGGAATCAATGCCTACAGCTTGGAGGCACAGAATAATATAATTTGGCAAACTGCCTTGAATGACTTTATTTCCATTCTTATTGAAAATGCTTGACTTTTTTGGAAGGTTTCTGTGACGTTGGTAGGAAAGAAGAACTTTGCATTAACAGCCTCAAAATGTGAATGACACCCAATCTCCATTTCGCCCTGGCTTTCAAGTAATCATGTTTAACTGCTTAGAGATCATTCTCTGGGGTTAGCCTCAGAATCTCCTCTCCTTTTCTCTGGTTCCCTTGCCCAACTTTTCTGCACTAGGACCCTGTGCAGTTCTGCCTTCCAAAGCCAGAAATCTGGACTAACTCTGATATGTCATTCTTCCTCATACGTTATTTGATCACATTCAGAATTTCAGACCTAGGTATGATCCAGTGGTGCCAACGGAGAGAAAGGAGAGCCCATCGGAATCAGCAGCATCATTTGCAATGTTTTGATAGACCCAAGAGCACAGCCTCACTGCTTCTCTGTGGGGCTGAGACTCTGAAGGATTGCATTTTGAATTGGATCTGTTACCCAGAGCCACATTCCAGACACATAAATACACATAAGACACACAGACATATATCTATTAGTAAGGACTCTTGTGGTTCCAACAATTAACAGACACCAGATGGAACTAGATTAAACAAAAAAGAGAAAATAAAGGAAAAGTTATTACATGCATAAAGGGGCATAGCATGGATCGAAAGCCTTGGGGCTGATCTGAAAACCATGAAGATCCAAGGAATGCTCCTTGTCCATATCTTTTCTTGATTTCTCTCCTTATTTGACTATTTCCCCCCTCTCTTATTCCTCAGTCTGCACGATGGGTGGAAAATGGCCTCCCCAGAACAACCAGATTTTCTGTCAGCTGTACAAATCAGTTGTACAAATGGCTGCTCTCTCTCAGTCCCAATTCCAATTTCCTGGGGTGGGAAACTGCATTGATTTCAACCAGCTTTAAGTCAGGAAAGGTAAGTCACTTACTATAAACAAGCCTGCTAGGAATCTCCTCTTGTTGCCCCACAGGTATGCGGAGAGGTCTCCAGAAAAAAGAGGTCTTAGGAGTTGGGTATTCTCCACAGTGTACAATGCCAAAGGATAATGACAACAGGGCTGTTGTTACTTGAAATTCTTCTGATAGAGGCAATCAACACTTAAACCTCCTGCCACCCTCCTCCTCACTCAGGACACTTCAGACCACATCACGTCTTCAAACTCACTGCTATTAATCTAGAAACAAAAATTGACCACTGGAAGCATTTGTGTCACAATCACTACCAAATCCGTCCACCACAAAACCTGCCAAGAGAACAAGCTCATCGTCTTCTTTTTAAAGGGAGGCATGGGTCCAAGAGCCGATATGATATGCCCTTCCCAAATCCTATTTCCCACCCAGCACTGGTCTCACTGTTACAAAATGGCAATAGTTTAACTCCTGTCCAGGGCACAGCATGGGCTGTACAAGGTGTTTGGTTGCTACAGCCAACAGGTGATGGTGAAGACCTTGAACAAAAACAATGATTTATCTACAAATAAACACTAATGTCTATGTGCCAAGAACTATGCTAAGCTCTTACTTCAATTAATTAGTAAACAATCATGCAACTATTCAATACGGTAGGGAAGCCCTCCTTTTACAGACAGAAGAACTACAGGTGAACAAGACTAAATATTCCTATTCACAGTCTCAATAAAACTTCTAGAGTTTAGGGGTTGTTTCTTCCCTCCTTAAGGAATATGAAGTTTTGGCTGCTTTTCTTAAATTCTTACCTCACTTCCTTATGTTCTGAGTTCTGTTGTCTACAGTACAACTGGGTTTTCTGCTTCTAGGAGAACTTTTCAGCCATGTACAGTGAAGGAGCCTGGGGCTGGTAAGCCTCCCAGATAATGAAATACAGAGTTAGGAAAGCCAGCTGCATGTGGCACATTAATCACTCCTGATGCTCTGGGAGAAGTGAGATACAATTATAAGTGAGTTAATCCCCTAGCTCATTGCTACTGGGTTGGGGAAACTGTTAATCAGCATCATAAACACATTTGGAAAGAGAGTTCCACGGGACAGCTTGGAGAGAGATAGGCAGATCAATTCAACAGGAAAATCTCTTATTTGTCACATCTGGAAGCACCCTGGCTAAGTCTTAATTAGACTGTGTAGTAAAGAAGGTCTCATAAACAGAACCGGTGGGAAGGGGCAAGATGGGAGCCTGAGGTGGTTGAATCAATGCGTCCGGCTGGCCTCACTCCAAGGATCAGAGGAGAGTGGAAAGTGAGGAGCCCAGAGGCTGCTTGAGGAAGTGTGGCTGAGAGGCATTTAGGAGCATGCTACCTTTCCTTCCTTTGTACTTCGGTGTAAAGCAACGCTAATGATTCTAATGAAGAAATAGGAACCTCTCTCCAGCTCCACTCCAAACCTGAAGAATGGAAGGAATACCTGTCGCTCTGGGAGGGTCGGGTTATGAGGACGTTGACTCGTATCTTTTTTTTTTTTTTCTTTCCTACCAGAACACCGTTCACAGTGTTCTCCCATAAACACCCTGTTTTACCTTTTGTAAAATAAATATATTGTGAGTTATCTATTTGCTCATTTTTATTAAATATATAAAAATGCTAACCTGACTTCTGAATCACTTTGATAAACTTAACCCTCAGCATATTAAAGGAATATCTGCCAAAAGCTGAGTGATTAAGCTATTCTGAGTAATTAAGAACACAAATATACGTAGACTTTCAATTGGGCATCTATGATTTAAAAAAAAAAAAAAGCAGCTTAGGATATTTATTATCAGCTTTATAATCCCAACCGATCTCCACATGAAGGGAAGACTTGCTGCACATGATCGCTGGGTTCCCTGCACTTTACAGGTGTGGAGGCTGAGTCGGCTCCGGTGTCCCTCTAAGGCATCTTAGAACATCTTGCTCCAGTGAATTCCTCCAGAAAAAAATAATCTTGACACATAACATCATGCAGGGTTATCCTTTGAGGGAAAAGCACAGGGAATCAGGCACTTTGCTTCCCACCAAGCATGTCTCTTCCCAGTGATAAAAAACAAACAAACAAACAAACAAACACCCTTCAAAGTGAACCCAGTGACCCAGAGCCCCACCTTTTGGCCAACTCCACAGCAGGAGAACCATGCTTTGATAGAAGAAAGAGTGAAAACCTCCTATTTATTACTAGTAACAGAAAAAAGGTGAATCAGGTACTATGTATGGTACTTCATCACCAATAAGCTTTGTTTGTTTTTAAAGATTTTATTTATTTATCAGAGAGAGATAGACTGAGAGAGAGCACAGGCAGAGGGAGAAGCAGGCTCCCCGCTGAGCAAGGGGCCCGATGCGGGGCTTGATCCCAGGACCCTGGGATCATGACCCGAGCCAAACACAGATGCTTAACCACCGAGCCACCCCAGTGTCCCACCAATGAGGTTTTCCACAGATGACACACAAGGGCTTGGTGAGTGATTGCAAACATCACCCATAATTTGGTTTTTTTCCTCCTTTAACTTGCTTTTTGCCTGTCAATGGTAAATCTCATATCTCAATATAAAGTTATTTCACATTTGAGAATCATTAAATCTGTGTTTCCATACAGACTGACAGTTAAAGGGGTAACACTTCTAGAATTCTGGCCCCCTTACTGCTTTACATGGATGGCTTGATTTTTATCCTCATAAACTTCCTATGAAACCAACATTATCATTATTATTCTCATTTTATATTTTATATCTCAAAGTCATATTTATTGTAAATGGGAGAATCAGGATTTGAACCCAGACAGGGTGATTCCTGAGTGTACGTGTTTATACTGCAACAAAACGCTGTACCTGCTAGGAATAGAGGGACATTATAACCCTGCCCCAAATGCATATTTTTTGCTGTTGTTTAATTTAGCCAGCATAAACGGAAAGTGTTTAATGCTTTGGTAATAAGCAATTCTGGGTTTTAGGTTCCTTCATTTTAGATAAGATCAGGCACATTCAGGGCACTATGGCCATAGACAGGTACCTTCACTTTAGACCTCACTTCGAGGGAGTATTTGTGAGGTACAGATGGGGAACCTTGAACCAGTGCCAGTATACCTCATGTTCACACGTGTGTGCATATACACAAGCATGTTGAAGAGGGCGGTGATACTTATATAAGTGACGTAAATAATATAAGTAAGTAATGTACCTTCTACCTTTAGAACATCAAGAACATCATTTAGCCTCATCAAGTGATTTAGGTTGTTTGGCCTAGAGATCCATTGCTCCTCTCTGAGCTGGTTCCACATGACTGTTCATAATCGTCATTTTAACACAAGTGAGAACTATAGCTGTTAGAGTCAGCCATAGCTTCAGACCTAAGAAGTGAGACCTCCTTAGGGGGTGTTTCCTCCTTTTCTGCATCTCCTGAATACCCCCTGCTAAAATACCTAGCCTCACACCTCCCAACTCACATTTGGGTGAAAGAAATCTCTCGGTTGGGAAAATTTCAAGTTCCAAAATATTTAATTGGGTGTCATAGAGTTCAGGGTTCCATTTAAAAAGAAGGCTCCACTTTTGCTAGTTCTCTATGTGGTCATTTATGTTTTTAAAATTAGGAACCAAACAAATGAAGCCAGTCTTTCAGTAGGTTCAATGATTGTAATATACTCCCATGGTGACACAAGTTATGTAATTAACTTTAGTGCATGAGGACATGTTAGTACACAAGCTCCCAGAAAGGAGAGAGGAGTCTGTGTGCTCATTTAGGACTGTATACAGCCCAGGTGGTAGGTCAATAAAAATTAAATTACCATAATATGTTTGTGTTTTCTATCTGGCTTCCGGACCCGAAGAAGCTTGAATATTGGCATATTTTATAAATGAGGTGCAGGAGTAGGGAAATCCAGTGTCTTTCTCAGATAAAATCATTTCCAGGCCAAACCATGGGGAAACTTGGTGCAATTCTCAGAATATTGAATATTATATTGTTATTTCAGCAAACGACTCATCTAATTCTTATAACATCCCTTTGAGGTAAACACCAGAAAAGGATCATTAGACCCAGTTGCTTCAGCTGGAGAGTCTAACAGGAGACGCTTGCTCATCGGGTCCCAAATAAAATTTTAAAAGAAGGAACTTTCTTTGCACTTAGTTTTGAGGACACTTTATTCATGTGTTCATTCTTCCTCTTAGCTATTTATGGCCAGGTGTCACCAAACAAAGTTATAGAGGAAAAAGGAGATTTGTTAAAGAGTACCAAGCTTCTCTAAATGGAAAAACAAAACAAAAAACAAATTTCTCCTAAAGCTATAGAAATGTATAGGGGGAAAAAGCAGGGAAAGGAAAGCAAGCATTTAGAGCAAGGTAGTATAATGAATCCTGGAATCAGACAGGAATGAGTTCCACCTCTGAGTCAGAGGGTCAATAACTATGGTCCCATGGGGCTGCTGAAACTCTCTCTGCTTCTAACTGGTAAAACGGGGGTGAGGGTGAAAGTATAACGTCCCTGAGAGGGGTGGGCGGGTGGTGTGGATTAAACGACATAATACAATGTTTAACATTCCCAGGTGCATGACACACATTTCAAGGGCAATAAAGGTCATAACTGTTAGTACTTCTGTTAGAAATGGGACCTAAATTTGCGTGACAGATGAATATGCTCCAAATAAATATTCACCATCTATGAGAGGAGAGTCAGCCTCCCATCGGCTGAGTCAGCTATTTCTAGTATCTGATAGGACGCTCTACCTTCCAATCCTGCCAAGAGGTCAACAGTGATTGGTTCTTCTTTTGAGGACCTTGAGGATGACAGAAAAAAGGACCAATATTAAAATATGATAGGTCCAGATTGTTAAAAAAAGAAAATGCTAAAGATAAGCCACAAGAGTTTATGCCAAAACAAAGAGGAGTCATTTATAAGATCAAAACAGAGATAAACTACCAAACACAATTAAGCTAAACAATAAAATACATAAAATAAATAGTAAACCAGACCTCTTTATAAATTGAAAATTCTGGTCCTACATATGCTGCTTTCTCATTTGTTCTATAGAAACTTCTAAAATTTCAATGTACCAAGAATATTTTAATATTTTCTAGCATAGGCCAAAGTGTCTTAAATTTATCTGGTCTGATTATTTCCTGGTTCTCAGAATAACTGAGCTCAGCTCATTCTCGCTGGAATAGTTGGAAGCAGCCTTCCTTCCTCTCTGGAGCTCCTCTGGGTTCAGCTGGGAGGCATGGGGTGCTTCTTCGACTCAGCAGCTACCAATTAGCCACCTCCAAAGAGCTCAGCAGCTGATCTACTTTTTAAAGAGAGCAGACAATCTTCCACCACTACAATCTATGTTAAATAAGCCAAATATATGACCACAATAACTGAAGGTTAAATAAACACATTTCTTCACAAGAGTAAGGAAAATCGGGCTACTTAATACCAACTGATTCCAGGAAGCCAGCAACAAAGGGACAACGCTTACATCTTTCGAGAATTCCCAGGTCTCTATCGTCACCACAGTAAGCATGTTGCTCAAGAGCCAATGACTGCACTGTTCTCCACATGCCCTACTCTAGGGAATGTATGTGTTGCATTAACCAATGGCCCATTTTTTTTTCCAGTTTTCTCCTTGCCATGTTAATTTTCTCTGGGTTGCTCTCAGATCAGTAAGAACTTCAGTAACAATTTTCTTTTATTGACATTGTGTTTCACTCCACATTTCATTATGCCAGCTAATAACTGTAGAAATACTGTATGGAATCCAGATCCCATATAAGGAACACCGGGATAGAACATTTGGGGATGTGCTCCTTAGCATATTTGGCCCAAGACTCGGGGTCAAATTTCTTCCCTGGCCAGCTGGGATGGCCTAAGTAATATACCTTCTACCTTTAGAACATGAAGTTCATCTTTAGTTTATCAAGATGATACAAACACCTTTCTAAATTTAGCCAAGTGACTAGAACTCTCTGAGCCTCAACAGATTCTTCTGTGAAGAAACCATGCTACTATTAGCATGTATCTCATACACACAGGTAACCCTATCTGGCCTGTTAGAAGGATTAAATGAGAACACTTGACAGAGTACCTGACAAAGAGTAAGTATTCAATCTGAATTTGCTATGAACAGCAGCAGCAACGTTATTTTAACTTGAAAAACTAATGAGACTGGTGAAAATTTTAGAGGTCAAGTAGCATTCTTCAAAGGTGGGAAGCCCACAGCTTTTAATCCAGCAGATCTCCCTCCTCATATCCATTCTAGAGAAATAGCCTCATATGTAGCCCAATGCTGTTAATCTTATGTATTATTTGCTAAGACAAAAACAACTCACATAACTTAAATGTCCACTATTGGTAAATTTTCATATAATCAATATTTTATTTGTACCATGTAATACCATGCAACAGCTGAAAAGAATAATATAGATCTACGTGTATTCACACACACACACACATCTACAAAATGTATTGCCAAGTGGGAAGGAAAATGCAAGTTCAGAACAAATGTGCAACATGATATAACTTATATTTAGAGGGAAAACCTCCACTAAAACGCAGCATATTTTATTACATATATTACTATCTGACAATTCATCTGGGAGCACATGGCCTTGTCTAATGCAATGAGAGGCAGCCACAGACCTCTGGTTAATGCCACTGGGAGAGAAGTTCTCTCCGTCTGCTGAGGCTTAAGGTTTTCTTGACTGTTTGCTATCTTGCCACCTTCTGGAAGATGCTGGCCAAGAATGAAACACACTTAGAGAAATGTCCAGATGAAAGCGAGGAAGGGAGATTTCTGATAACTAAAGCACCAGCCTCTAAGGGAGCCCCAAAGCTAGGGCTGCCACTTGATGTTGTAGTTACAGGAGTGGTAACCCCCTCTGCTCTGGAGTCAGTGGAGTTCCATTTGTGTTATTCACTTGCAAATGAAATACACTGGGATTTCCAGCTCATTTCTCCTTCCTTTACACGAATGGTTTTTAAACATTTTTAGCCCTACATTCAAATAGAATTTTACATAAAAGCCCAGTAAATCCAGCTATGCAGTGAAAAGTGAGGAGGAATGAGATCACAGACCTCAGAACCCTTAGCCAGCAGGGCTGGGGCACTGCGTTTCACACAGTGCTTTCAGAGTACGTATCTATGTTTCCCTAGACAAGCCAATTAACCTTCCAATGCCTTGATTTCTTTATCACAAATGGGAATAATGATACATTCCCTATGTACCTTTTCGGTTTTGATAAAAAAGAAAAGAACATCTCTTAAGGCATTTTGGAAAACTCTAAACCTTTTTAAAATTAAAATCCTTGTTCAGGTTTCAAATCTGAGTCCATAACAAAGATTCATTAACCTTAAAATGCACCATCTCAGGCAAAGAGATGATAGCTTCCAAAACTTCACAATACTGTCAACCCTCAAGTAGAGCAAACTCTTAAACATATCCTCTGTAATTATGCGTGGGACAACACCACTAAATAAAGGGTACATCAAAAGCTAATGATGTACTGTATGCTGACTAACGTATCGTAATAAAAAAACAACGAATACATAAATGAATAAAATAATAAATAAAAGGTGCTGACTAACCGGATAGCCACAGATCTCCCGTTGTGGTTTACAACTTGTACTTATAGATTTCACTCTTTAAGTCTGGTGTAATCATTTTGGGCATTGTACTGGGTAAATTATCCAGTAACTCAACAAAAACAAGAACTATGAACCAGAACAATAACGATGAAGAGCTCTCATCTGGCAGGAAGGGGCCCATTCTTAATTCTAAGACAAACACCTTGAGGAGACTCACATAATCTAGACTTACAAAGAACCTTGGAAATCATCGAGAACCAGGCTGGCAAGGAAGTGTTGTCTCTGGTGCTAACTCAAATTTCTTGGTAGTGAGTATTTTTCAAGGCCATCCTAGGACTGTGACTATGTTGCCACAGATCAGGAATACCTGCCTTTGGCAAGGGAAAGGAAAGCTGTAGTTCTCAATGCTATGTATGGGAAACCTCTGACTCGGCTCAGACTTCCACTGTACCAGTGGGGGGGTGATGGTGGCGGGCAAGAGCTCCGTGTTGCAGGTGCTGTGGCTATCCCCACATAAAGCTAGATTCCCCGAGTATCTTCCCAAAGACCCCAGGCTTCTGATTCATTCCTCTTCATCATTTGTCACCCTTCAAATCAAGAATCAAATTAAGTGAAGAGAGGGAAAAGAAAAAGAAATCTGTAAGACTGTCTGATTTGATAGGAAAATAAAATAGGAAAATATTTTTCCAGGGAAATACTGGGACCTGTGAATTCTCAATTATTAAAATCTGGTCCAGACAAAGCTCTGGAAAGCATGTAAGGAGAAGGAAAAAACCCTTTTTGCAAGTACTCAGGGAGGAGGACTTATTTTGGGTAGTGTCATAGATTCTTTCTGTCACAAGTCTATTCAACCTGCAGGTTTCATCTTGGAAAATGTCTTACAACGTTGACTTTGCATTTGAAAGGTTCATGTTCTCCCTTGCCAGATGAAAATGAGATAGGGAAACTGAAAGGACCCCGTGAAGGATGCTTTTCTTGCTCCTTTTCCTGTTTCTGTTCTTGCTAGGACCAACACCTCCGCCTTACACACGGCTTGTAGAACAGGCATGCGTGTCCCTCCTTGTAAATGGCAAGGAGTTAATGATGTCTTTGGAGTCTTCCAGCACAGGAGATAGATGTTCTAAGGAGTGACTGGGTAGACTTGTCATGAATGTTTTCCAAAACTACTGACTCACCAAGACCCTTGGCTCCAGGGTATAAGTGACTTATGGAGGAACCTAAACACTCCCTCTTGTTCCTGGCTGCCTGAGAAGACATGCCCTGGATGACAATCCTCAATAAAACTACAGCCCCTGGGGCTAAGACAGAGACTCACTCTCCTTTCCTTTCTGAGTCTCTCAGACACTCTTGTTCGTATCTGTACTCTCTGCCTTCAATAAACTGTTCTCATTCTCTCTTAGCTTATTTGATTTCTACCCTGCTTGAAGCCAAGGACCCTCCTGGCTAGTCCTGTGGGACCCCCTCTGGGTCCTCAGACTCAGCCAGCCTGTATCAAAATGGTGTTCTTTCCATGAAGACGTAGGGGGAAATAAGAAATAGCTGTATTGAGATTATAGGAAGAACAGCTCTCCAAACACACAAAGCAATCAAATCTTTCTTTAAAATCATTAACAAGGTAAGGAGTGTTTCTTAGTGCTCCTTGTGGTGGTCTTCTTCCTTTCCTTCCATGGCCCCAAAACTTCCAAAGTATATATTTTCTTCATTGCCTTAAAATGCTCAAAGTTATCACTGCCTTCAGGCCACACTCCTCAGGGCCCCATCTTATCCCTACAGCCTCATGTTTCACACCTAGCCCCCTTTTGCCCCTGCCCTTCCACAACAAACTGCCTGTGACGCTTACAAGAATTGTCAATTATATTTTTCATTGTAGGATTTGATGTTTAATGTCTTTCCACCTACTAGAGTAAAAAGCTCCATGATCTGTGTGTTTGGTTCAAAAAATATTCAATGAATTGGACTGAACAATCTCTCCAAAAGCCCTGCTAGTTTCTCTCTGGGCTTTGATAATGCTGTTTGCATTCAATTTTAAGTTCCACAAAAGTAGGGAGTGCATAGCTTGTCCCTTTTTATATTCTCCCAATTAGGCATTCACATTTTGCTACATTAGCTTCCCCACCTTTGCTCACTACAACAACAGATCACACAGTGTTGGTTCCTTGCTAGTTTTTCTCTTCTTTCTCTTGCTGGAGAAAAAGAACAAAACAATAACAAAAACCTATGACGGAGAACTGTTTATAATGAAGTCTTGTAATGAAATCAGATGATCCT
Organism: Ursus americanus; assembly: GCF_024610735.1. Lineage (NCBI taxonomy): Eukaryota > Metazoa > Chordata > Mammalia > Carnivora > Ursidae > Ursus > Ursus americanus. Next base: position 21,990,867 of record NC_142132.1, on the reverse strand, counting down.
TTATCTTTAACTGTTTGCTTTCAATTTTTTCTGGTGATTTTCAACTTGTTTCCTAATCTCAATCTTATCTTACCCAATACATGCCTGGTTATTTCATCGTTAAAAAACAAAACAAAAAAAAAAAAAAAAGGAGGAGGAGGAAGAGAAAGAGGTGGAGGAGGAGGAAGAACGAACAAAAGAAAGAAAGAAAGAAAGAAAGAAAGAAAGAAAGAAAGAAAGAGAAGAGAAAGAAAGAAAAAATATCTTGTCCTGACTCCCTAACATTAGCTAGATTCTGTGTTTAGTCTTACGGATTTAAATAAACAAATCATACACACACAAAGCAAACAAACATAAATAAATAAGAAATGTACTCTACTTTTAAGAAACAAGCATTGCAATTTGTAAAACAATAAGAAATAGGCCCTGCTCTAAAGAAACAAACATTCTACTTGTACGGGTAAAGTTACAACTAAACAACTGCAATCGTGTGTTATCAGTGGTATAGCAGATATGTGGGCAGGGCACAGAGAAAGGAAAGACTTTCACACAAAGGGGTCAACACAAGCTCAGGACAAAGGATGGCATGTGGTAGGAGCCTTTAGAAAGGCAAAGGAAACTCACAGCTCTCTGAAAGAAGGGGATTTCGGACCAAAGAGAAGGCTGAGTATTTGAGTAACTCCAGATACGTCAGCATGGCTGGAGAACGAGACGCCAGGTGTTGAGAGCTGTCAGACCACACTGGGAAGGACAGTCAGTGCCAGGTTAAGAGTTTGGCTTTATTCTGTAACAGAGAACTACTGGAGGGAAGGAACCCAAATAGATTTTTGTTAGGACAGTGGCTACAAGCTCATGTGTGGATGAGATTGCTACACCTCACATGCTGTGACTCTGATCCCCAATACCTGATCCATTAAACAGGGCCTAAGAAGCTGAAAGTCCATTAAAAGGGGCCTAGCTAACTGCCCCTGGTGGTTCTCATGTAAGTACTCCAAAGCTGCTAGTTCTCATGCAAGTGTTTTATTTTTCCCAAATTCACTGCAAATAAGAGATTACAGCTGCCACTACTGACCAGAATGAAAAGGTCAGTAAAATGTATCTGACCTTTCTCCGTGTTCCTACTGGAGAACTGGGAGGTATTTTCAAAGTATGCAACATCTGACTTGAAGTCCATATTTGTAGTCTTATGGGGCCTGAACAACCTTGGGCCCAGCCATGCATACTGGTTTTCAATTCGGCTTATCATCAATGCTCCACAGAAAGGAAGAAGTACCGACCAACCCTAGAGGCAGAGTACACAGTTCTTAAGGCTCATATTAGTTTTAGATCACCAAGGCAAGGTTTTAATTTATTTTGAAATCAGAAGAAAAGAATAAATTTTAGCTCAAATAAAATGTTTAAATAAATGACATATATTTGTCTTTATATCAATTCAGTCATAAAATATAACTTTAATATATTTTTAGAGAGAAAGGACTCCACAGGCAAAGTGACTAGAGCCCATTAAAAGTCTATACGCAGCCCAGAAAGAGAGGGTGAGAAAATGCAACAGGATGAAAAATTCTTTACATCAGGCACTGACAGGCATCTTACATATGCCACAGGGTGTGAAAGGAGACACAGTTATTATTCCAACAGGAAACAAAGGATCCGAAAAGTGGGAGGACTTTGATTCCAGGGAAGATATCACTTGCCTTCCTAAATGCCTATATTAATTGGTGGGATTTTAAAATCCTTCAAGAAAAATGCAATCTGTAATTAGGATCAGTCTCCCCTGAGGCCAAACTGGACAACTATTTAGAGTAGAAAGTACAAGAAAAAACATTCAACAAAAATGGCTTGGTATCTGTCAAACAGGCCGTAAACCATGATGGTGGCTGCACATTTGAATTTCATAAGGTTTCTGGAAAAGGCCCATCTGGCATTCAATTTTATTTTACATAGAACCCAGATGTCAGCAGAACAAGTAATTAAAAACCAAAAATCAAAACTATTGTAGGTGACGTCACTAAACTTACATGATATTTTGCAACTCTGCTACTCTAAGCTTGTCTACAGACTACGGACAGGTTATTATTTTATTACCATAGCGCCGATCAAGTCGCCTGTCTGAAACTTCATTATGAAGAATTGCCTGCATTTTACATCATGAAAATGTGTTATTTTGATAATCAGAAAAAAATGTTTTAAATATATATATTTTAAAGTTGCTCTTATATTCAGATTTCTCATTTCGGCATACAAAGCCCTTCAAAATTCGGCCACAAGGAAACTTGACACTTCTCTTTCAAGAGTATCCATCTCTTTCACTGCACTCTAGCCAAAATGGGTCATTCATTACTTCAGTGCATTGCCAACACTTTTCCGATGTCTCGTCCTTGCTCATGTTGTTCCCTGGGAATGGAGCCCCATCTCCTACACCCCTGTTCTGGGTCTTTTCTGTTCTTCAAAGCCCTTTGAACACTGTAGTATACCTCTCTTATGGGCTTGCTTTTATTCAATATTGTTCTACTTTTATGATTCCTTATCTCCATCATTACACTGAAAGTGCATCCTAAGGAATGAGCTATTGGTACAAAGCACTGCATCTAACTGGCACTCAGTCATGCCCACGAAGCTCGTCAGTTACAACACAAATAACCTTAGCCTATCATCTCACTGTCTTCCCCTTTTTCTGCCTTACTTTTCTTCATAGCACTTCACACCATTTAAAAGATACACCATGCACTTACTTGTTATCGTTCAATGAGGTGTAAACGCCACGAAAGGAGGAGCCTGTTGCTTTGTTCACCGTTCTATCTCCAGGGCCCAGGACCTTGCCTGGGGTATACTATTTGCAAAGTAAATGTTTTTTGAATGAATGGATAACTGATAAGCACTCAGAAATAAGTATTGTATGGGGTTCATGAAGATGGAAAAATGTCTCATGACCTTTGGAATTGAGCTATATGCTCTATGTAAGTTTAGTTAAGTGCAACTTTTCATATCCATTCAGAATGTAGATGAGAGAATGCTTTGGATAGGGTAGAAAAGTAATCTGCATTAGGTCTAAAAGAAAAGCCCTGGAAGGGACATAATGAGCAAACAGAAGGACAAGTTATATGGAGGAGGTATTTTGACAAAGCCACACAAGGCCACATTTAATAACAGTAACAGAGACTCTGTGTTTGAAAAACTTATATTAAGGACTCTTAAAATAGGCAAAAAAGCAACACAAATCATAAACATGTTATAATCTTATTCAACCCAATGAAGACCACACACTTTAGGCATTTTAGAAATCTGTAGATATGGAACCTGTGCGTCAGAGAGCCACATTCATACAGAGAAAAACAGATGGAATGATAAACTGCACCAGCTTCTAGTCTTTGATCAGAGGAGGGTACTAATAGCTTGGGAACCTAGACACCACTAGTTGGCACAGCTGGTTGGGAATGAAACAGATAAAGCTCACACAGAATTCACAGTCTAGCCTCCCGATGAAGTGTCCTCTCCTGGAGTCCTTCTTGGCACAGAGACAACATGATATTAGGTGTGAGGCAGAGACATTACAGGACAGGCAGGGTGGCTGGGAGAGGAGTTGGAGATAAACACTCCAGGGCAGGTGGTAAGCTCGGCTGGTTGAACCCACAACTGGTCATCTAAGAACACACTCACCTATTTCACTTCTGGCTGAAAACCTGTGGAGAGTAAACGCTAAACCATACTCATTTTTACATTTCTATTAATAGGAAACCCCATCATCTAGAACATAAGAAAATCTCCCCCTTTGTTTTTTACTAAGCACTGAAGTTCATCTTTAATGTATTATTAAGATTGGGCAATGATTAATTAATCAGAACCCTTTTGTACTGGGAGAATAGAACTAGGCTCTTGGCTAAATAACACCAGATGCTCCAAGTTAGATTCTGTCAAGAGGATGACAGTGTCAGACACTATTGTTAATTATGCAGTAAAAATTACAAGAGTCTAGAAATGAATCTGGATTTTTAGGGAAAAGAGTTTTCTAGTACTTCTGGCATCTACAGGATATTGCTGAAGCTCCAGTTGCGATTAGTGGCTTATATGAAGAGAGGAGAATCAGCAAATACATGCAATCTGCCTCAGTTTAGGATTTTGGCTTCAAGCACATTTAATGAGGGATATTAGTATATGAAATTGGGTTTGTTTTTCCACAAAGTACACACATATATCCCAAGAGCTGCACGAAACCTGGCCCATTAACACTCCTGTGGGAAGAGGTCTAAGCAACCAGATCCTTAGTTTTAAAAACCAGCCTAAGGGCGAGATTAGGTCAAAACAAATGTATTTGTTAATTAATCTTGCAGAATCTTAGATATTGGTAGATTTGGCTCAATACCTGATGCTTACATATAAGGGTCATATATTTTCTTTTATTCTGCAACTTGCTATCCAAGGCTGACAGGCTTTCAGAGAAAATGGTCACTTTTAAACACTTGACAGAGCAAATCCAATGTGAGATATGAATCAATCAAATAAGAACAGGAGTATAGGCTTCAGCTGTAAAGAAAATTCCTTTTCCACAATCAGAAGAGGTTGATTCCTGTGAGGGGAAGAATCTAAGGCATTGCTTTCTGATTCTGAAGGAGGTATTTTGATTGCAGAGCAGTTCAACAGAAAATCCAGTGATAAAAATCCCACTCCATTTAGGCTTTATTTCTGGAACCTTCTAGTCCTGCTGAATAAAAGGAGGCACAAAGTACTTTTATTGGAACCTCTCCTCAAAACTGAATTCTGGATAGAAGTTCAATATGCCAAGAGTTCATCTTGTCAGCAGTTGAACCAAAGTTCCTGTGTATATCCAAGAAATGGATCAATGGATAGCTCGGTCTATTCTTGCAATAGAGGAAATGTGCCTAGGCAGCTTCCTTTTAGAATCAAAAGCACCACCTAGATCTACTTAAGGACTAGACAATATAAAAGGTTTTGAAGGCTAGAGAACAAAAACTCTCTATTGTGCCAAAGAAGAGTGGGGTGAATTTTGCCATTGCTCAAATGTCATCCTTCCCTCCACACTTTTACAATCTCACTGAGTAGTACTTTTTTAAAAGATTTTATTAATTTATTTGAGAGAGAGAGAGCGCGCGCACATGAGCAGCGGGGGGCAGAGGGATCAAGCAGACTCCCTGCTGAGTGGGGAGCCCAACACAGGGCTGGATCCCAGGACCCTGGGGTCATGACCTGAGCTGAAGGCAGACACTTAACGGAGTCACCCAGGCAGCCCTCAGTGAGTAGCATTTATTCATTCACATATCCTTTCAGTCTTGTAGTCATTAAATCATTTAACATATACTATGTGCCAGGTCCCACGTGAAATAAAGTAGGTTTGTTCATTTCTCCCTGCCACAAATAACGACTGAGCACCTATTATGGATCACTTTTAGGTATTAGGCATATGGCAGTAAGTGAGAAAATCGAAGACACTGTTCTCAAGGAACTTGTAGTTTAATGGCTGGCTGCACACAAGTGAATGAAATAATAAACAAGAAGTTCCCACACTTGGGCTGGTCTTTTGTTATGAGGATAACAAAACAAGGCACAGTGATAGAGAGTACCTGAAGACAGGGCAGCTCTTGAGACCTTTCCAAGGAGCTGGCATTTTTTCATCCAAGAAAATACCTAGGAGCTGGCAAGAGTAACAGCAATTGCCCAAGCCCAGAGCTGCAAGCCATTCTGGCACATTGAAGGTAGAGAAAGTGCAATGTGTGGCCAGAGCACTGGAAAGGAACTTACGAGAAGCTCACAGTCCAGTGCCAAGACTCTAATGTGTTTCTAGATGTCAGCACCATCGAATATGGGATGAAAACTATAGACACTTTCCCCAGAAAAAACACCCACCCACGCTCATAGGCACAAACCAAATACTTGGTATATTATCTCAGAGGGTTTGTGGACCCTTTGAAACCCAGCTATATATTTGCTGGAGACTCATGGACTCTTGACATAGAAGAAAGAACAATTTTTGTTGTTATGATGCTGCTCTTAAAATCTGATTCAACCAATCCGTACTGAGCTACATGTGTGTACCAAACATTTTCAGATACATAATTATTTTATTTTTTTCGTCACAAGATACTCTTCATTTCAAATCATGTTCATCTGACCAAAAATTTTATATAACACATAATGGATCAATTTACCTGATGGAAATGGTAAACCTGTATTTTCATAATTCTTTTTTTTTAATAATAATTTTTTATTATGTTATGTTAGTCACCATACAGTACATTCCTAGTTTTTGATGTAATGTTCCATGATTCATTACTTGCATATAACACCCAGTGCACCATGCAATACGTGCCCTCCTTAATACCCATCACCAGCCTATCCCAATCTCCCACCCCCCTACCCTCTGAAGCCCTCAGTTTGTTTCCCAGAGTCCATAGTCTCTCATGGTTCATTCCCCCTTCTGTTTAGCCCCCCTTCATTCTTCCCTTCCTTCTCCTACCAATCTTCCTGCTATTTCTTATGTTCCATAAATGAGTGAAACCATATGATAATTGTCTTTCTCTGCTTGACTTATTTCACTTAGCATTATCTCCTCCAGTCCTGTCCATGTTGCTGCAAATGTTGGGTAATCATTCTTTCTGATGGTTAAGTAATATTCCATTGTATATATGGACCACATCTTCTTATTTTAATATTTACAAAAGGAACTAAGAATCCCAGAGATGCAGAAAGTCACTCAAAACCTGCTAATCCATGAAAGGGTTGGAAATTGAATCCATTATTTGACACTAATCCTATGTTTTGCCAGTATTCTCTCTCTGACTTAGAGACAAAGGGGAATGTGGCCACAGACTTTTCAACGGCCTAAGTCACCTCTGTGCTCTGCCTCACTTTGGTCTTATAGACTACTGATATTGCATAAAATTGCTTTACAAAGTCACCCTAAATGGACTTTTATGTTCTGGTCCCTGCCTGGCTTGGATCCTTTTTTATTCATGCTTCAGTTGTTACTTCCAACACCTACAAATTTAGTATCATCTGCAGGTTTCATTAGCAAGCTGCTTATCACAGCTCTTCCAGGTCATTAATGGAGCTGTTAAATACCTCTGGTCCTGACCCACCCCCGCAGACACCTGCTCGTTACAGGACAGATTCATTTATCATTTCTCAGCAGTTGGGAAGTGCTCATCCTCAAACATGAGGATGACATTTTAGTCCAAATCAAGGATCATTTTCAGATTTCAAGATCTGTCCAATAAGTTGCATCTCAGTTAATCAAGTCTACAAGGTAGGACTTACTGCTTCTAAGGAAAGTGGCCATATAAATGAGCAATTAACCAGGATGTTTTTGAAAGGGGCACTGTGAATAAGTACCCAGAACAACAGATGTAAACTGTAACCCTCCAGGACAACTTTCCTGGATGTATGCTCACCTCAGATCTCTGTATCTTCAGACTCAAGTATCATTTACTGAGCACCTGCTGCTGGCAGTTATAAATACATATAGAGATATAGATAGATAGACAGACAGGTAGATAGATAAGTAGATATCACCTCCTTAAGAGACAATGCAAAGACATACAGTGAATTCCAGCCTCTGCAATCACAGAAGCACTTTTCAAACAAGTATTACAGAAATCCTAAATGTGCTCCTAGTCTCCCATGGATTTATTTCTCTTCACTTGTCCTTGTGCATTATTTTTCAGCTACTTGTCAAGTGCTATCCTACAACGGGAATTCTTTTTCGTCAAATTTTGTGGATCATATTCTAGCAGAACAGGCCTTTTCTAGAACAAGAACATCCTATTCTTGATAGGAAAAGGCCTGAAATCCATATTTGCAGAAAATGATTTTTCCCCATTGAACTCTACAGGAAACTCATCGCAAACAAAGGAACTCTCCCCTCTCCCTTCTCAGCATTTTTACTGCAAGCCATACAGCTCACTTTACTTTGAGGACATAATCAGTTCAAGGCAGGAATCAACTATTTTCTAGGTGGTGAAATCTTGAGGCAATGACACATCTAACTTGGGAGTACATTTTCTATTTGTACATTAAAAGCCTACAGGCAAACCCCACTGCTTTTTCTCACTTAAAGCCACTCAGTCATTCACTCAAATGCTTAAGAAACCCTGACCCAAGCCAAATTCTCCTATTTAAACTCTTTAATTGTGATTTCCACTAGCAGAGTACTGATGCATTAGTCTCTTCAAATATGTATCCCCCCACTTAAATTTTAAAATGCATACTTCCAGGGAAATCCACTTTACACATTTGTGATTTATTATATTAAAATAAGAACAGCTTTTAGCAGGCTTTTTGCTATTACTGAAAGCCTTTAAAAATCTTTACTACTAAAAAAAAGAAAAACCTGCAGATCGCATTTTGCCACAGGTAAATGAAGTTGGACAGGCAAAGGTTAAGTAGGTAGTTGAATATGAAATGCAAAGTGAGCCAGATATGAATATTTATACTCTACCATTTGTGTATTTTCTTTCTGAATCAGAAAAACACTTTTAGTCAAGTGACTCCAACTGGAAAAGAAGGTTGACTTGCAACTTTGAAGAGCTACAATATTTGAAACGCACACATGGATAGTCCTCCTACAGAGTTCACTGAAAATGCTTGCAAAAATCTGCCTGGGGCAAAAGAAGAGGCAAATCAAATGATTCAGAAGTTGAATAGGTTTCATTAAAAATGAAACTAAGCAGAAATCCTGATGTCTCATAAAGATTTTGGTGTCTTACCATCACTTGCAGGAGTTTGTAAGAGTCCCTTCAATCACACAAGTTCACCTCCTGCTGCTCATAACTTATCTACGTTTATGAAATGCACACACCTGTTTGGCAAAGACCATTTCTATACAGAGTCCCTATGGTGAGCAATCACCATTCAGATCAGTAGTTCTCAATCCTTGCTGCACTTTTGAAGCCCTTAAGGGAATAAAAATGCCAATACCTGGGACCTACCCCAAACAGATTCCAATTTCATTGGTCAGGTGTGGGATCCGGCTACCACAATTTGGGGGGGGGGGGTCTATGGTTTTATTTTATTTTTTTATTATAATAATTTTTTTTATTATATTATGTTAGTCACCATACAGTACATCCCTGGTTTTTGATGTAAAGTTCCATGATTCATTAGTTGCATACAACACCCAGTGCACCATGCAATCCAATCCGGCTATCACAATTTTTAAAAGCTCCCTAGGCGATCTTGATATCCATCAAGTGTTGAAGACCTCTCATTAAGGTGATATTTATTTTGAAATGTTTCACAAATGGTTCCAGAAGGATATGCAATATGGTGCAGAAAGAGGAAACAGGAAATGGAAACCTTCGCAACAGGTGAGATACAAGCAGAAAAGTGAACAACAACTTAAATACTTTTTTTTAACTTCAGTATCTTCACTGTGATAGCTGGTGATGATACAGTGATGAGCAAATCAAGCCAAGGGGCCTGAAACAACACAGAACTCTAACTGTAATAACTTTTGACAAAGAAAAGGTACACAGTACTGTGAGAGGCTGTAATTGGGGGCTCTGGTTGGAGGATATCCTGAGGAAATTTCGACTGAGGTCTAAAAGAGAAGAAAAGCTCTAGGTGAAGAGGGGAGGATTCCAGAGAGATCAGCACGTATACTTTACCTCTGCGACACAAAGAGCGGGGGCCCATTTGGTGGACAGAAAGAGGAAAGTCTGGCTGGAACTGAGTGCAAGAGAGAGATTTTAACTGAGAGTCAAGGATAACCAGGGAAATGTCACATTCACAGTCTTGCTGAAAGACTAACATGACAACTCAGGGCAGGGGGTGAAATGGTTTGGCTAAATGCCGAGAATTCTACTCCCTCAGACATTTATTAATCAATGGCCAAGTGGCAACAGCAGGGCAGGAGCTATGCACTGACCAGAGTTGGTTTGGGGTTATCAAACTCAATCCCAACACTTAGGAAATACTATCTGACATGAGCAGATTATTTTCTATCTCTTCGCTTTATCTCTACAATGCAATAACGTGTAGACTCTCCTCCTAGTGCCTACTAGGAAAAGATCAAATGAGATCATGCTTGTTGATCCCCTGTCACTAGGGCAGGCCCAAGAAGTGTTAGCTACGCTCACAAGCTTAAGACTCACAAGAGCTAACCACGTAGTCAGAGACCAGATGTGAACACGGCTACCTCAGACCCACCAGAGAATACACGGAGGACCACGGAGGAGCTGAAATAAAATGCAAAGAGGGAAAGGGCATTGATTCTGAATCATGGGACCAGAGAAGACTTCATGGGGAGAGATGTCTGAGGGAAACCCTGAAGAACAAAGAGCATCACCTCTCTGTTACCCTCGTGTTTATTTCGCCTGTACCACCAGTTCTTTCACCCCTGTTACCTTCTGTGCTCTAAACAAGAGCAAAGCACTAGCATCCTTTCATGTTAAGCCAGGATGCAGGAGAGAAGCAGAGACCCGGCCCAGGGGAAAGAGAGATGGACATAAAGGAATAGCTGCTGAGTACAATTTATACAGGCAGGATTTAATAAAGAAGAGCGCTTCATACATGTCCAAAGATTTCCTACATTACTTACAATGAAGATGACTTTAACTGATAACATGTTTATAACTTAAACAAAAAATAATTTTAAAAAATACTTTTTAAAAGCAGTGTCTGCCTTACGTTTTTGCACTTCACCAGTGGGCAGGGAATATTGCTATGAGCATATTAGTACTGTTTTAAGTGCACGCTGCACGATCTGACTTGGTGATGAACTTGTTCGTTAATACACCAAGTTCTGTGCTTTCTTCCTTACCGGACAGCAGCAATGACAGTTTGTTTCAAAGGGAAGAGAAGTCCATAGGGGTGACAGGAGACCGGGAAAATAATGCAGCTAGACATTTCTAATTAACATCTGGAGTTGCCACGGGATTGCTTCAGAAACAGAGAAGATATCAGGATGTGCCTGGCACCAGTCTGCTGAGAGTGCAATCTGCTTCAGCATGAGCTGGATCAGGACAGAAACAAGGAGAAACACTCCCTTCAAAGGAGTTGCTATCAGACCCAATCCGTAACTCCCTTTTCTCTTCTGAAGGCTGAAGTCACCCGTGAGGGATTACTTGGAGAGATTACTCTTCTTTACACACCCCCCTTCGACAATTTGAGCTCCAGCCATGCAGAAACAAAGCTATTTAATTTCAGAAACCAGTAGTTTCTTTATGACATTTGGCAGAAAAGAATGTTAGAAGTTGTGGAACTAGCTCCTTATAGACATTGGTTGTTACAGAGTACAGACGTCTGGGGGGCTTTAATCACGAAAAACAGCCCATCAACCATTATAAAAAATGTGCTCAGGAAAGGGAAAGGACCTCATAAAAGAGCCTAGATGAAGTGATGTACTTGTATGGTTCAGTGAGCTGAGCAATGGGCCAGGACTCGAGAGATTCCAAACCGCCACCATGTCCTGGAAAAACAAGTCACTTACCACACTCTGCTCTCTTGCCTCATTGGGAAAGCACAGGGCACGACCACCACCCCACCTTGCAGGGCGCACAGGAGGAGGGCTATGGGCCATCAGTCTGTGAGACACAGATAAAATGTCCTGCCTTTGCCACGGAGCTTTTCATTTTAATCATTCTCTGCCAATTACTGGGAAATAGAATGATGTGCCAAGTCCTCTAGTGGCACAGAAACTTGAGTTTACAGAAGGAAATGGCTCGTGAGGGCAGGAGAAAACAATCTCCAACCATATACTGAGCACATAGCCCCTGATAGCTAATTCAAAGACGTACAGAAAGCAAATAGTATTGCTCTTTTTCATTCAACTCATTTATAACTCACAAAGGGCAAGAGGGCAAGAAATAAGGGAAATAAATTGATCCCACTGGCTCATGCACTGGTGAAATTTATTCTCTCCTTACCCAAACTTTTTTCTAGGCCAGAGAGAGAATGCTGGAACTGTATTTCTAATCTTACTATTGTCTTATAGTAACTATCTACGACCCAATCATATAGGGGAGGTACATGCCACTAAGAAGCCATAGTTAATTAATATACCCATAAATGAGACACATTATACGTTCAGTTTATTGTCATTTTCTATTTATGTCTTTTCTGCTTATTCTTCTTTCACCATGTGCTGGGTGGCTTCCTTGTCCCTTATGCTCAAAAACTTTAATTATCAGCTCCAGCACCCAACCTTCACTTCCCAAATCCTCACGTTCGACCACTGACCTCTCTCTGTTCTAAATGTCATCATTAAGACTCCAAAGAACATGACTGGGACACACAGAAAAGTGAAAAACACACCACTAGAGCTCAAAGGACACAGAAAGGATGAAATCCCCCTTGTTTATTCTCAAATAATCAGTGTAGAACCATTTTATGGAACAGATGTATCCCCCAGATTAAAAAATTACCCATAAAATGAGTTTCTTGAACACAAATCTCAACTTAAAGTGATCATCATTATAAAGCCAGCCAGTGTATTCTTTCTTACACACCCATAAACACAACTCACTAAGTTTAATTATTAGAAAAAGGAATCCATTAAGATAATGGCCTATCCTTTACACAACAGTCATTACAAAACATTATCTGTCTCTGCCTCTTGGGGTTAGTGTCTCCAGTCATAGGCTCACCTTCCCAAACCACACCTCCTGCAACAAGAGCCCAACTGCTTTCAACTCCAAACCCGAACAAAATAATTCTGTTCTCATGTTTAACTAGAGTTAGGTACAGAGTTTCTGTCCCTGAGCTGTAGCTGTCTCTCCTTTTCTTCCCCTTCACCTCTTCCTCCCTGCCCTCCCTCCGCCCCCCCCTCAAAATCCAGGTTCTTACAATGTCTGATAGAACTGAGCTTCAGTATCTTATTTGGCACACAGATTCCAGCCTTTAACAAGGGCAATAAGAGAAAAATATATTACATTTTAGATGAGACTTGTTCTCAATTTAGAAATTCCAAATTCTGTATAGTCCAATTTAAAATCACACTTAAATGTTACATGAAAATAGAAGTATAGTACAATCAATACATTAATACTAATTCTTCTGCCAGCTCCCTTGTTCATAGACAGCTGTGTCCTCACATGGCAGAAGGGGCAAGCAAACTCCATGGAGCCTCTTTAAAAAAGGCACTAATCCCATCCATGAGGGCTACACCCTCATGACCCAATCACTGCCCCAAAGCTCACCTCCAGATGCCATCACTTTGGGAATCAGGGTTCAACATATGAATTTTGAGGGGATAAAAATATTCAGGCTATAGCACCCTAAATGAAAGAAACCCATTTGGTTTGCAGAACATTTTTGTTGCCTGTCAATAGAAAAAGAGTACACAGAATCTGTTACGATACAGGTATTATGGCACAAGAATAACAACCATCCCATAGTGGAATGTGTCTGTTAGACTGAATTCAAAAGTGAGACATCTAAAGTCAACTTTTATTCAACATGACAGAGAAACAGGGATTTCCAGTTAATAAATAATCTGGCTAATAGAGGATAACTTTAAATATTCAACATGGATTGTCATTAAAAACATGGATTGTCATTAAAAAATATAGAAAGTCTTAGATTAAGAAACAATAAAATTATCTTGACCGCAATTTTCTTCGATGATTCAGAAAGCCCTTCAAGTTGTTTGCTGTCCTTTCTCAGCGAACAAGCCTCCCAGTTCGGAAGGCTTGAGTTTGAATCCCAGCCCTTCTACTTACCAGTGTGGTCTCCAGCCAGTGGCTCACCAGCTCTACACCTCAGTTTCCTTATGGCTAAATGGGGGAAATAATACCTCATAGGGTGATAAACTTGTATAGATAGAACCAGGTATGACACATGGGAACCAGAAAGCAAATGTTAGCCATCACACGTTAGCAAATATAAATGTTAAATATCCTTAAAGTGCGGGCTGACACAGACTTTTGGTTTATAATTCCAATTGCCTAAGACTTTATTTTCAAGTAGTACAAGCTAAAGCACAAAAAATCTGAATCTGTTTGATATCAAAGTGGCATTAAAGTAAACACAATTTTTCAACTTTTCAGAGAAAACTAGGGAAATCACCAACTGTAAAGGCACAATGCTCACAGTGGTGCGCTGGGTTTTTCTCATGTGCTGAAACTCTTCCTTGTCGCGCATCTTGTGACGGAAAACCAATAGGCCATTTTTGTGTCTTCATTGATCTGAATTTGTTTCCTATGACTAACGTCTGTATAAAAATTCCTTCGCATAATCTAAATCTTCTCTAACACAGAACATAAAACCTGTCTTTGTTGTTTTCTCACTGGAGCCTAGGGTTACAGGCAGGCCAGCCAATAGGCTCAAAACAAGGGACTTCACTCCACAGAGCTAGCTCCTACGACGAGGGCGAAAGCAAATCCCACGCACACATTATAAAGACACTCTTTCAGCAAAAGTGACAAATGCAAACAGTCTCATTTTGCTGAAACTGTGACATGATATGGCTATAGTTTCTCACACAATCTTATTGTTCAGTATTTTCTCTTCCAAGATAAGGACCTTAAAACAAAAGCAATTACTTTGCTATGTTTTACACTGTTTAAGGGCATTATCTCTGGTTGAGACAAAGCCCCTGTGCTGCCTGATAACTGCTCAGATGGCAGAAGAGATGTTCAAAATCCCAGTGAAACAAGCAGCTCAGATTTCCCATGAGGTCATAGATGACAATGAAAGCAAAAGTCTCAGAAACACTGTGGATGTCAGATTCAAGGACCTGCAGTCCTGCTGTTGTAAAGAATCCTGGGGATTGTGTATAAACGATGGGCCTGTTTAGTGCTTTGACTATGAGCTTTATTATGAAAGGACCTTTGGTGCAGTTGGAGATGAGACAATAATGAGTTCCGTAAAATGAAAGGGAGCTCAGAAGTCCATCTGGCCCGTCCTCCCGCCATCAAGCGGGCTTATGTTCCACAAGCACAGACAATGGAGATAATACTTTATTTAATGTTTCTGGATGTCAAAAAAAAAAAAAGTAAATTAAAAAAACCCTCAGTAATCTACTCAGACTTTAGAGTAGATGTTCTACCAAATGAAATAAAATTCAATTATGAAGTATATCAGAATGCCAGAGATTTGATTATCATGAGGGTCAAAGAATGCTTCTGACAAACACAGTGATCTTTAATTTATCATTTGTCCTCATACACAGAATCCTTACCAGTGTCGGAACACAGCTCTACTGTAACTAAAAATCCCCTGCCAGACCTTGTCACACACACACACACACACACACACACACACACACACACGATCACACTTGTACACATGGTCACCACAGTATTAAAATATAGAGAGCAGGATGGAAATGGCAACAAGGATTTAGAAAGTCTGTGTTTGAAAACAAACAAACAGAAAGTCTGAGTTCTACCCGTCTTCCATGCTTTGATTTATCAGATTCTCAGTAATTTATAACTCACCCAACTTATTTTTTTTTCTCATTTGTAAAACTGGGATAATAGTACTGAGGAGGGTTCTTGTGAGGTTATAATTAATTAATACATATGAAATGCCTTCAAAGATAACAAAGTGTACACCGAAGTAGGTTTCTTTGCTCTAATTTTTATTGTCGTGTACTTAGTGAGGTCTCAGACGTTCCAGACCTGTAAATGCAGACTGCCAGACTTACTCTGTCCTCTGTTCACACAGGGCTGTTCCCTCCTTAGCGTCCCCAGCAGGCTCTCAGCCCTCGAGCACCCCCTTTTGATCAAAAGAATCCCTGCATAATCATGAAAGAAGCTGCCCAATTCAGTATCTGTGCCAACAACCCTTTCCCTTTACTTTGTCATAACTGTGACCACAAGCCCCAGCTCACAATTCTCCCTCTCTTTGACATTTCCAATTATGTTTATTCTTAGACAACATATTTTTAGATGAAAAAAAATTACTGAATGTAACTTATTTCATTCCTCTCTTTATTGCCTCATGTCTTTCTTCCTTTTCTACTAGATTTTTAAGAGGTTTAAAAAATCATATTTTAGGGGTGCCTGGGTGGTTCAGTTGGTTAACCGTCTGCCTTTGACTCAGGTCATGATCCCAGGTCTTGGGATCGAGTCCCACATCGGGCTCCCTGCTCAGTGGGGAGCCTGCTTCTCCCTCTCCCACTCCCCCTGCTTGTGCTCTGTCAAATAAATAAAATCTTTTAAAAAATCATATGTTAGTTAATTTTATATAATCACTAGACCCAAACCAATGCCTTAAAAATGTCTGCTGAATCAAGTACTCACATTTTCAAATATACCTTCTTTCTCTTCCCAAGTTAACTCAAGAAAATTTATCCTCTGTCTCCATTCCACCTAGATCCATCTAAGAGTAAAAAATAACAGTAATCTTCCCTGACAAGTGTTAAGAGCTATGCTAGTGATGTAGTCCATCAGGAAAAAGACAACTTAAAGGAAAATTAGATGTAAAAATGAACCAGTTCAGACTCTCTACCAAGTAATCTAATGATACTCAACATGAATTTTCACCACTCATTATATAATCTATTTCAGGAAACTAAGTATACAACTTAATAATCAAAGGATAAAAGAAAAATAACTTGCTCAAAAACATCCATAATGGATGCTTATCATACAGAAAATAAATTTAATAAGTAAATTCCCAAGCAAATATCACTATAGCCTCAAAATAAAAGACTACATACCTAATTAAAATGCTTACTTCCAGCTTATAAAAGGCAAAGAATATGACTTTAAGACTATTCATGATTTTTTTTTTTGTAGTAAAACTGCTAATAAAGACACCATCCACTCGAGTTTCAACATCCCTTACGTAAAGGCCAATGCAAGACATTTCATTTAGATTGCAGTACAAGAAAACAAGTGTTTGAAAAACTAACATGCTTTCCCTTATAAGATAGTGAAAGCTCCATAATACTCTGCTTTCCTTTTTGCCTTTTTGTGGGCAGTTCAGAGCAAACTCCAGGCCTCCAATATAATAGCTTTCTTAACCTAGGTTCCGATAATAATTATTCTTTCATCCCTTTAGTAATGTGGTTGTTTCGTTTCATTCATGTAACTTACTATTTCATTTTATCTATCATATAATGTAAAATACCTTAAAATTAATTTGGAGATAAGTAGGGCATAGCATATACATGAATGAATCATTGCAATTTGCAAATATGCTGATTGCAATGCAACAGAGAAATACATTAACAGAATAAGATTTGGTCAATAATAAATGTGAAAGAAATACCAGAAGCTAATCTGAGTGGATAGTAATATCCGTAGCTAACCATTACTAAGTTCTTACTCTGTACAGACACTGTTAAATGTACTTCTCATTTTATCATATGAATGAATCCTCACAATAACCCTATAAAGTAAGTATAAGCAGCGCCCAGTTCCTCATCAATTGAGGAGGAAACAGAGGCACAGAGACGTAAAGTATATACACACATATATATATATGTGTCCAAAACCACATAGCATGACACACACATATCATTTTAAAGGTAGGCTTATTTTCTTAACTTAAAAGAGCTTATATTCACAACAGTAATACTCATAAAAGGAATACATGTTGAATTTAATTTCTTTTAAAGTTGATGGAAAAATCAAGTCATCCCTTTAATCCTCACCACATTTTTATCAATATTAACATTTTAAAATTGATTAATGCCTCCATGGTATTGTTTTCTATTACAGATGAGTGAGGTAGGCGAAATTAATTTGAGGAGGGGGCACTTTGGGTTATAATTAGAGCTAACTAAAAACAGTCTTCATTAAAATACTCATAAAAACAGGAGATGTAATGTTAAAACACCATGGGGACGCTAAAACTATTCATCACCTACCTGTGATAGCTCAGAATAATTAATACAGCCCAGCTGAGACATGAGGTCTGAATTTCAGGGTCAAGAAAAGAGAAGTCTGCTGTTCAAACAATCCAGAGCGACCACCACAAAAGGCACTGTGGCTACTCCGTAAGTGCACGGGGACTGGTGTGCAAATCCCTTGGATCTATGCCATGCCTTTATTACTTCCTTTTTCCTTAGTCAGTACCTCTTCTCTCTCCAGTTCCCAAGAATTCAACAAGGTCAGGGATAACACACCCTGAAATGTGAAGTCAGTGGTAAGAATGTATGAAGACCTACTGTGATTCACTGTGGTGCTTTGTGCTTGATTTTTGCTTTTGTTATTTCAAATAATTCTTTCTAGCCAAGGGAAAAATTCCATAGTACTCCTTCCAAATTATAGAGGAATAAATATGCTTCCATAAAATCAGACAATCAGACAGAAGTGGATGACCTTTCTTTGAGTGACCTTTCTTTGAGTGGACACTAGAAAGTTGGCTGAAAGGAGTGTGTAATGCAATCATTCTCACATATGTTTGTGTATATATGTGTATGTACATATCTACGTGTGGATACATATATTATTATATATATTTATGTAAATGTGTGTGGGCATGTAATGAAATGCACCAACACATTAGCAGTCATTTCTTATTAGTGGAAAAATGGGCGCTTTTGTGTTCTTCTTTATATGAGTCTCTATTTTCATGTTGTCTAAAGTGAGTAGGCAGTAGTTTTATAATAAAACCATATTAAAAAAACTTCTGGAGAAAATCATGATACTTAAACACTATTATTATTTCTATGAGAAGAGAACATTCCAGTATTACCAGTAGCTGAGAAAGTTCTGCAGATCCAACCATTTAAGACCATTTAAAAGCTGGGGGCAAGGTGCATGCCTGGGTGGCTCAGCCTGTTAAGTGTCTGCCTTTGGGTCCGGTCATGATCTCAGGGTCCTGGGATCCAGCTCCAAGTTAGGCTCTCTGTTCTGCAGGAAATCTCCTTTTCCCTTCACTCTCCCTCTATACTCTCTCTCTCTCTCAAATAAATAAACAAAATCTTAAAAAAAAAAAAAAAGCTGGGAGCACCTAGGTGGCTCTGTTGGTTAAGCATCTGCCTTCAGCTCAGGTCATAATCTCAGGGTCCTGGGATGGAGCCCTGTGTTGGACTCCCTGCCCCGTGGGAAGTCTGTTCCTCCCTCTCCCCCTGCCCCCCCACCTTGTGTGTGTGCCCATGCACGCATTTTCTCTCTCTCTCTCAAATAAATAAAATCTTAAAAAAAAAAAAAAAAATTTAAAACTTGGTGGCTTTTTCAATTCTGGTTAATAAAAAGTAACCAAGTGTACCATATGTAGAAAATCAATTCCCAAACACTAGGATGTGTGACACTCATTGATGTTTAACATGATTTACTATCCATTTGATAATTTGAAAGGCAATCAAAATTTCATGGTGCCTCATGGTCATAACAATAAAAATAAATCCTCATTGACCATGAGTCTAAACTAAGCCTGGCTATGAGTTTTCATTTTTGCATTCTTTTTTAAGATCTTCTTTATTTATTTGAGAGAGAGAAAGCAAGAGAACGCACACACACAAGCGTGAGTGAGGGGGGTTGAGGGGAAGAGGAAAGGGAGAGGAACAAGCAGACTGTGCTGAGCGCAGAGCTGCCAGGGGGCTCAATCTTAGGACCCTGAGATCATGAACTGCGCAAAAACCAAGAGTCAGATGCTCATTCAACTAAGCCATCCAGGCACCCCTCATTTTTGCATTCTTAATGAAAAGAGCTTAGCTTTATATGTTTATTACCCCCATATTATAAACATATGAATATGGATGGTAAGATTTTGATATCAATTCTTAGCTTTCTCATACCATAGTCAAGTACCTAAATGAATCTGCAACTTCTTCCTCAGTTCTCCACATTCCCAATTAAAAATGGAAACTCACTGGCATCATGAAAAAGTTCATGACAGTAACTCTTTAGTTGCAATGAAATCTGAGTGAATTTTCAAATACTTGAAGTAAATGAAGGATGGGAAGAACAGTTAAGATACCAGGCTTGAAATACTCACTAGAGTTCAATACGTGCTAAACCTCGTTGAGTTGAAAGACTTAACCAACAATCTTCATTACATCCTTCCTTCACCCTCACTCCCTCCACTAATAATATTGTTTGTTCATAAAAGTTTACAATTCTTTTAGGCAGCTACCTGTGGCTTTAAACTGCACCTGCCTTCAAGTAGATCAACTCACTTCTAACATTTAAACAATTGTCTTGGCTAATAAGGGAAAAGATTAAATAAGGTACCAGCAGCTTAGAATCCTACACTAGGAACTGGAAGGGACATTAAAAATTATTTAGACTTATCTGTCCTACCCTTGTCTCCCCTGACCCCCACAATCAATTGATACATTTGCCTTGATTGATTTTAGGCCTTCAATAGCCTGTTGCTCAAAGCTATACTTTTTGCACCTGAGGGAGACAAACAGTAAAGAGAAGCAGATCCACTCTGGCTCCCTGTTAACAGCTGTTCCCAAGGAAACAGTGCTTAGGGCAAGAAGGGATAACCAGTAAAGTGAGTCCCCTCTGAAGCCTTTCCTCCAGCCTGCCTCCTATGGAGCTCCAGTTAAAGTAAACAGTCTGCTGCACACTGACCTGCACTTTAAAAGATGGAATTTTATTAATACTTAATCTCTTTGAAGGTGTGTTTATTGACATTCTATCCAGAAGTGGGATCTACCCTCCTGATCCTACCCATCCCTTAGCAGACATGAATTCCTCTTCTCTTGCTGACAGCAATCTTTTATTGTTGATGCACTGTGTGATATTTTTGTGTTATTATACCATCTCTGTAAGCTCTGTTCACAAGTCTTTACTATACACCCCCAGTAGTCTGGATACAGATTAAAGGAAGTAGTAATTTTACAGTGCTATTTTAGCAATTGGCTTCCATCCATCTTCAAGACAACCATGAAGTGTCATTTACTGTGATTCCCATTTAACAGAAGGTAAAAGTGAGTCTCAACGTTCTTGCTTGAGGATAGCATCTAACTAGCGGCAAAGCAGAGTAGTGAACCCAAGTAAAGGCGGCACCACTTTGTTTTGAAATCCTGGAACTGCCTGTAATTTGAATGAGTATTCTCTTCCCCTACCAATACCAGGAACCCTATGAAGCTCTGCCTATGTTCAGCATTCCTAACTAGGACGTTCTGACTTCAAGCCGTAATTACGCAGCAAAAGACAACAATAAACATTTAGAGAGTACTTCACGCTTCTGATAACATAACCTCATTTAATCTTGTCAGAAATTCTAAGGATAGGGGCGCCTGAGTGACTCAGTCATTAAGCGTCTGCCTTCGACTCAGGGCTTGATCTCAGAGTTCTGGGATCAAGCCCCACATCGGGCTCCCTGCTCTGCTGGGATGCTGGGAGCTTGTTTCTTCCTCTCCCACTACCCCTGCTTGTGTTCCCTCTCTCGCTGGCTGTCTCTCTGCCAAATAAATAAATAAAATCTTTTAAAAAAAGAAACTCTAAGGATAGGTGCTATTATTTCCCTCATTTTACAAATAAAAGAAAAACCTGAGGCTCAAACTCAACCCTAAAATGTTGCAGAGACAGGACTCAAATCCAACCTGTTTAATTTTAGGACCGGAAACTTAACCACCACCTCCCTGTAATAAAGAAAACAATTTTTCTCAACCTTCATAAAGCAAGTTCTCAAACCTATGGAGACTATACCTTTGAAGAAAAGTGGAAATGTTCACGGTCATTAATATTTTTATGACTTTTTCCCCCAAGTCCTAAGGTTACCTCAAATCGATCTAGATGACTGGATTTTCTCATTCTGTCTGAAACTGAGAGGGTCTGTGTAGCTCAGAGTCCACCCCTAGGGTTCCAAGCACCAGGACCACTTTCTATTGCCATTTAGGCATGAAATACCTCCTACATTTCACTCTAGAGTTGTCTCTGTACCTTGTGTTCCAAGGGCCTCAAATCCCTTCAGGCAGAAAACGAGGAGCTGCTACCATGTTCATTATCCTTCAATAGCTTTACCAAATAAAAATGTTTTTGAGTGAAATGAGAATGCGTTATGCAAACCACAAGGAAATGTGCAAATATTACTTAGTATTTTCAGTCTTCCTTTTCAAAGATAATAGCCATCTGAAAGTGAAGAGCCAGCCATCTGCTACAAAGCTCCACAAATGAATCTATTGCTTAGACACTGGAGACCCAAGGCTAGAGAGAAATGAAGTTCAGTGATCAAAAGTCATTTAGTTAATGCTGATTAGGCCTTGACTTTCATATCATAAGATTTAAGATGCCTACTTTGTTATAATAATTTAATCATTTCTACCACTACTTTATGAACACTAGTGAAATTTTTCTAGGGGAAAAACACAAAACAGGATTGGGTCCTTTATCAAAGATTAAGAGAGATAGAAGGAAGAAGAATGGTGTGTTCCTAACCATATAAGCAGAGGGAAAGGAGAGATGATAGATGTTGACTTGTTGCCATTGGGATACAGTGGGGCCCTCTGTAACAGAGTCGTGCTCATCTGATTAGCCAACTCTCATACTAAAAATGTGGGGTTAATACAGAAAAGTTCTAACGTCTACTACATTGGTAAAACTATAAAGGACTGATAGGGTAGCGTAGTTTCATGGGAACTGAGCCGAACTCAAAATCATTCTGGAGATGAGGCAGTTCCAGGGATTTCAGCTGTGGGACTTTGAAATCATTCCCTCCTGGGTTCTGCCATTCATGAACTCATCTGCTCTGTAAATGTAGTCTGCCTTCTCTCCTACCACTGACTGACACAGTTTCCCTGGACCCAAGTCTAAATCCTCGGTAGAAAAGCAGCTAGTTGGTTGGTTCAACACTTTCCCCCACACAGTAAGTTTCTGGCCAGTGTCTGGATGCCCACCTGGATGACCACCTTCTGATCCTTGCCCAGTGGTCTGAGTGAAGATCACACTGGCCTCCTATACACTTGTCCCTATTGCCAGGTGACAGTTAAGAACACTTCCTTTGAAGCAGGGTATCAATTAGTCTAGCACTCCAAAACATCTTAGTGTATTTTTTGTATTTACAGAACTATATTAATAAGTTTTACACAATGTCGTGTGCTTTTCAGGTGGAGGAGGTTATGAAATCTGACCCATAAATACATCTTTTAGGAACTATTAGTTCCCTTATTTTACAAGATTTAATTCATCATTACAAGAGGCATGTAACATGGTGCCTAAAAGCCACTAGAATCAGACTGGGCTCAAATGCCTGTTCTTTCCCTTATTAGCTTTGTTACCCGGGACAACTCACTCTACCTCCATGGTCCTCACTCAGTTTCCTCATTAGTAAAAGGATGATAATAAAGAGAACGTACTTCACAGAGCTGTTGTAAGGTTTAAATAAAGCAATATGTGTAAAGTACTTTAGAAAATGTCTGGCACATTTAGAGCACTACCCTCACTGTTGGCTACGATGACAATGAGGATAACAGTGATGATTCTAGCCCCATCCCACAAAGCTGTCAAGAGAAAAAAAGGAAGAAAAAAGAAAAGCCGGTTTTTTGATGCCTTTATGGCAAGCAAGGTGCAGAATGATTTTGTTAGCTTTCCTAAGTCCCCATCTCTCATTTCCTCGCCAAGGTCTTGCCTCCATCATAATGGTATTGCTGAGAAACAAGACAAGGATTGCCTTGCTTTTTGGTGACTTTAACCCTCTCCCCTTCCTAGTGTGGAGGAATCTCTTTCTAATCTGCTCTGGAGAAGCCTGTTATCACAAATCCTGAGTCTACTCTGGGCTTGGGCTTTTGGAAAGAAAGGCCTGAAAGATTTGTAAAGCACATTTATCGTTTTTCCAACCCATTTCCTTGCTGAGGCAATTGAGCAGCAAGCATACTACCTGCCTGAATTTGGTGAAACAGCACAAGGTAACAAGGAGAGACAATAGTTTAATTCCTCAAAATACTATCAAGCCACATATGCATTATACCTTTCAAATCTTATGATAAATCACGAAGAACTGGTTACTTAAGTGGTTAGCATTTTTTTCTAAAGGTCGGGTAACTAGTAAGTATTTGAGCAATCAGTCTGACTCTAAAGCTTGAGGTTTCACGGTGTTTCTGGTTTTGTTTTTTTCTCCTTAGTTCACTATGATCTTGGGTGGTGGGGGAGAGTGAGTGGGCATTATCCGAGTACAACAATAATTCATTATATATGAGACCTAGCTGGTGAGAGAACATTCTGCTAGCAGATTCCCAATAGCTCCTAAGACGCACACTTGCTATTTTGTTTTGTTGCTGTTTATCTCAGTTCTCAATCTAAAGAGTGTCCTTGACTTTGGTTTGACAGTGTAGGTGTAGCT
The DNA here is from genome assembly GCF_024610735.1 of Ursus americanus. Lineage (NCBI taxonomy): Eukaryota > Metazoa > Chordata > Mammalia > Carnivora > Ursidae > Ursus > Ursus americanus. Next base: position 21,966,747 of record NC_142132.1, on the reverse strand, counting down.
ACTGACGGATAAGCACCTCCGGAGGAGCTAACATTGTCCAGCTGAGGAGACCTTCCAATGTGAGCATGGAGGGATCTTACCTGGGGAGGAGAGTGCGGTCACAAAACTGCAAGATATCCAGGCTGACTCCATCTGGATCTCTAACGTTTTCGTGTTTCCAGAATTCCATTGAAGATTAAATTTTAAAAATAATGGGCCTGTCCCTAAAAACCTCTTTTGTAATTCAAAATTAAGCAGTCTTTATTTGAAAGAGGGAGGAGTACACAATTCAAACAATGTCTTCTTCAATGATTCTTTCAATGCAAAAGATTAATTTTTATCAATTCTTTTTAATTTGTTTAATGAGATATAATTCACAAACCCTGAAATTCAGCATTTTAAATCATGAAATTCAGGAAGTTTGAGTATATTCACAGAGATGTGCAGTCATCACCACTACCTAACTGCAGAACACTTTCACCACTCCAAAAGAAACCCCATATGCCTTGTCAGTCACTTCTCTTTCTCCCCTCCCCCCAGCTGCTAATTTATTTTGTTTCTATTCTCTATGGAATTACCCATTCTGGAGATTTCATATAAATAAAATTGTATAGTATATAACCTTTCATGTCTGGGTTCTCTCACTTGGCATGTAGGAATAATGCTGTTATGAACATTCATGTACATTTTCTTGCCTGTGACTATTCTCTTGGGTATCTATCTAGGAGTGGAATTGCTGGGTCATATGGTAAGTCTACACTTTTTGAGGAACTGATAGACTGTTTTCTACAGCAGCTGCACCATTTTACACTCCCACTTAAATGCCTCTTTCTTCACTCTGAGAGAATAAGAATTAATGAAAAATAAGAGAGCAGAATTGCAGAATTTAAAACTCAAGTTTTGAGTACTTACCCTCCATTTAAAGCATTTTTTCCTAGGCTTCCTACTGTGCTCGGATATGGTGGATGCAAAATCAGTCTCAAGAAAGACAACTTACTTTCCCCTGATCATTTTTTAAAATCTCTTTTTTTAATCCACTCTACCAACTCTCACAGGGCATGAGTAATACAGAAAAATAATACATGGTTTGCAACGATTGCATGGATTGCTGGAAAATTCTCAAAATTAAAAAAAACACCAAAAATCATTACTTATTTAATAATGACACTGAATATTTTAGAGAATCTAGTTCATATATATGAGTATATATGAATATATATTTACATATATACAGAAGTATATTTTTACAGATACATACATTTATCCTGTGAATATATGCTACATAAGGAGAGTAATATAAATCTTCCAATGATCATTTTAAGAGTAGATATACCAAAAAAAAAAAAAAAAGTCTCATAAATGAGGCTTGCTACTGACCTGAGTCAAGTTACCAGGAAGTTTTCTTTTTTCGTTTTCTTTTTTTGTTTTTCCACTTGGCATCTACTAAGGACTACCAGTGAACAATGCCGAAGATGTAAAATGTGAACATTTGCTCTGGCTCTATCCAGTCTGAGGTCGGACATACTGGAATGACCAGCACAAGTCAGAAACACAGCCCATCTGGCTCAGAATCATGCTGCCAAAAGAGGAAGCACAGACCTTGGCAGGGAAGAGGAGATGCTCTTCCCAACATCAGCCTCAAGGGGAGGAAATATCCTGCTAGATTTTTTATGTAGTTATTTTTATTTATGTTCGTTCCCAAAATAATTCTAAAGGCTTTTTTTAAAAAACCCATCTATATTTTCCTTCTAAATAACACTGCAACTGTGTTTCTTAAGTTTTTATGGGTCAGAGCTCCGCGAAAAACCTACTGAAAAGAAAAGCCTCCCCTTCGGAAAGTGTCCATGCACTCAGCTTTTGCACACCACTGCAAGAGATTATGTGAACCCCCTGCAACTTATGAACCTTCATAGGGACACCTGCCTTAGCGTGAGTCATTTCACTTTTGTGGTACTGGCCATGGGCAGAGAACATCCTCTGCAATTAAGGTTCCCATGGGAAAGTGGGACTTCATTTAAGTAGCATTGAGGGCACCACATCCCTGGAGAACCGTCCCTCCAGACTGGCACACTTCCTTGGCTCTAAGAACCACCCAGTGGCACCGGCCAACTGGCCTCACTACCGCACTGCCAACACAGCCACTGACCACGGGGCAGCCCCCGCACCAGGCAGAAACCACATCACTGACCTCGACAGGCAGAATTTCAAATGAAGAACTGTGAGCTAGGTATAAAACCGTGAACTAGGTAAATGGCCGTAGCCAAAGGGAACATAAAGGTATCACGAGGTGATTAACTGCAGAAAGCTGGGAGGAAGATGGGAAGAGGCTGGAATTGCCAAAACTCAGAAAGTCATACCTGAGAGAAGCGGGTGCTGCTTGGCTTGTGGGACGTCTCTGAGGGGCACCACGAGGTTGGTTATTCAAGTGCTGGCAACACTACAGCTGGGTTCTGCTGCAGCTGCAGTCCGGCTGCTCAGGTGAGCAGCATTGCTATGGTGATGCTCGTGGTAACCGGAAGACGGAGCCAAACGCAGCGAAGGAGCGGGTCCTGACCGCCCTTCCCGCCTGCCGTTTTGCTCTAGCGCCCTCTAGGGGCGGAGCCGAACATGGAGTCCAGGGAAAGAAGAAGGGCCCTTAGTAGAGGCCCCACTTCTCCTTCCCACAGCCCATGGAGTCCCTAGGGGTGGGTTTGGAGCCAATACCAGGCAGAACCAGCCACGTTCTGCCAATAAGAACCTCAGAACTGCTTCATTTTCAAATCAGCAATTAAATCAGTTTCTATCTACCTAACCCATACAGATGCCTTAGAATGCCAATCGCACTACAACATGCAGTGAACATCTGCAAATGGCAGAGTGTGATTTAGTTAATCAGTACTATTTCATTTCATCTCTATAACATGAATTTCTTTCTCTCTTTATATATGCATATCAATAGTATATATAATATAGACACATGCATATACATACATATACATATATATATAAAGAGAAAAAAAAGAATGAGCACTTAATACTGTATAAAGAAAGAGAAAGAAAATGAGGGGCGCCTGGGTGGCTCAGTCGCTTAGGCCTCTGACTCTTGATTTCGGCTCAGGTCATAATCTCAGGGTTGTGAGATCTAGCCCCATGTCAGGCTCCGCACTCAGCACAGAGTGGGCATGTTCCTCTCCCTCTGTTCCTCCCCCACCACTCTCTCACTTTCTCTCTCTCTCTCTCACAGACACACACACACACACACACACGAAAATGATAAATAAAATCTTTAAAAAGAAATAGAAAAAATGAGAGCACACGCATTACTTGGATGAATTCTAGAGAGCTAATATAATACTCATAACAAAACAAAACATAACAACAACAACAAAAAGGAACTAGCAAGACTAGGAAAGTTTGAGTAATTGCCCCAGAAGCCACATGCAGACCTGACCCTCAACCCTAGGCTCTTAACTACTCTATCTACACTACTCTCCAAAGCCCGCAAGAGACACACCAGATCTCTATCAAAGGCCACTTCCCCAATAGGGCACTCAGCGCTATTCGGTGGCAGTGACACAAAGGCCCATTGTGCCCCAGTGCTGCAGGGTTACTAGAGTTCAGTGGGCTAGGAGAGCACCAGGACACTCGGTCTAGTTGATGCCTGCTGTGCTCCTACCAAAGCCCATTCACTGTATGGTCTCAATTACGTTTAATTACAATGAGCTACTGCTTCAATTACATGTAGCACAGATATTCTTATATAATTCTTCCCTAAGGATACCATTTTAAACAGAGGAAAAGACTTGGAGAGATGGGATCAGCCAAGGGGAAAGGCCATGAATAACAGGGTAAAGAGATGTAACTAATTTTCTAAGGAGCATTCACCTGACGTTTACAGTTCTTTAAAAATACATGAAAACCACAGCAAAACCGTAAGGGAAAAAATCTCCATAGGCATTCAATCAGTGCATTTATTCAATAAAAATATTTATCCAGTGCCTATCACTTGCTGGACAGGATGAATGGGGTATAATCACTATCTTCAAGGAGCTTACAATGCAGTGGAAAGCAGGGACATGAATTCAACAGCAACACCATTTGTTAAGTACTAACACTTGCCAGCCACTGTTGAAAGTGCTGCACATACACTAACATACTCACAACACCTTAGAAGACAGATATTCTTAGTATCTCCATTTTACAGACAAGGAAACTGAAGCACAGAAAGTTTAAGCTATTTTGCCCAAGTCACATTGCCAGTTAATAGTGGAAGCAGCATTGAATTCCAGGAACTCTGACTCCAAACCCTTTGTGCTCTCCTGGGCCCTACTGCCTCTCATAATGACAGCAAGGAAATGTAAAATGTCATAAAGCATTGTGGACACTTAGGCACTGGAGAAATATCTTCTTAGTTGGGGGACCAGGGAAGATGGCATGGAGAAGATAACATTTAACCGGGCTCAGGGATCTCTTCAGTAAGATACATTCTGTAACGGTTTTCATTGATAACGGTCATCACATTTATTGAGTATTGACTGTTAGGCAGTAGATAGTCAAGGCATAAGTATCCAAAAATGGGACAGTAAATATCTGTAAAAATCATCCTTATTAAGTACATTCACCTGGAAGAATTCTTTAAAATAATCATTGTGGATTTTATCAACTGGACAGTTCAGCTTTACAACTAATAGAATATATTAAATTTCATATGTTAAAATAGAAGGCTTGAGGTTCTGATACTACAAACCAGTAACGGTGACTCCTCAGTTAATCCCAACTGAAGAAGCCATTTTCTTAATAGAAAGCAGGATGGTACAGCATGGTATGGAAGTAGGTGTGATGGGGTGCCTTGATTTCTCTGGACCTCAGTTTACTCATCTGCAAAGTGGAGTCAATGCCATCTTTAGGGTAAATGTTCTTGGCACAGAGAACTGAATAAACATTACCACCACACAGAAGAGAGATTAATATTCTCACATGATAAATCATGAAGATTGTTAGAAATCCCCAAGTTCACAAATACAGAACACTTCTTCAGACCCCTGAATTCCTCCACTCATGTCTCTAAAGTCACACCCTTCCTATGTACAGTTTTACACACAAATAATCTAACTTTTTATCTTTCAGTAAAGTTCTTTTCATTATATAGAGAGCAACTTTCTCCGTAGCTGGAGAACTTAGTAAAATCTGTACTTGAATCATTCTTGTTTCCATACAGATTACAGGTTGGCTGTGTTCCTATCAAGAACAGCCACCAATGAATTTGGTTTTTCACTCCTTAATTGTCTCTGCAGTTTTTGTTTTCTGGCTAAGATTTCTTTTCCTTTTTATAATAATTTTTTATTATGTTATGTTAGTCACCATACAGTATAACCTTAGTTTTTGATGTATGGCTAAGATTTCTTAGCTTCACATTCACTTTATCATTGTCCCCAGCCATATCAGCTGACTTTCTCCTGATGCCTTCTCTCTTTTTTTTTTTTCCCATAAAGAAACAAAGCTTTATTACTTCAAAAGGGTGATACCACCAGGAAGAAAAATTAAGGATATAGAAAACAGCTAGACTCACTGATTAACTAAAATGGCTTTCTGTACAGTGCCTGAAAATCAAATACTAACTTGGACAAAATTAAAAATTATCTCAGACCATAGGTTTCTGAGGGCTGCCCCAAGCTGGTGACATTGTCATATTAAAGTCTGTTGGTACGTATTTTGGCACTGAGTTTAGCAGAACAGCAGGACCCTGAGATACTCTGAAAAACTCAGGCCGTAGTGAAATAAGTAAGACAGGCTTCTTGGTGATTCACAATGCACACCAACATATTCAAGTTTCTGAAGTCCTACAGTCAGGAAATCTACTTAATATTGCATAAGCCAGCATATCCCAAACACATTTGACTATGGAAGCCTTTTTAACACTTTTGTTAACACACATTAATATCCTCTAGCATTGATCTTCCTCGTAGCAATCTCTTTTAAACACTAAGCACAGTTCCCCAGTGAGTTCAAAACAAGTGGTACCCAGCGTACCACCAATGTTTAAACAAGGTCTAATTCATACATCCAGCAAATATTTGCCAATAATTAATAATATATAAAGGCAAGTTGTTTATTCCCTTGGTTCAATCTGAGCATAATTCACTTTCCTTTTCTGAACCAACACGTAATGAGCCTAGTGATGGAACTTTTGAGAAAGCACCATATAGCTCTTTGTAAGGAACCAGAGGTCAATATTTTGTCTTGGTTCCCCCTGAGGTGAAGATCACGGTAAGGAGGACTCTGCTAGGTGTTCCCTGGAGATTGTTTTTTCTGATTTTTCTGACTGTAGTAGTTACTCCACTCATACCCCTGGAACCATTTCTCATAATACTGTAGGTATCTGGGACATCGGTATGAATGAAAGATTCGCATCGTGAGAGAAGTTGGTGTGTTTATCCAATATATATTTAACTCCTTTGCAAAGTCTTATATTGTAGCACTTACATCTGACATGCATCCTTTATCTGTTGTGCTTTTTCAAGATGAAAGCAGCTTGTTGATTATGTGCATCTGTTACTTGTAATAACTCCACCTCGGAGGGATTCGCCCTATTTTTTTTTCATTTCTAACCATGCTTTCTTCCCTCAGACTTTCAGTCTCCAATGACCTAGAGTTTCATGTTCCTGTTTCATTTTTCCCCTCTGATGTTTTATTACTTTTTTCCCCTATGGTCTCTGCACTCTTGCATGTGGTTTAGCCTTGTTTCCAGTTTCTAAAATACTTAAACATTTAATTAGGTAATCAGATTCTCAAAACTGAATACCATTTTTATAAACATTTTTAGCTCAAATTAGGTGGTATAATGAATGTTGCCTGCTGTATAAATTCTAAATTCAGTCTCAAATGTTTAAAAAAAACACATACTTTATAATCATACCATTCTTATAAACTGTTACCACTTATCTACCACTAGTTATTATCAAATAACAGGCATGATTTTACTGCGGTAGCTTCTGGATGCTTATATGAAAAGAAATATAGGATAAAACTTAGGAAAACATAGAGATCTTTATTTTATGTATTCATTTAACAATAACTGAAGTTGACTGAATATTTGTCAAAATTAGCATTGTATTAAGCATTTTAAGTGCTATATCTTAATTCTCACAATAATCTGTTAGTTAGCTACCACTATTATACCCGTTTTACACTTGAGAAAACCAAACAGAGAAGAATTGAATAAGTGGGTTAAGGCCACACTGCTGTGTAACACAGAGCTAGGTCTCAAACTCGGATCTCTGACTTCAGAGCTTTCCCTTTTACCCATGAGGCCTCGATGCCTCTAGAAAATGACAATCTGCTCTCTATACGCTACCTCTAGCAAGAGGAAAGGAAGACGTTTAGATGAGAATACGACAATTAGGGGAGAAGGAAACATTTCGGAAGAGAAGTGGGGTGAGAATTTGGGACATCATCAGGAAACTCATTTTCACTGATTTTGCAATTCCAAGCCACCATTTAATGTCTGGGAAACTTATGGCTCCCATCTGTTCAATGTAACTGCTATTCCTAGATCACTTAAAATTAATATAGAGTGTTATGTGAGTAAAGGCTAATTAGAAAAACTTAGAGGAAGCCCAATATTAGTATTGAAATGTCTTTCCTATGTGATGTACATTAAATACTACTGTAAAATGCTTTGGGACAGTGGTTCTATTTCATTAATCCTACCAACAAAGTCTTCCAGTGCAACAATTTTAACTTTTCTTAGAAGAAGGCCACACTGCTAGATAACTTACAGCCAGAAAAAGGGGTTCCCGCCCTGGAGTAGTAGAAGTGTGTGGGATTAAAAAAAAACTCATATAATTCAAACGAGTTCTAGCTCATCCTGCAGAGAATTAAAAACCAGCTTAGAAACAAGAAAGGGAGGGCAGTCTGTGTCTGACACTGAATTGTGGGGTTAGGGACTCTGCACCTGAACTCTTTCTGTGTAACAGTCTTGCCCAGATCCCAGACTAAAGTGTTCTCTGGCAATGAAAACAATCCCAAACATAATGAATGTCTTTGTTCTGAATGCACCTCTTCCATTCAACCCAGTCCCAAGTGTCCCCCCAGCACCCGATCTTGCACAAGCTACTCGCTGCATTCTTCTCCACGAACTGTGTTTAGGAAACTCTTCACAGTTGAATTACCTAAACCTTTGCACTTGATCATTCTTCCAGGACCACCGCTGAGATTGACTACCCAACATTCCACTCTTCTGAGCTTCCAAAGCAATAACATCCCATATCTCATAATTTAGCACCAAACAATAGTAAGATCATTGTTTCACGATGGTGGTATTTATGTAAAGTATTCTCAACAACAAGCCTTAAATTCATTGAGCCCAACTGCCACATTTTATTATACTGTATTCCCCATGAAATACATAAAAGTCTCTCAAGAAGTTAAATGGTTATAAATGGTGGTGAGATCATAAGGGAATACACTGAAGGAGATAATACACAGAATTTTCACCATTCTTTGGAAGAGTTACATAGGTGTGCCAGCACAGATTCTATCTGGAATTGAGTCACTGGGTATTAAGCCAATGAGAACTACACATCTTTTAAGAAGACATATTCTATAATATTGGCTAGAGTGGAGGGTTGGCTTTGATATTTATGTGTTCTTAGCCCTTAATCCTGAAGGAAATATCAAGGAAGTGAATGATCATCACTTGTTCCAACAGCCAGCATTACTAAAGGTTTTTTTGCTACATCTTTCAGTGTAAAGCAAAACTAAGGGAAGCCAAGATATCAACTAATTAACCCTCCAAAGAAATTTTGCCCCCTGATTCTGGAAAATGGATAATAAAAAATTGAGGCAAAAGAGTCTCTAGAAACAAACCAGGAAGGTCCTGTGTGAGAAACTCACTCCATCCAACTAGCATCGTTGGTGGAGTGACAATTCGGTGGAAGTCAGCACAGATGCCACACAAATATTGCCAAGGGGAGAAATCCGAGTTGTCACAAAACCTGGATTTACTGGCCAATAATGAAGGTATCTTGGATGGACCCCACTGCCTGCCTTTGGCTGGCTAACAATTTTCTTCATGAGCTGCTCCCATCTAAAAGATTAATAAAATAAAATGTATGATAAAAACAAAGAGAGATTTAGTTTTCAAATTGTAACATAATTATGCTCATGCAATCCAAATAATTCTCACCAGCCTGAAATTCCTCAGAGACCCAACTGAATATATTACAAACACACTGGTCGTAAAGACCGTGTTTCCCAGCAATAAAATTGCTGCAATAAACATTTGGGTTCTTTTCCATTTTTAGAACCATTTTGAACAACCTGCTTCTAATGTATTTTATTAGCACCCTCAAAGTCTTCCAATGAATGACAAAACCCCCAGTGGTTTTTTTGAGTGGCTGACACTAAACAATAATGTTATTTTTCAGCATGCAGTCTTCCCACTGCCAAGTAAGAGCTTTCTCTCAGGTTCCCCGGCACTAAATCTCTCCCTCTAAGGTACCTTCTGCAATCCACAGGCAACTCATAAAATGAGATGATCTCCCTTAAACCCATGTCATTCCAGCATTAGCCAGAAGGGATTCTAAGAACCCATAATGCTTCCAATTTAAAGACAACTTGCTTCCTTAGGTTGAAAAACCCATGTACTCTTTGAGCAACTACCCACAATGCTTTCTCCAAGTCCCTGTGTCTAAGTAACAACATACTTACTGATGTAAGATTGTCTTTAATCAAATAGTGCATCATTTTATAAAGCGCTCTGCACAGGAAGGACTTTTGGCAGCTCCGTAACCAAAGTGTTAAGAAATTACTACCCTTCCATCAGAAGTGCCTTGCACGCAAGGGCTAAAATTTGCCCCATTGCTATAATAAATAGAAAAGCAAATTTTAACACGTTCTCCTTTTTATTCATCCTTAAAACTTGGTTATTAAAACAGTAAAAATAATACACAATCTCCTAGATCAACTGTAACCAGAAGGTACTGACTAATTTCAATGGCTTAAAGAATATCATATTTAAAATAGAATCTTACAGAAAATTCAAAGGCGTGGTTGGTCCCCAGGGTGCTAATAGGCACCTAGAGCCTTCTCTTCATGTCCCCTGTCCACCTTTCATGATTACAGCAAATATTCTCCTTAGGAGACAGTGTGTTAAGCACATTACATTTTTCATCTCATTTTAGTCTTACAACCATACGACGTCTCAATATTCCCATTCAATAAATGAATCCACAGGGGTTTAGAGAGGTCAGTCAACCTGATCACAAAGCTAGGAAGTACTCTAGACACAATTCACAGTCTTTCTGATTGGAGAACCTGTACCCCTAAACAATTTGCAAAGCCACCTCATTAATCATTCCCTCTCTCTTCTACACGAGTCCAATCTTACCATAACTTTACAACTCAGGGGATCAAGCTAAAGTAAGAAAACATTTCCTGAAATAAGTCCCAGGTCACCGAGTCACAGTCTGACCCCAAATAAAATTACCTAAGTTTAAAGCAGCTTATGTTTCTTCACAAGGAATCTTGTTTACGTCATCGGAATAGAAAGTCAACTTGTTTGCTTTTCATATATGATGTGAAGAGAATGTGAATTCAAGGACATGCCTACCACTGTATGAAACCACTGTAGCATCGACCCACAAGGTTTGCCATTTTGAGAGCTGTTCTCGGCTACCCCACCGTCCCGTCCGTCTCCAGAGGGTGAAAGACTTGAGCCCATAGTTCCCTCAATGCTGCTTTCTCTCTTTGCCTTCTGAAACAATTGCATCCAGCCGCATTCAGAAAAAGCTAATCACATGTTATGCATTTCCTGTCCATGACTATCACGTAGTCCATTTCTAGATCAGCAGAGCTTTAGACCTAGTGAATATAAAAAGACACAAAGAGAAAGGGAAAAAAATATATATCATGGGAAGAAAAATAGATTAAGATGAAACAATAGGAAGAACATCAACAAACAAAAACCAAGAATTATGCAATTATCATTGGCCCCTTCCGTGGCTATCCATCTCATGGGTGACAAACATGACTCAGGAAACCACAGAGAAGAATTCACAAAGTAAAACACGGCTGTCAACTACCTGGACCAACAGGACAGCACTAGAAAAAATCCTCTTAGTCTTTCAACTCACAACAAATATACATGGCCTTGTTTCTATGTCAGTGAAGAAAAAACTGTTTAAAACTGGTAAGAAGAGGTCCCACAAAGAGACAGCAGCACTTTTCCATTTGGCATGTTTGAAGCAACAGTAAAATTTCTAAATAGTCCAATTTGTTGTGAAATTGCACCGTTTTGCTTCATTTTAATTTCAGGCTTTGTTTGTTTTTTAATCACACCTGCACTTCCAGAAACTCTCAGAGCAAAGATTTTCCTGTTGTCAAAGCCCGGTTTCCCAGCTGTCTGAACAGAGCCTTGTCTGCCCTCAGGGGCTCTGAGGTAGAATCGAAATGGCCTCAAATGTTTGAAACTTTACTTTCACTACTCTTTAAAAAGAGCTTATTTTAATTAACTTATTTTTTTTTTTACTTTGTAAACATTTCTTGTGTATACATTTTTCTTCTTTTTCATTTTAGACACAGTTCCGTTCAAAGGTGAAGAGGTTGTTTACTACACAGGGATGTAGGTTTTTAAATAAATAAGGTCCTTAAAAAATCCAAGAGCTGGATTTTCTGATGTGAGAAGGTATCTATGGGAGTGAGATGCTTAAATATTTCAAAGGAAAATTTTAAAGGAAATGCTCATTCCCATGAAGGGGACTTGGAATTTTGGTGAGTATATTTGAAGAAGCGAATATTTAAATCTAAAGTAACATCCTATGACAAAATCTTGGAGAACTGTTAATCTTATATATTTCAAAACAGACTTCTGGTTTTGTTTCATTTTTTTCCATTAGACTTTCAAATGATTTTATTTCAATTGTCAGTTTTATTTTTTCTCATATTATTATTCCAATCCCATTTCACAGGCTTTTTAATTAACACCCTTCTTGCCTAAGACCCAGCCATTTAAAGTACAAGAGTGTCATGGGTCATACTTTTTTTTATGTTTTTAATCCTTACTCTCAGAAAGCTTAGGAGTGTTCATAACCGTTGTGTGAATTCGAGTAATCCTTCAAACCAATTACCTCCCCAATTCTAGGAAATGGGACACATTTGTAGAAGACTCCTAACCTATCCTTATGCTTCAAGATGAGTCACAGCTGATTTAAATGAAAGCCTTTCTTCTCTGGACAAGGGATCTACCTCTTCATGAGCAAGAGGCTGAATAGGCCTCTTTCTGGGAACACTGGGCCTCTAACTGGGAACACCGATAGGAATTGGGGCAACCCCAGGCACTCCATTTAGATTCTGATGGCAAAAGAATCCTATTAAGGGTTTGGATGTGACTCTAGCACTCCAGCATGTGGCCTTTTGTCCAGCTATTTAAGGGCTTACTGTAAGGAAAGGTGTTGGATATTCACCCAGGACTGGATGAATATGATATACCCTCCCATATTCTAATTTAAATGTATACATTTAAAAGTGCATACATATAAAAATGTAAGGTGAATTTCTACAGTAGGGGGAAAAAAAGGTTGTAAATGAACAAGAAGTATACTATTTTTTTTTTTTGTCAGAAGCCAAATCTTCATTTAAGCCATAGTTTGTATAATGAGCACAGATGTCAATGTGTGTGTGTATGTACGGATAGGGATTGAGAGGGAAGAGCGGGGAAACAGAGGGGGGAACGGAGGGAGAAGACGGAGCGGGGGAAAATGAAAATATTACACTGAATTTTCTGGTGTAAAAAACAGGACTTGAAAAACTGAAATGTAATTTCCTCTGTTAATGGTCAATAATAGTCTACACCAGAGTTCCACATGCAAGCTAATCAAATGCGCTCTTTGGCTTCTTAATCTAAAAAATAAATAGAAGTATAATAATGCATTCTTTGATGTATTTCTCAACGAACTTCCTGCCCCATAATGAGACCAAGTAAATACTACGAAACCACTAGGCAAATTATTCAAAAGATATTGTGAATTGGTCTAAAAAGAATACAGCTGCCAAAATTATTTGGGGCTCTACTCTATTCCACTTCCTGAAAATTACTGGGTCCGTGGTTCATGAGATCCTGATTACAAGCTTATTAAAACATTGATGATCCACCTCATATAAACTCAACAGCATATAGATTTTCAAAATCTCAGCTTCTGAAACTGTGCCCTCATCTCTCAATACTAGCATCGGGTCTTTATGAGTGGTTAGAGAAGCATGAAGCCCTCAAAGCCACCGTTTTATTGAAGAGACCTCAGGTTCCAGATACTTAAAATCTTAGAGACCCAAGAGGCAAGTCCTTTAGCCCATTCACATTTGAACAGAGACAAGGAGAGACAGGGATAGAGACAGAGATGTTACTCAAGGTCGTGCTGAGTCTGGGCTTTTCTAAATCATCATATCTTAAATAACTCTGAAAACCACATTGTCTGAATTTTAGGAAAGCCTCATCTCTCCTTAGGAAATCCCAATTAAACACAACAACAACCAAAAGCTGGCCCGAACATCAACATACCACATCTGAGCTGACCCAGCGTGGGTCTCCTCAAATTGGAGTCGCTTACTATGCAGAGCTTAATGGTTCGTCTTCGGCAAATAAACGTGAAATTTACTTCCGAAACACAGAAACATGATTAAAGCTCATTTTACAGTTTGTCCTTTATGGACAATTCGTGCCATGTCTTATTTTATTAAACTCTTAAATAATTTATTTACTATCAAATAGCATCCTCATCAGAGACTACAGTAAGGACAACAAAATGTGACTGTGGGGAAATGCGGGTGAAAACAATGCCAGGGGCCCCTTTGAAGGGAAATAGGGCAAGTAAATCAAGTCCCTGAGTGCATTTGCTCCATTTCCCAACCCAGAAAATACAGAGGTTTGGTGACACCCAAATGCACGTCACGTGCTAAAGATGGATCTTAGAGATCCTACTTGGCTGCACGTCGTAGAAGTATGAGCACAATCCTTTCTAACAGCTAGACAATGTTTTTCTCAGGAGGAGTCGACAATGAGCGTTTTGTATTTATGCCGAGGCAATTGCATTACAGACACTAGCTCTACATTTTACAATCACTCACAAAGCAATTGGAATTTGACAATAAAACAAACCAAGGCCTTTTCCCCATTACCAAACAAATTTCTAAGCTGTATTGTTCAAAAGAAGAATGTGACTGAATAAAGAAGTTCAAAGCCTGGAAGTGACTTGGGGTTTAAAGCACTTGCACAGATGCTGTCAAAATAAGACTTTTCAAAGCTTGCTTTCGCAGGGAAGAGAATTCGGGCACTGGAGAAGCATCTGAGTAATCTCATAGAAGCACAATACCTAGAGGGCTCATTGCTTTCTAGAGACATATAATCATTTAATAGCTTCACAATTCACACAGAAGTCCTAATCCACGGTGTATTGTAGTAAAACCCAGCCAATACCACAAGAAGTCCACGATGTGAATATACAGATGCAAAACTAATCCACTCTCAAGACTCCAATGTGAGTAGATGATGTAGTTAATAACACAAATGGATTATTTGGGGGGAGTGTGTGGGAGGGTGTCTAAACTCATTAAGAGACTACAGTTTTAAATAGCGAAGAGACGTTAATATGGGATAGCTTAAAATGTTGAGGTATTCTGAAATTTTTATCCTAGATTTTTTATCTCTTCAAATAAATTCATCAAATTAGAGATAATACGTCAGAGTCGAAAGACCATGAATTAGGAATCAGGTAGGTCTGGATTCAATATTTTGACTCTGTCACCTGTAACTGCGTGACTTTAGGCACTAACCAATCTCTTGGGTTTTTTGTTTCTCACTGTAAAAACAAAACAAAACAAAACAAAACTATTGAAATAACATGTATATCATTGTTCTTGGGTGGATTAAGTGACCTACCAGCATGGTTTGGAAAGAAAACACTGCTAGCACGTCATGCTATTTAAGCCCATCTAGAAAATAATATGAGTTCAGAAGAGCACGAACTGAGAGTCTCAAAATTTGGATTTCATTTTTATTCCTCTGTGACTTTTTCTCTTGTACTTTAGGTCTTGGTCTTGTCCTTGGTAATGATAAATAATTGTCCTCTATAAAATCTAAGAAGCCCAGTGCACTTAACCTGCCACCATGTGGTTGGCTGGCTCTTCAAATTTGGACGATTATCAATGGGTTTAGAACACCCCCACTCTTCCTCCCCTAGAAAACATGGCACTCCATAGTGGCACTAGCCAATCTGGTCTTATTAAGCAGCTTCATCCTTGTTCCATATGCTCAGTTTTCCCAGAGAAAAATATTTTTATTTCATAAATAAAAGGCAACATAATATAATGGAAAGATCCTGAAAGACCTATGTAGATCGGTTCTATTACTTCCTAGCTGTAATATTGGGCAAATGTTTCATGTATCTGGATAGCCATTAAATTTTATCTAAATAATAATGATCTTTTAAATCGTTACAAAAATGGAATTTTCTATATACATATATATAACTATAAAACTATAACCATACATATAACTATATAACTGTATATCAAGCCTAATTCTTAGAGCCTGGCGGGTGTTCAGTACATAGCAGTAGTGATGATGAAGATGATGACAAGTAAAAAAGATGACGTGGAAGATGCCTAGACCCTTATACAGGCAAGGCCACCAAGGAGTCAAATGTTTGAAGAATAAACATTTCATTCATCATGAAGACATGGCAAAAATAAAATGAAGAGTAGAGGAGGAGAAAGATAAATATTAGTGAGAGACTTCTGTCTGCAGAAATCTTCCTCATAGCCCCTTATAGCCTCTGCCTCTTTCCGTTTTGGTTCCTAGAGTTTCTCAGTTGCTACGGTTTAGGTAACTGACTCACCCACTGAGTTTCTTATTGTTTTTTAAATGGCTGGATTTTTGTTTTGTTCCCCACTCTCTTCCCGCACACAATACTGTACACAGATTGCACTGGTGATAGTTAAATTCACCTTTTGATCCCTGAGTCTCAGAACTGTGAGACAAGATCGAGATAAACATTAGAGAGGCAAGCACATCACCTAGGAAACTCCGTGATGGACAAGCTGCTTTTACAGTGGTTCATTGCATTCGCTGCATTTGGAGGCAGCCTCTGGTTGAGACTTTGGCTTTTTCCTGGTTGGGTGTGGGATGACTGGCACTCTGGTTGTCTGTGTAATAGTTCGATAGTGCTAAGCTGGGTTATCTTTGCTCCACAGGGGAACAGTATATATACATGGATGTGGCAGACCAGAGAGGGAATGAAGTAGGCATATCGGTCTTGTGTCTGACTCACCTTTACTCAGAAAGTCAGCTGTTACAGCCAGGCCCCGGTGATCAGAAGCCTTCTGCCTCTACCGCTCTGAGCACAGTCACGTGGGATGCAGATGAAGAGTTTCCATCACACTAGTGCTAGGTCTTAGAGTAAAGTTCCTGAACAACTTCTACTCCAGCCCCTGGAGTTGCCATAGATCCTGCTTTGCCTGGAACCTTCTGGTTCAGCTCTTCCTTGGCTTACTAGAGGGAGATCTCTGTCCCTTCCAACTAGTGCCCCCTTTATTTAAGCTAATTTGAGACAATTACTATTAATGTTACTACAATTCATT
Source organism: Ursus americanus (assembly GCF_024610735.1). Classification (NCBI taxonomy): domain Eukaryota; kingdom Metazoa; phylum Chordata; class Mammalia; order Carnivora; family Ursidae; genus Ursus; species Ursus americanus. Next base: position 21,950,157 of record NC_142132.1, on the reverse strand, counting down.
TTTGTTAACTAACATTAACTGCTGCTATTAACCACACCGAAATTGCAATAGGAGGCTGATTCGGGATCTCATGACATGATAAAGTCACTCGTGAAAAATAGTCTGTATCAATCGATTGCTAATCTTTAAAACATCAATAGGTATAATCACCTAAAAATCACACCTTTATGTTTTTCATGTAAGTATATGACAAACCTTGCCATTTTTTGAGCATTTTACTTGTTAATTTTGTTTCATTTGCACCTTTGTTAGAGTAAAATAAAATATAAAGCCAAAGTTTTCACAGCATAAACTAACAAAAATGTTGATGTTACTTGATGTGAACTAAGAATATTTATTGAGCTTACCAAAAAATGGCATAGATGCCCTAATTTCTGTGTGATTTCTGCCCAAATAATACTAATACTGTACATAGTCTATTACTCTGAGCTTCAGGAAAGAGTAGTCTAAATTAACCCAGGCACACGAAAATCTATCTTGTCTTAACACGTACTGACTATCTCTGAGGATTCAGTGTGTGCCCTTCTCACTGCCTTGTTCCCATCACTAAGTGCATCGTCAAACTTTGAGCAAGGGCTCCAACTGGTTATTATATAATTAAGTTAAAGAAAGAATGAACGCATAAAGTGAAGAGGTAAAATAATCCAACAAGATGACAAGATTCAAGTCTGAAGCTGTCAGGCAAAAGCAAACCAGTTCTCCCAAGTATAAAGTGGATGCAATGCTGTCACCGCTACATCTTCCCGAACGCTCTCTCTTATCCACCTAATGGCACAAAACTAAATTCAAGTTACTGTAAGTTCTTATAGTCTTAAAATAAACCCACCAAAGTCTAGCAATACTTATTCCATCCATCTTTACAATTTTTAAAAGGACTCTAAGATTGCTGAAGCTCTTTTCAGACTTAAAGTCCTGAACGGAAAACTAGGAAAAATGAATCATCCATAGAACCACCAAATCCCTTAAGTCTGTGTTTATTTCACTTCCTAACGCAGCTAACAATGACAGCGAAAAGAGGTGGAGAGGCCTGACGCAGAGGGGCTCAGGACTTTGCCTGGGGTGAATAAGCCTTCTTGATCTCCGTCCCTCTCACTCACAGTTGCTTGTAAGGGGAGGAGAAGTACCACGAGCACTTTTCCCACCAGTGACCTGTCACAGTCTATTCACCCCTGGAGAGAGCCCTGTAGAAGCCTGGGTCTAATCAGGTACTATGAGGGAGGAAGTAGGGGAGGAGAGAAAACAGAATGGGAGGCATCAGCTTCCAGCGACCATGCACTTTGGGGAGAAAGTATGGGTTTCCCTGGCGTGACTTACCTTTTTTGTTGTTGTTGTGTTTAGCATTGTCCCCATAGGAAGAGTAGACAGAGCAGATTTGTAATTTGGGCTGGGTCACTGCTTTGCTGACCTTCCCTTTCTCTTGCGTAAAATGATGGTAGTAGGAATGATGATCACGATAATGGTGATGCGGAGCGTTGACAATAATATTAATATTTTCTATCTTCCAACACTTTCGATGATATTAAGAGAAAGCATGCAATTACTTTACAAAATTTAAAGCTGTGGGTAGCAGTTAGTTGTTCTCTTCCAACTGTGTGGAACCAACACTAAACCTGGATGCTTAGTGGGGTTGGGACATTCTGGGCATGGGAGAGTTGGTGAAATCATAAATAATAATAGCTTCATTGACTGCACACTTATTTTGGACCAAAGCCTTTATTCTGATGAAGCAAGGTTCTGGAAAGGTTAGCCAGTGAGATGCTGAGCAGGGATACAGAACCCAAGCCTCACACACACACAAGCCAAGCTTTTCATCCAATGCTCTCCTGCCCTTTGCTACACCAAGATTTCATAGCTGAAGTGATATGGAGAAACACTGTCAGGAGAGACCCTAAATATAGGATTAATGGGCCAAAACAACATGGCCAGAAATCGATTCTAACACAAGCACGTGCACACACACACACACACACACACACACACCCCAATCTGGTGAGTGGAATGAAAGGTGAGAGAGCCAGCTCCTTAAAAAGAGCAAACATATGGGAAAAAGTATTCCCTCCATGGGGTTCTAGAGGAAAAAGCAGAGGAGACCCAAGCCCTCTGGTCTGGTGCAGCTAGGGAAAACAACAACAAAAGCGGGTAATATAGCCATCCTTTACCACAGTTTGTCACAAACCTTGTCCTGCAGCTGCCTAACATAACTCCTCTACTAATCCCTTCCCTGCCTGTGTAATGGAGCTGGTGAGTAGCCTCACTTGAGCTTTCTCTGATAAATCCCATAATCCTTACCGCTTGTTTATGAGTCCCCCGCATTAATGATGCCAATGTCTTAGAATTCTAAGAGAACACGGCCCCCACTCCCTTTTTTATGGAATCAACTTTGTGGTGATGACAATCCATATTTGCATCACTCAGTGGGGTCCCATAAACAGGAGGGGGAGTTCAGAAGTTAAGACGAGACACCAATTTCCATTTTCGGCAGGATAACTCTTCTGAAGTTTCTAAATCTGTGCCTCTGGTCTTCTGACAATCCTGTAAACTCAGGCAGACGAATGGAGGTCTCTTTTAAAGTCATCCTTTACAGTTTGGGCACGGGCTTGAAATTCCAGAGCCTGACCAAGTTCCTCTGCTGCTAAAGTGGCAGGAGGAGAATAAGTCACTGCAATTCAAACACCTTTAGCAATAATGCTTACCTCAGAGCCTCCTGCCTAAAAGCTTTTGAATACTAAAGATATAGTAACCACCAGAGCCCCCCACCTGCTTCTGACAGCTGGACTCTGCTTCCTCAGAGCATAAATGGTCCATATGGCTACATATTTTCTTCAACTCATTTTACTTTTTTGGATGGTGAAATGGAAAAACCTTAGGATCTCCCAATAGCAAAGTAGCTGCCATATGGCTTCATGACCCATCACTCACTTTCTTATTATCCTGTCTTTGTGTACAAGGGAGCCCTTCAGTAATGTCATCAGAATGCACAACCCTCTGAGCCTCACTGCCTATGGGAGCACCTACAGGACCCAAAGATGCCAGTACATCCAAGAGAATTAGGAGAAGAGCAGCATGGATCATTTAAGAGTATCAAAAGTTGATTTATGAAGGAAAATGAAAAGATACCCCACTTAAGCCAACTGTGGAAATGTGGTAAAGAGAGCACATCTCCTACAGAGAAGCACTGGAAGCCATACTAAGCACAAGTGGAAAAAAATGTGAGCTCAGAAAAAAGAGACTCTCTGACTGTTAGATATCCCTTCAGGTAGACTGTAAGATGCCAAGAACACCTCAAGAGTTGATGTTGCCCAAGATGGAGGTAAGCAACCTTTGCAGTAAAAGGCCAGGATGTCAGACAAAGATTCTTCAGTATATGGCTGTTTATGTCCATGGAAATGAGTGGTGTTGAGCTTCACTTATCTAGAAGGTAGGAACAATGTCATCTCTATTGCAGGATGAGAGTTATGGATGTCACACAATGCTTGGTACACACTAAGTGCTGAAAGCAGGATAGCTATTAATGTTGACTCTTGATGGTATCATCCTCCGTGCCTTGGAGGGGGTTGCAGTCCAACATGCCTGCTAGTCAAATGGCTCCTAAGGTCTCTCATTCTTCCTACTGAGTCACCATTTGCGAACCAAACTTGTACTACACATCAGCAAAGAATTGGCTTGAGAACAAAATAAGGTGATGTGAGAGACCTATCACAATTTTCTTTTTACACTCTCTTTTCGCAGTAGCCATAAGATGCCAAATGCGTGTTTTTGTGGCTTTCAACTTGAGAACCAAGTGTAGGACTTGAGAAACAGAAGGCTCTATATTTTACTTCTAGGCACCTATACCAGACAAATCCTGAAAGCATTGAAAGCTTTTTGGAAAATATCCCCAGATGCATGGGCTGAAAACAAACCATGAAAAAGAAAGGAAAGAAACCCTAAATGCTCTGTGATTCCAACTTTGCTTTTCTCAAGTTCAATGATAAAAGTAACCATGACAATAATGATGTCAGGTGACAGCTTGAGTTTTTATGAGCTAGGCACTGTTTTTGTTACTTTTCATGTCATTTCTCATATAATCCTTTTAAAAGCCCCATGCGGCTTAGACTTTAGTGGAATTCTCCAAGATTCCTTAGTCAGTAAGTACTTAAACTACAGCTTGGACCCAAGCAGCCTGAGAGCAGAGCCCATTTGTATTTGTGTGTGTGTGTGTGTGTGTGTGTGTGTGTGTGTGGTTTCTTCTGTTTTTCTTTGTTAGTCTGTTTGCTTTGAACCATAACACAGTATTGGCTCCCAAAATGTATGAGTGACTTCCACATACGCATCCACTGTGTGAGCTCCTTCCTCAACTAGCTGCTACATACCTGCTTCACTTTCTGACATAAGTTCCTGAACGGAATCTCTTCCTTCTACCCTTCACTCCAGTCTACTCTCAACTACAGTCATTCTATTAGAAAGTGAGCCTTTCCCATCACTTGTTGTTTAAGACTTTCCATGGATCTCCAGCTCAGTCAGAATGAAAGCCACATTCCCCACAATGGCCCCCAAGGCCTCAGGCTGTCTGCTGTCATTATCTCTTCCTTCATGACCTCTCTGACCTCACCCCGTTCTACTCTCTCATTCACTTGCTCTGCTCCAGCCACTGTGTCTCCTTGCTCTGTCTGGAACACACCAGGGTCCTTCCTGACTCAGAAACTTTCCACCTCTCATACCCTTGCCTGGACCACTGTGGTTCCAGATGCACACACGGCTCGTTCCCTAACCTTTTCAAGATGTGCCAGCTTTCATCACTGCATTTAACACTGCAGAAAGCCCTGCTTCTCCCAGATGTCCTACCATTCTTCGGGCTTTATTTTCCCATAATACTTATGACCATATAATGTCCTTCATATTTTGCTTATGTATCACACACTTTCTATTTCTTCTCTAGAGTATCAATTCTGTGAGGGGAGGAGTTCTGTTTCTTTTGTTTTCTGCTACATTCCTAGCCCCCAAACAGCGATGCATGGCAAATATTTGTTATAGAATGCATAATGCATAGTCTTACTATTCTAAGGGGTGTCTACCAATCATATAGAGACTCTTAACTCACTGGGAAATCTTTTCTATTAAGTATTCTTCCAAATTGACATTTGTTCCTATTACTAAAGTTGGCTAATATTTCTAAATATTACCTAAATTATATTCCTGTTTAGTAATTGTTTTCCCTTAAGCAAGCCTTCCTCCCTAAGGATAGACCAGGAGGGTAAGACATATAACTCAAGAGAGGGCAACTGTTATAGACTAGAGATGTAATTTCATTATTCAACGGCAAATTTCAAAAATTTCTTCCCAAAGCCATAGCCTGTACAAGTGATTTAGAGCCCAAGACTTTTGATTGGCAATATGTAGATACAAAAAAGAAAAAAAATAGAGAAGTGTCTTTTCTTTTTAGTTGTTTTTGTAAGTCTCCATGTATCAGTGGTTGGTAGAATGAGAGACTATGGTAAGCACTGAGTATAAAAAGATACAGGAGCAGTTTGCCAGCCTCTTCCCCCCCCAAAAAAAAAAAAAAAAAAAAAGAGAGAGAGAGAGAGAGAGAAGCATTTGACCGGGAGGGAGGAACCTTGAGAATTAGAGAGGCAATATGGTTTGATTTAAATATGGTCCCTGACACAGGGATCCCTGCCCACTTTGGAGAGAGAATCTTCAGTTGGGAAAACAGCAGGAGTCTCTTAAACAGATTTGGTGACCTGTGGGTAGTAGGGACTCCATTTCTTTCTGGAAATGGGAGAAGGCAGCCTTTCAGAGTGTCTCACATCAAGGTGGCGTACCCCCATGGTGTGAAGGGATGTGGAAACTCCCCCTGGCCTCATATAGGACCCAGACGTTTCCTAAGGGCACTGGCTAGTCATCAGGCAAGTGGGGAAGAGAACACACAGAAGAATTAGGGTGGACAGTCCAAGCTAGGGATTAAATGGCAGTCACTGGGGAAAAATATCACACACGTGAGCATGAAGGTGGAGGCCTACTCCGCCAGGGGCAGTGATCTCAAAGTGTAACACACGAAAGGAAAGCGAGAACAATTTATCTCATCTACATCAGAGTCGACACTAAAGACCAACGGGTGACATTCTTCAGTGGACGTGTGTAACAACCAGAGTGTGACTGATGCCTCTTCCCCACTTCAAGGGCTCCATGTGGCTCTTGAACTCATGGTCCCCTGAACCCAGATGAAAGAGCAAGAGAAAGAGTTAAAAACTCTGAAAGAGTAAGTATCTTTTTCTAGAGGGTTTGGGGGTTGGATTTAACTGAAAAGAGACAGACTGAAACTGGAAGTAAGAGAGATAAATTCAAGTGGCATATGAGTATTCCTTCCTTAGGCAGAAATGGGTGCTGGTGAGCAAGCGATATTCAGTTATAGAGAAATAAAGTTATATTTCTACCCACCTGAGTCACAGTGTATAAATTTTAAATCTACTCTATATGTAAGGGCCAGTGATTTATCAGTGTTGAGTTTTACAGTAAAATAAAATTTTAGAAAGTTACCAAAGGTCTAAGTATATGGCAGAAATCATGGGGAATAAAAAAATAAAAAAAAAAAAACCTTACTTCTCATCCAAGGAAGTATGATAAAAGTGATTCAGCTAAAATATTTTAAAGCCAAATATGAAAAACAGTTATGTGTCCTGTTTACAATAAACTATATAACCCCAACGTAGTTATTTCCAAATGGTGTGTGGGATTCAATATGCATAAATACCCAAGAATAAAAACACACTTCACAACTTGCCCCTTGAATTTCCTTCCTGTATTTATGAAACCCTTACTGTGGATTCTGTTTCCATCCAACTAGAAACAACCATCACCATTACAAAATATACTAAACTGACACAGTTACTTATGTTTCCTAATAGATGGATTACATCTTATCCGGTGTTTGCAGTCACCTTCCGAGTGGATAATATACAGCTAAGTTATTATTGTACTGCACAAGCAACACATAGACAGAGTCGTGTCTCACCCCCACTTACGAAATGAGGAATAAGAACCAGAAGGCTTTGTGCATTGCTTTAATACATGTTAGAAGGTAGAAGGAACCGGCCATGAGGTAAGCCAGATGACTAGATTCAATTCCTATTTACCACATATTACTGGTATGACTTTCAGCTTCTTCAATGCCTCCATTTTCTCATGTTTAAGTGCTCAAACAGCTAGGGAACACAGAGCTTATGTACGTAAAGACTGAGCTTTAGAACACAGCTTGCAGTATCACATGCACTGTCTAAAGATTTGCTAAAATTATCAATATTTTTTTTAAAGATTTTATTTATTTATGTGACAGAGAGACAGCCAGCGAGAGAGGGAACACAGCAGGGGAGTGAGAGAGGAAGAAGCAGGCTCCCAGCGGAGGAGCCCGATGTGGGACTCGATCCCGCAACACCGGGATCACGCCCTGAGCCGAAGGCAGACGCTTTAACGACTGCGCTACCCAGGCGCCCCTAAAATTATCAATATTTTTAAAGGCCAAATTCCTAACATAACTGATCATCAACTCACTCTGAACCCAAGATTCTTCCCATAAACTTTCCCCGTCGACACACAATTCCTAGTTAGATCTCCCATCGGATTTTCCCCCATTCACTTTTCCATGTTATCCCAACACTAATTTCCCCCAACTCTCACACTGTATTAAATGACTCATGTATTTTAAAGAGAACAACCTTTCTTGGTATTGAGATCTGTGCTCACCATCTCCACTTGTGGTGGATGTAAATTTCTGGGAAATGACTGGTCAGTGTTAGGATATAGTCTTCAATCAAGGAACAGAATAAAACCCTTGCGTTCAGGGGATAGAAGACATGAACCTAGTCCAATAAAGTCTCACCTAGCACTTAATTTTAAAAAGTGAACAAGATATGGAGAACTTAAGTAAACAAAATTTCTGGAATCACAATGTTTGATTTGATCCCTCTGTTACACGCTATTAAGCAAATCATCTATTCCCTCTGGGCCTCAAGTTCCCTGTTTGCAAAATGAAGGCAAAAAAAATTGGCTGGATAATTTCCATTTGCCCCTCCAGATTCTTTCCTACCCTCCTTGTCCATGCTGTGTGCCAAAGGATGTTGATATTTGGGGTTGTGTCAACTGGGCTCTCTTGCCCTATGGTTTCTGGTTGGGCCAAGGGGAGGAAGTGGTAGGAGTTGCAAGGCTGGAGAAAGAGATCAAAGCATTTATTCCTCTCTATTTGCCTCTCTCTCAGGCCATTGACAAGCAGTGGCCGTGTTCCTCTATCTGTGCTCACCACTCTCCTGTTCTCTGCCTCTGTCACTGCTATGGCTCCCTCTCCATCCCGGTGACCATATTCTCTCCTTCTCTCTTTAGGACTGGAGGTGATAGTTGCACACTCTTGTTAGTGTCTATGTGCATCCTCATTGCTTATTAGTCTCCTTTAACTCTGACATTAAGTCTTGAATACTCCCTGCATTAAATGTTCCTCTATTCCCACGTGACTGTGCCATCTCTTTGCTGCCAGGATTGACTCATGTAAAAGCCTACCTCACTGAGAATTTGTAAAAATGATATGAAACAAGTGCAAATGCCCCATTCTGTACCTGTTGCACAGTTAGGTGATCAATGGGTATCTGTTAAATCCTACTGTGAAGCAGCATTTTCTGCAAAGCACCATCGTGATAAGATTTTTGCCTGTGCAGGTCAGGTCCTGTGTCATATGCAGATGATCGCGAGGTAAGCTGCAGAGCAAACAACTTTTGGAACAACTGCATTTTCTGGCTACTACTCAGGTTGTTCTTTACATTAAGTTAGACAGCTACCGGCAAGCAGTTATGGTATTTCTCCTTAGGCTTTTCTTTGCCTGCTTGTCTTTATTTCTTTCCATCTTTCCTCCCAAGTCAGTCCATGCCACCCCTAATCGATCCTATGGCTCTTCTCGGAACATCTAGAGAGCCACTCAGCAGATAATGAGGGGCCCAGAAACAACCACCATTTTCCAGGAGCTGCTTGCCGCACTAAAGAACGAGTCATTTTTCCGAATGTAGAGTGCTGAATTCTTCCTATGGTCTAGATCAATAATTGTTTTTTTCCCCCATGAGATTTTTAGGCTACCTTCATTTATTATAAAGATAGAGGACCTGGCATATGAATGGGTATCATATGGCATGGAGGTATGTCCAATTAGAAAATGTATCATTTTCTGCTTGGGCTCACCCAACACCTTGTTCTTGCAGATGACATCATTTTATAAGGAATGAGGGAATTTAACTAACGCCTTGTGGCATAACTCCCAACACTTCTGAATGATTTCTTCCTGGAACTGAAGTCAGTTCCTTGGAGATAACAATCTGAAACTCCAGAGTGACAAGAGTTCGATCTACTTACTCTTGGTAACCTTTACGCATGTATACTCTCTTCCATGCGATCCTCATGCATTACCCTCGGGAAGCCCTTATTAATATTCTTCCTCTGTATTTTTAGACTCAAATTGCATCTCCTCTTGAGGGAGGAACTACAAGAAAATACAAGAGGTCTGGACATCCACCTCCTAAACCGTGACCCTTTCCATAAGCAGGTCCAAACACTGAGCTCCTAGTCAATAGTTAAACATTATTCCCTAAAGTTAAGAAATGGTTTATGTGCCATACAGTGTGACAACCACTTGCCACACGTGCCTGTTTAAATTTAAATTAAGTAAAACTAAATTTAAACTAAGTTAAAAATTCAGTCTCTCAATCACACTAGTTGCATTTAAAGTGCTAATAGCTACATGTGGCTAATACCATATTGAACAGAGGAGGTACAAGACATTTTTATCATTGTCGAAAATTCTATTGAACAGCACTAGTGTATGTTTGAAATACATTTTCCTTGAAGCTGTTGAACCAAAGAACCACAGGATCACATAATAAAAAGCCATAAGAACATTATAGATGAAAGTATTCTAAATTCATTCATTCATTTGTTCTGCATGGATTTAACAATTATGTATTAAGTGCCTACTATATACCAGGCATTGCACTGGTAGTAGGAGACATAATTAGCAAAATAGATATGATTCCTGACTTCATTCATCTCACAGACAATAAAATATGTAATTTCAATAGAATGTGATTATTTACTGCAACCTTTAATTTTGTTGCAATCACAACAACAAATGGCAACTCTCTGACATTTACATGTGAGAAGGGGAACAAACACTTTTGTCTCCTGAGAGGTTACAATCTTTCTGAGTCACATACGACCCCCTACTAACTAAAGGGAACTTTTCTTCTAGGCATTTCTGTAGGTGATTGAGGTTTGAGCTTAAGAACAAGCATTTAGGTCTATTTACCTCACATAGATTCAAATATGAGTCTTTCTGACATGGGTACATTTTGTAATCTGTAATAATAGGTAACTACAGAGTCTCTTAGGCAGGCTTTATGAAAGCATCAAAGCTATGTGTCTAGGGATACAAGCCAGCATTGAGAATATCAAAAAAAGGAGCCTGAAAATCAGCCTTCGGTTAGGTTGGTTTAAGTCATCCTAGTCAGTAGAGGAACATTTCTTATCTGTAGCTATTCAAACTGAACATTACTCAGAGGAGTCAGCACTAGCTCTAACCCACGACTTCAGTGGTTAGTGGGCTGGATCTTGCTCACTCCCTCCTGGCATTGTTTTAAGATCTAACTCCCACAGAGGATTCAACAGAAAGATCAAGAAAATACCCATATAAAAGTTTATCTGTCAAGATTCTTAATGTTACTTTAAAATTCTCCCTTCTTAAGAAAACACTAATTCTTTCTGCTGAGAAACAATGGGCATATATTGAACAAAAGCAATAATCTCAAATTTCAGAATTTAAAAAAAATATTTCCAAAAGCAAGCCTTCCATGGACTAAATGTATGTGTGTGTGCGTGTGCGTGTGCGTGTGTGTGTGTTTATGTTTGGGAAACATTGACTCGATTTTCTTTAAAATAAAAATAATTTGAATGTCTTTAAGCACAACATGGTCCAGTTAACTATGAGTCCCATTGCATCCTATCAACTTTAAGATGACCCACTTTGTACATAGATGTAACCTACATAGTCTCTTTAGTCTTTTGAGTATGCAATTCTTAATTGACCACGATCTACCTGTTATCTTTTTTCTTTGCTATGGAATAGTCAACACTTTCAATAGGGATTGGACAAAACAGTAAGGGAGCTTTCCTTTATAGATCATAAGAGACCACATATATCGTGTTCACCATTTTCCACTGATGACTAGCATAATGCATCACAAAATAAGTATTTGTTACATCAGTAAGTACAGAATGAATACAGGAATGGTTAACAGCAGTGATTGCATTTTAGACATTTGTCATTATTAAGCCTTCATTATTTTATTTTATTTTATTATTCTTTTTTTCTTTTAAGATTCTTTAAAATTTTATTTATTTGACAGAGAGAGAAAGAGCACAAGCAGGGGGAGCAGAAGGCAGAGGGAGAGGGAGAAGCAGGCTCCCTGTCAAGCAGGGAGCCCAATGCAGGGCTCTATCCCAGGACCCTGGGATCATGACCTGAGTTAAAGGCAGACGCTTACCCGACTGAGCCACCCAGGCACCCCTATTTTATTTTTCTTTCACATACTGTGGATATGAGAGAATTTAAAGTTCAGAAGGAAAAGCCTCTGGCCTTTCTCATGCAAACCACTCTGCATATCTTACCTCCCTGAAGCTGGACAGAAGGAGACCTCTGAGTTCTGGAAAGTCAGGGGAATGGGTAAGGTGTTAGGGATGTGGGCCAGGACAGCAGGATCAAGCAAGTTGTACCAAGTGAAGCCTCGTTTCCAGCAGCCACATGGTTTCGAATTGTAAGTTGTTCATACTTTTAATGGTATCACCTCTTTTGAGTTACACTTAAAAAGGGAATCTAACTGGGATTTGTTAAAGTGCTTTATTTTGCTTTCTATATTTCACTGAGCATTTCATTAGGGTTTTACTTCTGTTCTAAAAAGAAAAAAGCAAGAAAGAAAAAGCCTTGAAAAACCAGAAGAGTCTGAGCATTTACCTATTAGATGCAAAGCTATGGATTGTGGTTCTTTGGCCTAACTCAGCCTTTTCTACTCTGACAACTGAATAGGCTAAAAACGCACACACAATTAGAGGGTCACACACACACACACACACACACACACAAACACACACACACACACACACACACACATTCTAAAGAGTAATGCAAATCTTTACACTTTCTGAGCAGAAAGATGTCCTGTGATCAGGGTCATTATACTGCCTCCCCTCCCGAGGAGTCACAAAAATTGCCATAATATTGCTTCCAAATGTTTGCTATCAATCTTTCCTCTTCAGTGAAATAGCACCAAAATGGCACAGAAGCACTTTCTGCCCACTGTCTTCTTTCTGTCCCCATACCTCTTTCTTTTCATACTCCTGACTGGGCAGTTGTCCAAAGTCACAATGAACTCAGGAGAATACGATCAGAAAGTATTGCATGATTCTTATAATTCTTTAATCACTACACCTTGACACAGTTTCATAATTTAAACTTGGGCATTTTGATTTAACCTGATCATAAGCAGAAAGAGAACTGGGTCTGCTCTGTAATGAATCATTTCTGCGTTACATTTTCCACAAAACAATATAAGAAACAAAGGAACAGGAACCATTCTACCCCACACCTTGATGTGCAAATAATTGGCCTGGCTTGGCTTTTGTCATTGTAGACGACAGTGGCCCTAAGGTTTATTAATATATGCTCTCTGGACAGACACAGAACACTGTAAGTCCTGCCCATCCTGAAGCCCCGGGAAATTCACAGAGCACGACTCGCTTTTCTGCTCTTCCTTTCCCCTATAGCTTCCTCTGCATAAACATTCTTTGTCCAAAAATGCTGGTTTTGATCTTCCTACTTTTAAATACCATAGAGTGCCTAAGGCTTGAAAACTGCATGTTTCTTTGCTCCTGGTTCAATATGCTCAGTGGGAGAAATTTGTCATCGGAGTTGTTGCTGTTGGAGAAATATAGAAATCTCCTTTCCCCTCAGTCCCCAAAGCATCTGTTGCCTGGACGTCTGTTTGTATTAATGAAATATGCCATCTGCATTGTGTAGGCTTTTACATTTCAGTAGGAAGCAAAGAGGGGAATCCCAAAGAGGAATCCATTAGCCATATAATGCCCCCTTTGTGCTCCTTCATGCATGACTCGAAGACCAAATGCTCCTAACCACCTGTGACCACTGCCACGGGCACCACTTTAAAGCAGGGCAAACTCAAGTTCTCAACAGTCCATCATTTCATTGTGAATTGACTCACAGTCCACTCCTCTCTATGGAAAAAACAATATTCCAGATATAGTTTTTGCTCTGCCTTAATGAGTGGTGTCTTCGTCAGAACCCTTCTAGATACAAATGAGAGAAAGCCAACTCTACCAAGCTTCAACAACAAAGAAGATATATTGTCTGTGCATCTGAGAAGTTTAAGGAGCGAATCCTCAGGTCTGACTGCTCCAGGTGCTCAAATATTCTCAGGAAACAGCCTTGCCCCACCTGTTAGCTCAGCTTTCCTTGCTGTCAGATTTTACTCAAGCAAATTCTCATCAGGTTGCCATTTTTTTTTTATCCTGGGTTAATATCTGACCTGCTTAGCAGCCCTATTATTCATTAGTTCCAGCAAAAATCTAGAAATTTAGTTTCTTTGGCTTGAAAGGCTTTGGTCACCTTCCTTCTTGTAAGCCAGTGTTTCTGGCCAAGAGGGATGCTATACCCTCATTGACAGACCAGAGTCATATGTCCCTCAGGATCTGGAGTACGGGATCTTCTCTACTAGAACCACATGGACTGAGAGTAGGGAAGCAGAAAGGAATAACAGTGTGACATTCCCAGTAGAAAGCACGTTTAAACAGGACAAAAGCAAAGGTGTCTACTCCACAAAGGGAAGCCGAAAGACATTCTGAAACTTGGCATTTTGGGAAATTATTTAACCTTATCTGATCATAGTATTGGCAGAGTCCTTTCCTTTGCTCACCTGCCACCCCCACCCCTTTACCAAATCCTCTGAAGAGTGCAAAGAAATTCCTTTGGGAAACACCGGTATTAATTACCTTTTCAAGAGTCACATCTGGGTCTAGGTTTCAGGAAAGTGCAGGTCAGTAGTTAGTGGTCAGACCTAAGAAATAGGCAGCTGGCAAGTATGAAACAACCTCGACTTTACGTGGGAGAGAGAATCAGAAAGGACAGAACTGGAGAAGCCAAGAATGATCAGAATGCCGGTGGTATACCCAAAAGAACCCACCTGGGAAAGAAATGCTGCAAAGAAAGCTCCATTTTCTTTCTCAATAATCAACATATATTTTGAAAGTATAATAATACTAATACTAGCACTCAAACTGCTAACGTGTATTGAGTGAAAACTATGGATCAATCACTGGGCTTAGCATCCCCAGCCTCATGAGGAATCAAATTGTGGGGGTGAACACAAGAGTGGCTCAAATTAACTATTTGGAGACTCCAGGAAGTATAAGGACAGAAGGTGATATGTCAGTTAAAATCTGAAGGACATTGTAAAAGGCAGAGTGAGAGAGAGATTGATCTAGAAAGTGAACACAATATATACAAAGCCCTTGTGATAGGTCAGAGAATGCAGAGATCAGGAAGGAAAGAGTACTTCTTCATGGCTAAAGCATCACATGAAAAGGGCAGAAGGAGGAGAGAAAAAGAATAGAAGATGTCCAGAAGGTTAGAAGGGCAAAAATGTTAAAAAGCTGCACTGGATTTGGACTTCTTTGGCCCCCAGGACTGATCAAAGCAAGAAATGGATATGCCTTCGCTGTTGGATGCGGATAATGAGAAGTTAGGATTAGGATCAACTCACCAAATACACTCTCCTATTACTGTGTACACTCAGATGATATAAAGGAGACTCACTCCTAGGACAGCCTTATGGTGGACAAATTCAAACATCAATCCACACGTGACAAGAGCAAGAGCTTTTCCCCAACAGTAATTATGCAATAGGTCAATCCAGCTACACAACGAGCCCCTAATCTTGGTACTTCCCAAATCAAGCACAGTGCCCAGCACATCACAAGCTCAATAAGTGTTTGTCGAATGGGTACTATGGACAGATGAATACAAAATGCCTTTACTGGAATCAAGCCAGACCTGAGAACTACCTAGTTACTCTGTACTTACTTAGCTAGCAAAGAAGTGCTGCTCTTCCACCGGCCATCCATCTAAATATTGAATACATTATAAGACAAAGCTGTTAGAGGTCTTGAAGGAAATGGCCCCTGCAGAGTTCTGAAGAAAAATCACACTTCACTTGCAGTATTAGGAAGAAGAAAGACTCTGGGGTACCTGGGTGGCTCAGTTGGTTGAGCGTCTGACTCTTGATTTCAGCTCAGGTCATGATCTTGGGATCCTGGGATCCAGTCCCATATTGGGCTCCACATTGAGCAGGGAGTCTGCTTGGGATTCTCTCCCTTCCTCACCCTCTGCCCCTCCCCCCAAAACAAATAAATCTAAAAAGAAAAGGAATAAGATTCCTCTCCTTAACCATAATTTTTTAATCAAACGAACATTGTTAATCTTATAAATACACATGTATATTTTCTGCTTTAGCTACTAGAAAGTGTGTAGTGAATATGGGGAATAATCCACCAGTTGAACAGAACTGTATCATATACAAATGCCCATGACAGATTTATTCTAGGACTTGATCATTTTCCTCCACTGACTTACTTAACATCCAAGGTCCTTTGACTTAAAAAATACCCCTGTCTTATTCCATAAGGTCATAAGGGACTTGATAAAAATTTATATAATATAAAAGGATACACAGATCAATGGGTGACTACACAGGTGAATTGATAGCTAGGTACACAACACCTATTAGGTAAAGTCTTCATGCCCTTGTCCACTTTCTTTTAGTTTTTCAGGATCTCTGCAATACTAACAATGTTTTTCTCTTGTAATAATAACCATATACTGAGTACATCGTAGGCACCTGGAGACATGTGACCAGACGTGAGCAATGGGTAGTGACAAGAAGGGACATACACAGCTTCCAGATCAGAACACTTAATTATAATGTAAGATCCTCTGTGGCTTCCTTCCCTAGCCTCAAAACCAGCAAAGTTACAGGGGGTGAACTCCTCAATATCTTGGTCCCCGAACAATAGTTACGCAGAGCAGAGCCCCCACTTGTCATATAATATAAAGAAGATAACAAACATCCCCTGCTCGAAGCTTCTGATAATTCAGAGTTACTGCTGCATCAGCTAATCTGTCCTGCTACATGCCCTAATGCAATGCAGCGTACAGCCAGTCAAACGAAAGCAGGAGACAATCCTCCAAAGGAGCTGAATCTGCTAGTCCAGGAAGTCAAAGAAGAAGGTAAAAATAGCAAAACTTTATTGTGGATTTTGATATATTCTTCCAAAATTGGGCAAAAGAATTAGGAAGAGTTCAGAGATACATGACCAAAGTTACTGGGAGGGATGCAGATACAACAAACGAGTATGAGAGGTGCTGTTATTGTTACTTGCAGATTATTTTTGTTTTGTACATTTCATGTACTCAGTGGAGGTATACAGCCGGCTTCAGAGAAAGGACATGGTTTATATAAGGTTTGTATCTGAATGGTCTCTTGCAGAAATTCAATTAAATCTGTTAAGAGAATTATAAAGCAGAAATACCTTACTATGTCTCAGGGCTTCAGAAAGTTGCCCGCCTGGCTTGGCCTTGATTTCTGTTTTATTAGTAAAATGGAGAGAGTACTGGGCCTGCCTTACAGACTTGTTGAGACAATCGAATAGTCCAAATAAATCCTTGGCCAAACAAAACAAAACAAAACAAAACAAAACAAAACCTCAAGAATTGTTAGAAGCCTCTTCAAACTTTTCATTTTACATATGAAATGCCGTATTTCCAGAGACGTTAGCCTAGCTGTCCACGTCCCAGAGCTTCTCAGTAGAGCTAAGAAAAAAGTCTCATGATTCCTCACAGGTGCTGGGTACTTTTCACATTTCCTAAGGACCTAACAAGTCGATCTGTTAGGAATTAAGTCGGATAAATTTTCAGGTAGGTAACATAATATGCGTATTGACCACGCGGTTGTGGGAAATGAAGGCATCTGGGGAGTATCTGTGTACGGGATTACCCACTGAGATCCAAGACTGATCACAGCTACTCCAAAACCTGCCACTCAGTACAGCTTTTTATGGTGTCTTCCAGTTCATTCTACCTACTTTTTCAGAACACAGAGCACATGCCTTCTGGGATAAATAACAGGCTTTTTTTTTTTTTTAGATTTATTTATTTATTTATTTGACAGAGAGAGACAGTGTGAGAGGGAACACAAGCAAGGAGTGTGAGAGGGAGAAGCAGGCTTCCCGCCAAGCAGGGAACCCAATGTGGGGCTCTATCCCAGGACCCTGGGATCATGACCTGAGCTGAAGGCCGACGCTTAACAGCTGAGCCAACCAGGCGCCCCTAAATACCAGGCATTTAATCATGCCCTGCTTTGTGACCTGTCTCCTCGTTATCATTGTTATTAATTCCACTTCATATTGGCATTACCTTTGCAAGTGAATATATTTCATGTCAGAAATAAATAATTAGTCAAACCCTTTATTAGATGTTGACTACCTTGCATCATCGTGTATCATAAAACACATCACATATTGGTAGGTCATAAGGTATTTCTTATAATGTAATACACATAGAAGGCACTTAATTTGTATTTTCTGAGTGAATAAATAAATGCATGAATAAAGAAACAAACTAATAAAAGAAACTCACCTGCCTATAGCCAAGTGCCTGGGAGAGATGATTGTATAGTACTATATTATTCTATTCTCTGATGGTAAGAGTCTGATTTAGACTGGCAGATTCAAAATAAGTAAGAGGCCATTCAGACCAAGCAAATCAAAACAGTGATACTTATTAGTTTATAGAAAAAGACCAAAGACTTATAACGTGGGTCACTTGAAATAGGGATAAAGCAAAGATCCAGCAAATTCACAGCAGTAAGCAATCTCATAATGCAAAGGATAACCTAATAGATCTATCCCACCTGTTATTTCTCTAAGGGAGGATTCTTCCCATGAAACCAGAGATGTCTAACTTGAGAGGCAAAGCACGACTGCTTAAACCAGCCATGCATCACTGGCACCAAATTGCTACAACTGAAAATGCGAAAAGCAAGCTAACCACATTCAAGAAATCTCCTTTAATTTCCATAGAACATCCTTCTTGTAACATGCTCCTTGCAGGGAAGACCACAGTGAGAGTCCTAGGTTCCGTATTTCAAGGCTCCAGCCCAAAAGCAGCAAGCATTGATCTATGTGCAGAAGCAGAGGAACCCCGGCCGATGAGAGCTTTGCCCAAGGGTCTGTATGCAGAAATGAAGAGGATGTAGAGCAAAACTACCAGCACTTTGAACAATGAAGTTCAAATTAGAAGGTAATGTGGCACAGTGCAATTCACGGATGTCTTTGGAGCCAGAGTATTTAAATTTATAATATGCCACTTACTGAGTATGTGTGTCGTCTCAGACAGGTTACTTCATTTTCCTGAGCTTCATTCTCCCCTGTAGACTGGAGGCAGTTTCTCAGAATTGCCATAGGATGACATGAGGTCATTCCGAAGTGTGTCTAGCATATAGGAGGAGCTCGTAAGATATAATTCCTTTCTGGCTCTCCTCAGAGACACTCCTGATTCAACAAACATGTGTGGCATGTTGAGAAGACCCACAGAACGCACAGGTGGAAGTGGAGCAGGGGTTCAGGGCTGAGCTGACAACAAGAACATCAGCATGCTCCCTGCTCGCCATGAATTAGGATTTCCCAGGGCAAAATCTTTACAATGATGGGTCTGGCCCAATGCCATCTGGTTTTACAGGTGTTTCAAGGAAAGCACAACGGAGAAGGCTAGATGGTGGCTGTCATCGCCATATTGTGAAATATATTAGTAGTAAAATGGCCGTGATTGAACCACATTCTAAAACACCATCCTATAGCAAAAATTGCATGGTATTCTGTAAGTAACATCATGGCAAACACCCATGAAATATCACTTAGAGAAAAAAACAAAACCGTATAGCAGTATACACAGGATGAAACCAGTTATTTAAAAACAACAAAAAGCACATTTTCTTTCCCTGTATATGCATCTCCATACACAACAAATAGGAACTATCTGAAAATAATATGTAGTGGTTCCCTTTGGCAAAAGAACCGTGTTTGTGGCATAGACCAGAGAAAACCAATAGTTTTATCAATTTTTTAAAATCTTTTACAGCAAAAATTTGCTCATGTATTATTTTTATAACAACAACAAAAAAAGGAGACAAGGAAATGAAGGCAAGCATGTGTACACGCAGACGTCGGCTGGTGTACAGGGCACATGCCAAGGGGAGCAGAGCAACAGCTGGGCGCCTCCATGAATGTAGATGGTGCCGGTCTGCACTCAGTGCCAGGCCTGACGAGTGCTGCGGAGCCTGGTTCTGGCCTCCTCCGCTCCAGCGGGCACAAAGAGGTCATCTCATGAGGGAAAATATCCTTTCAAATTACACCCTTATTTCCATCTCTCTGTTCTCGCCCCTAAGCCTTTCCTGACCTTGGTCAATCTTCCATGTTTTTTTTTTTTTTCCTTCAAGTAAAACCATCGGAAGTCTGTTTTTCATTTTCTTCCCTTTTTTTTTTTGTTTTTGTTTTTTTCCCCATTCAGAATGAGAACGGCTGAGCAGAAAGTAGCAGGAGTTCTGCTCTAATGTCAGGGTTCTGCTTCTCTGATCACTAAACCAGGAAAGGTGAGGAAGAAGCTACTGAAATTAATTATAGATAAAAATAGGACATTTGACTCTGTGTGTGTGTGAGAGAGAGAGGAGAGAAGAGAGAGAGAGAGAAAGAGTCTGAAGGAAAGAGCACAAAACCCTAATCTTAAATGATTCATAAATGAATAGCTATAGATTCTGTCATTTTTTTATGAAATGAAAGTATTGATACTGATACTGACAGCACAATAGTATGATGCAGCTTCAAGAAAACCTCAGCATCTAAATGTCTATCATCCTTCTTACAGGCTAAATACAAAGAGAGAAAAAATCCCATCTCATGGTCCAAAGTGAGGTACCAATTTAGCACTTGTCTTACAGACTGAATTTGCAGCTGGAGATAAGCTACGAATTGGGCGTGAAGGGAAGCAGGAGACAAAACTCAAGTTGGAATAATGCTAAGTAAATCCTCAGTGTTGTTGATGTCATTCTAGACATTGTTAGAGATGCAGAGACAATATCAGTCATTTTGACAAGCCCCTTTCTGTTCATTGTTACTGCTTTCCCTCACATTCAAGATGAGAAAATATATTGCTTTACATCCACAATTCCCCTGCTCTCGTTTTCACTTTTCTCTAACTTCTAAAAATTACAGGGCAGAAACAAACTGGCCAAAAAAAAAAAAAAAAAAAAAAAGTAAGAAAACAAACAAACTGAATGAGGCCCAAAGTTTTCAATTAAAGAGCTAAAGCATCTTCCAACTGAGAAGTGGGTACATGGTGAAAGATTCTAAATGAAGTTGCATCTCCCCACTAAAAAGTGAGGTCATTGGTCCTTACAATCACAGTTTTCCTACAAATGATGCCACGTGCTTAGAACTGATGAAATAATGTGCATATGGTCATGAAGCAATATGGCAGACAACCATACTGTTCAATAACCAGTGAAAAAGAAGCTAAAATGGACTGGAACTATGTGAATGTTAATTCTTGAAAGCAGGTTCAACTAGAGAATCTTGAATGCATGAAAAGTCACAAGGCAGAGCACCCTGAGAACAAGGAATATAAAATATGTTCTTTTTTTTTTCTAAGATTTTATTTATTTATTTGACAGAGAGAGAGAGACAGCCAGTGAGAGAGGGAACACAAGCAGGGGGAGTGGGAGAGGAAGAAGCAGATTCAGCGGAGGAGCCTGATGCAGGGCTCGATCCCAGGACTCTGGGATCATGCCCTGAGCCAAAGGCAGACGCTTAATGACTGAGCCACCCAGGCGCCCCTATAAAGTATGTTCTAAACTCATTTCTATAACCCAGCAATTAGCTGAGAACCCAACACATGAGGCACATTCAATAAATACAACGTGTCACAAATTCATGCCAAGATTACAACCAAACTAAGTTCTGTCCAGAGTTAAAGATGATATTATCACTGGATAATTTTTTAAATGTGTAACTCAGAATGTGACAACCTTCTCTTACCTATAAGATACAGCTTAATGTTGAAACTCGGGTGCCCCAGAGAAGGCAGGTAAGAATTAAAATCTGTGATTTACCACTTTGAGCTGGGTAACCTGAGCACATTACCCTTTCAAAGATTCCATTTCCTCCTCTGCAAAACGGACACAGAACTGAAACTGTGGAATGAGGATTAAATAATATGATGCACGAAAACTCCTTTATACCATGCCTTTTAGTGTCTGTGTGCTACAAAATGTGTGTTGTCATTGCTCCTGTTGAGCACAAGGGCCTCAAAGAGAGAGGAAATGTGTGCAGTGGTCTCAATAAGGATGGTGTGTTCCAACCTAGAGCTCCCAGTTCTGACCGCTGTCTGCAGTGGAGACAAGCGTCTAATAAACGCACCTAAGTCCTACTGCCTTTGCGAGTCTGATTCCGATGTTAGGATTAGACATGCGGTGGGGAAACCTGCCAAACAGCCAACAGGAAACAGAATCAAGGATGGACAGTTTTGAAATGTGTTTTTCTCCCAAACTGGTGACTTCTTAAGCTAGCTCTAAAGTGTTCATAACTGAGTACAGAAAACTGAAAAGAAAGAAAGTGTATCATGAACAGTGTCCTGTCCGCTCTTCCCTGTCCACACTTTACTAGTGTAGTTACCAGTGGAGGAAAGTACAAAACAAACAAAAAGGTAATCCAATCCAAGAGTCGGTGATCCATTGACTTGCAAAGTTACGTTAGAGCAAAACCGAAAAAAAGGGGGGGGGGAGGAAAACATACAAACGTGATAAATAACCACAGTGTGTATAAAATGTGTGATTTTCTGTTTACGAAACTCACAGAGCAGACAGCAGTTCTCCAACCTGATCACGGGAACTGTCAGCCTTTTGGTCAGCTAAATGCAACTGTTGAGAGCTGAATTCTCTCTTACTGCCCACTGTTCCCAGCTTTCTCAAAACAAAAATGCCCATTTTCTTTATTTCCAGAAAGGCCTGGAAGCTTCGCCAATTTGTTCAGCCAGAAATTTGCAAGGATTATAGTGATATTTGGCCATTTCAACGTGAAAATTGCTTTGGCTATGCCATTGGGAGCTGGGACCAACTTACAGCATCCACGATGGTAGTGCTTGCTCTCACTAGAAGGGCTTCCTTAGAAATGTCAGAGCAGAAGAGCCTGCGTCTCTGGATCTCCCTCTTACCAATTACACAGACATCCAATATTGAGTTTCATTCAAGCTCCCTAGATCAGCCTGATTTTGTTACCAATGTAATATCAAACAATTATGAATGACTAAACAGAATAAATCCATTCACCCAAAGTCCTGAGTATCACAATACAATTAAAATCAAGCTAGAATCCCTCCAAAATTAATAATTAAGAGAACTACAAACACAATGACAAAAAATTCAATATAAAAATTATCATTATGGGAAAATCTTCTGGTATCTAACACAGAGATTCTAAGATTTTTGTGTGTTGCGTTTGTTTGTTTGCTTTGGTCTTTCCTGATGTTTGCAGACATTTTTACAAACAGAGCTGCTAGAAGGATCCATAGAAATCACAGAACACCCTCTCTCTTAAATTTATGGAAGGAAGAAAAAAAAAAAAACAAACACAGGTGTTCTCAAGTACTAAGTACTTTACCCACCACCGAACATTAACAAAGCTGGACCTAAAATTCAGCATTCTTTGGAGGTAATTTTCTCCCTTTCCCAAAAAACACTGCAATTTGTTTGTTTCCTCGAAATTGCTAGTGAGCTATACACAAATGTGCCCTACACAAGAGTCGGGTAGTTTCATTTAGTCCCTTAGTCCCAAGAAGCAGTATCTCAAACCCTGGCAACATCTTCCCATCTACACTCCGGAAACAAAGCAAGGATGTCCATATTGTCTTAGTCACTGCTCACCTGCCTTCATGGTGGTGGCTCAAACGTCTTTCTATACAGAAGAAATGGCGTAATGTGTTTGAATATGGGTGGGCTAAATCCCTGAAAATCTGACAATAGGGGCAGCATGGGAAGATTAGGAAGCTAATAATAATGGCGAATAAGGGGGGACATAGGCTTCAAGCTAACCTGAAAATCAGTATTTCTTGGTCATAACAGGAAAACTAATTCAGTGCCACAGACATCTGGTTGCTTGTGTCTTAATTGAATCACTCAGTTGTGTGTTTCTTTTTTTTTTTTTCCCTCTGCACTAATAACTGAAGTTTAATGGGATTTTAACATTTCCAGCAAGGTGGCACGTATCCCCAGCTCTCACAGAAAGGTAATTGACCAAGATTGTATTAAACCATCATTATGGGAAATGCTTTAGGTCCCAGAAGAAAGGTGACCAATGCTTCTAAATTGGAATGTTCTTCCTTCCTTTGTCCCTAAGGTGATTTGCCATTAAACTAACATGTCAGCAAACGTCTATAACACATGATTAAACATGATGCAATCTGATTAAATACCTATTTAAGGTATTTAATAAGATCACATTTATCTCTGTTTGACTTTATTATCTTCTCCTTGACCTACTTGTCCCTTTTCTTTCCTTCTTGTCTATGTCTTTGCTTTGAAAGAGTTTCTCGAGTCACACATATTCCTCTTCATTTTAAGTTCACTTTAAGCCTGACCTTCTGCAAGGAAACCAGTGATCACCTCACCCTGTCTACAACAAAACAAACAAACAACAAACCCTCCACTGCCTGCTTCTAAATTTACAAACTGCAATTAAATAAAACATTTAGGGCATCAGCCTAGAAGAAGCTGACATCCTAGGACTTAGAGGACACATGGTCAGCATCTTTGAAAATTTCCCTGTAACACTCAGAATACTATGGTTCATAAACAAGAAAAAACTTAGACAGACAGGTTTCTACTTTATTAAAATCCTTGGACTCTAGATTATAATAAAATTTTAATGAGAAACAAAAATAATCTGACCTCCTGTGACTTTTAAGGGAGAAGAACCCCTGTGATCTTTTGCATTCCACTAATTCGATCTAAACCATGTTCAGCCTCTGGGATGAAGTCAGAAATCTTCCTTAGGACCCTGTCCCTGCATGTGTGTGGAGTGCCTGTGTTCACGTCTCTAGCCTCATTATGAAACACCAATGAGAGGGGACACAACAGTTCTGTTCATCACTGGGGCACTTCTTTTGATGGATGGGAATTTAATCTCCTCTAATTGTGGGCATTTCCCTGTATCCCAGTTACGAGGGAGGATCTGTGACCTCAAGATAATTATATTAATGAATCAATTCCAAGCAGAAGGAACACAGTCTGTCCATGACAGAAAAAGGAGTCTAAAAGATTTGTTAGGAACTAATGAGCAAATTGGGAGAATACTTATAAGCACTCTGCTTGCCATAAATAGCAACAGCGAGGGAACAGCGTACAACTTAGCGCCATGGGCAAGTAGCCTTTCCTTCCCCCACCCACTCATCTGAGCCCAGCAGTGGTTAACATGATTTACAGATCTTTGGTGGCTTTGGCAGCAAATGAGATGCCAACCTCAATCCTGTTCATGACAGGCTGATTATTCAGAGGAGATGTGTAATTGCAAAAAAAATGCCCATGGTACATTGGATCTTCAAGAAACTTGCTGATAATGAGCCAGATCTTGCCAGGTAAGAGAAATTAACTGGTCCAGGATTCTATGCTACCACTTAGAGCATTTCTTTTCCTTACATTTCTTGGACCAATGAATACACTTTCCTTGTGTACAGCTCCTTCTGCTTTCAAGGCTATGCTTCAAATTCCAGTTCCTGAGGATATCTCTGCTTGACCCTACATAGGTTCAGACCCCACCAGTACTTTGATTTTCTTAGAAGACATGTTGTTTGTAGATATTTCTATGTAACTGTTTGTCTTTTAGTTCATTTTCTTAAGTGTCCGTGTGTCCTTTCTGCGTATCTGTCCCACATGGCATAACTTGGTCAACCATCTGGATAATTCTCTAGATGGTAGGAAGATGGAATCATTTTCCTGAAGATATCAGAGGCACTTAAACAACAGAAGAATCTCTGATCATGTCTTCTGTATGGACCCCAGGCCTTTCTGATTCTCTGTCACTTTACTTATGCTTCTTTCCTGGGTGGAGTGATCTCCCCTCTGCCCTCATGCTCAAATTCTGCCTTTCCATATGGCTTGGTTCAAAGCCATAACACCTAACTTGATTTCTCTCAACTGGTAGGTTGCACCCACTTCCTCCTCTGGATCTGATAGCACACTGTCTTGTATGATAGGGAGCTGGGCACACACAGCAATCAAGACTGGGTTTTGGAGTCAGACACACCTGGGTTTAAATTGTGCCTCTCTCATACGATTATCAGTTCTGTAACCTTGGGCTAAAAACTTACCATCTTACAACCTTTTCTCACTGGAAAATGGGGACACTAAGAGTGTCTTCAGCTGTTTCAAAGACTGAATAAAGGTAGTTCTGCAAAACAACCAGGAAAGTGACAACTCAGGAGGTTCTCAAAACATGTTACTTTACTTCCTGTCGATGTTTCTACTAGATTGTAAGCTCTGCAGGGTAAGCAGAAAGTCTTACAAATCTTCGTGGGCATCAAAAAAAATTCCACAACACCTGCATTTCTGCTCAGGGGTGTTAATTCCTTCTTCCAGATAAAGATCAACTTAGCTTAGGGGTGCCTGGGTAGTGCAGTCAGTTAAGCGTCTGACTCTTGGCTTTGGCTCAGGTCAAGATCTCAGGGTCTTGAGATCATCGAGCCCCATGTCAGGCTCCGTGCTCAGTGGAGAGTCTACTTGTGATTTGCTCTCTCTCTCGCAATGTCCCTCCTGTTATACTCTCTCTGGCTCTCTCTCTCAAATAAATAAATCTTAAAAAAAAAAAAAGATAAACTTAGTTTAAGGCATGTTCTACATGAAGAAGAATTTACACAAAAGCAACAGGAGCCTCGAGGGTCCTCTGGGAGAACAGGATCCAGGGCTGAGACAAAGCTCCATTCTCCCTTCACAGTTAGGAAAGCCTGCCAAAAGCAAGAGTGAACTCTCCCTGGCATGGACGAGGCAAATGGAAGGTGTAGTCAAGATTCTGGAATCATCAGACCTATGAGTGGTTGATGCTATCTGCCATCTACCAGTTGTTTGGCTTTGGACAAGTATGTGAAGCTCGTTGAGCCTCAGCATTCTCTTCTGAAAAATGGAAGTAACAAGGGTGCTTTTGAGGATTTAATCTAACGACAAAATCCATATAATGTGCTTAGTAAAAACAAGCAAAGAAACAAAAACCCTAACCACAACATAGGGGATTACTAAGCAATTACCAACATTATTTTTCTAGGACCCATTTTCCTAGCGGGGATTTCATTAATTCTAACATCTCTTTAACTTGGAGATGGAGGATTTCCCCTAGCCTTCTCCTTGCTTCATAATGTGGATTAACATTAGTTGTCCGGCATTTCTCCTCGCTCCCCTTTAGCCATCATCTCAGTATTCGCTAAAGTTTCCGGAGTTTTATTCTCAGGTGGTGCCACTATTTCGAGTAACCAGGCTCCAAGGAGGAACACATTTCATTTGTACAACCTTGTTCCTGAGATGGTTGTCGAAACATGTATCATACACATCTAAAGCCCCTTAAAAGCACTAAATTATTTGCAAATAAGGATGCTCTTCCCATCACCTGTCTCTGAACATGAACTTGCAAAATAGCAAGGCAATATCGAAAGTTTCAGTTCTGATTCAAGATGCCAAGCACAAGTCCAGCCGAGCAGGCTCCTTCGGCTGGTTGCTACTGACAGCAGACTGGGTAAAATTGCTCTGACGTAGCACATGCATGATAACAGCTGTCTAGATACAGCAAATAGATATAAGCAAATGAATGGTCTTGGAACTGTCTGCTGTCATTCATTTAAAAGAGAATCTCTCGAGGCTGACCTCCTTTGTTCAAAAATAAATTTAACTAGAATTTAGTTGCCGTGGGATGAAAGAACATGGAATAAATCAGTCAGGCTCAAGCAAGAGCTGCCATTTCCTTCAACGGAAAAAGAAATAGAATGATTGAGCTTAACTGGACACTAGCCTTAAAAGGAGGGAGGAAAAAGAGTGTACAAAGAACTCCTGTTATCAAAGGCTCCACACGAGCCTGAATGATAACACAATTGCCTTTGTTCAGTAGGGAGAAACCAGGTAGAGGTGATTAATTCATTAATTAGGAAAATGTTTCACATAAACATGATTTAGGTTTTTATATGTTATCCACTTTTCCCAACTTGCTGTTTAATTTGGAAATAGGAGTGTTGATCTGCCCTCTTACGTTCAAGAGCCTTCTCTGAACAAGCCCTCCAAGGGAGATCTTTAAGACCCTCTCCAGCCGCTCTTCTAATTCCCCTTTCTCACTGTCCCTAGTAACCTCTTTGATGCCTTGGCTGAAATCTCTTTCCTTTATTGATTTTAGTTTCCCGGTCACTAGCACCAGTGCTACTGTCGGGTTCTACGAGAGATCATTGATCATTTTCTGCAGTTCACAAAAGCTCTGCCCTGCTCAAGTGGGAGTTTCTGTGGGTGTCAATGTCAGCTTATTTATTAGAGATGGAATTATGTTGTTCTGCATTACAAAGATTCCATCCCCTGTAACTACAGCAGACTCAATAATGTCTTCAGGTATGTCCAAGATTTCTATATATTCTAGAGAAAAAAGACCAAACTGTCAGAGAAGAAGGGATGAGTTTCACATACAATAAAAAACTGACTAGAAGGAATCACTGTTTAACGATCCTGAAACTGAGACTTCACTGTGAGTCAAGAGAATGCGAACGCCCTCACTAGAACCACCAACAGTGAGAAAATCTGGAAAACCTAAGCCATTCAACAGCCCTTAGGAGCAGAATAAATTTTTCAAAAAAAAAAATAGGATACTTTATCTTAAGGCTGCTTTTATTTGCAGAAGGAACAAGCTGACTGCTATAGAATTACAGACTGCATAGCAACAAATAATCTGCATTTCCTCAAATCAAGCTTGATATTTAAAATATCTTTAAAATGGAAAATGCAAAAAGTTCTCCAAGCAGTGACAGAGTTAAATAACCTGAAGAGGTAAATTTTATTTTATTTTGTTTTATTTTATTTTATTTTTGAGAAGGGGAGAGAGAGAGAAAGGAGAGGGAGGGACAGAGGGAGAGGGAGAGAGAGAATCTTAAGCAGGCTCCACACCCAGCATGGAGCCCAACTTGGGTGCTTTCTCACAACCCTGAGATCATGACCTAAGCTGAATCAAGAGTTGGTCACTTAACCAATTGAGCCACCCAGGTGCCCCACAGAAAACTGTACTGTATTTAAAAAAATATTTTATTTATTTGAGGAGCGCCTGGTTGGCTCAGTTGGTTAAGCATCTCCCTTCAGCTCAGGTCATGATCTCAGGGTCCTGGAATGGAGCTGGGGAGTCTGGATCTCTGCTCAGCAGGGAGTCTGCTTCTCCCTCTCCCTCTGCCCCTCCCCCCACCCATACTTTCTCTCACTCACTCTCTCTCAATTAAAATCTTTTTTTAAAAGATGTTTTTATTGGGGCGTCTGGGGTCCCATGTTGGGCTTGATCCCCCGGACTCTAGGATCATGACTAGAACTGAAGGCAGATGCTTAACCGACTGAACCCAGGCGCCCCAAGGTAACTTATATTTTAAATGATTAACCAAAAACCTTCCAAAGTCTACCCAAAGGAACAAAGGCTGGGAATAATTTATTTAGATTTATAAGAGTAAATATTCGTCATTGTGGTGGCCTCACATGGCTGAGAATGCCTTCCATGCAACACAGAGACCATGACATGACCGTAAAAATACAAAGATCTTAAGACTTAGGACCTGTCTGATATCAAGTTCTACTTCCAATTTGGCCCTTACACAATGTGAAGTTGAAAAGATTTCTTTATGGACTTTGAGCCCTAGAGTTTTTTTTCAAGCAAGTAGTGTTTTAGTTAATCCTGAAAGTAGTAGTTGTTTTGTTTTGCTATTATAGCAAAACACACATAAGACTTAACCACTTTAGGCATTTTTAAGTGTGCAACTCAGTAGTATCAAATGTGTTCTCAATGTCATATAACCACACCACTATCTACTTCCAGAATGGTATCATCATCCCAAACAGAAACTCTGGACCAATAAAGCAGTAAGTCCCCATTTTTCCCTCCCCTAACCCTGGTGACCTCTGTTTCACTTTCTGTCTCTGTGAGTTTGCCAATTCTAGGCACCTCATAGAGGTGTAAAGTGCTAGAAGCTGAAATCACTTTTCATGGCTTCCTTGCAAACACCACACACAAGTTGCTAGGCCCTGGGTACAGTCTCTTCCTCCTTACCCTACCTATTCCAATTCTAGCTGTCTTGTACTTGGGCTCCTTATGCAAGTCTGTCCACTGGTGTTGGCATAGCCACTATTACTGGCATGCCCCCTCCCTTGGGCCTGTTATCGAGATCATTCAGATCACATTTCTGCCTTGTGCCCTCTCCCAATCCCAGCTCCCCTGACCCTCACCTCCCTCTCCTATAACTCATCTACCAACTGCAAAGCTAAGCTTGTTTCAAACACTGCTGCTCCTCATGGCACCTTGGAAAGGGCACCTCACTCTATCATCTAGGATATTTCTAGGCAGAGTCTACATTACACAAAGAACACCACCAACACAATACTTTGTGACGGAGCTCTCTCCCATCCATTTACAAACTGGACAGGTGAGACACAATCATAGATGAGAAAAATCCCTCATCTTCCTTGTCCACTCCCTCTTCCCAACAATTCTGCTGTTGACCCAAAATAGAAAATTTGTTTCCCATCAATGTTTCTTTCTTTAAGAGGAACAAAGTAGTAAAATGAAACCTCAAAAATTAAAACTTTCCAACTTAACTGAGCTAGAATTTATAATTCTCTTCTTCCTCATGTTGAAAGCCTTCCAATGTTGATCAGTCTCCCTCTCCCCCACCACCTCTCCCCCTCTTTCACGCCCCACTTCTCTCCTTCATCATCCCCAACCCTCATCCATACCACCCTATCAGAGTCAAGTTTCTGTGAACCCCAGGAAATCTCATTACTTTTTCCTATAGCCAAGCCTTTCTCCATTGATGGGGAACTTCGCATATTTTGTACCCAAACACACCTATCCTAAATCATCCAGTGAGAATCTGCTGTGTTCTACAAAGCACTATCCCATGGTCTCTGTCCTCCTTTCCCATGCTATGTGTTCATTTCCACAAGGTAGCATTTAACTTTTAAATCAGTTAACGTAAGTCCTTAGTTGTAGACTGAATCTCCTTCAAAACTGGAGTTATTATGTATGATTTATGTTACATATCCACCATGGTGCTAGCAACCCTAGCGGAGAGTAGACAACAAATACTTGTTGATTGATTGATAATTCAGTCACAGCTGGACTGAAGCTTAACTCCTTACTGTCAATGAAATAAAGGGCTTGCTAAGCAAATTAATACTGTAAACAGAGAGAGTTTGGCCCACTTTAATGTGAAAATCAACACACTATTTTAAGCAGCACTTCCGAGGCTGCTTCCATTCAAAGAATCAATGTGCTGATTATGATTATTGTCTGTTTGTTAAAGCATTAACAAGATTCACTAAGATTACGATCTTCAACAGCCGTGCTGTTACCCTAAGCGTGCAACCACGTTACAGCTATTATTTCTTCTCTGTCATATATTTTAAGAACAAAATCTAGAGAAATGAGTCCTTGCACAGCTTACTTCAACATACACATGCAGGCTTTTTCTTGGCTTTGAAAAAAAAAATAGTCACACTTTTGGAAGAGCCTTAGAGCAGTTTTGTTTTGTTTTTCCCTTGTCAAAAAAATAAGACGTCTTTAAAGGAGATGGAAATCTAGACTGCAGGACAGACTTTGTGGGAAGAGCCCTTCAACGCAGCCCTGCTGCTTCCTTCACATCCTTCTTTCCGCGTCTCTCTGCTACTCTCGGCACTTGAACCCACCCACAACTTCCGAAAATCTCTAATATCATGACTCCAGGGATCTGAAAACCAGCATAGGGTCGAGAACTGAATGGAAATCCTCGACGGATCTGCAGATTCCCGTTCCAAGGTAAATAACTTTCTTCCTCTGTCTGTTACTATCTCAGCAACAAACACGAGCAGCTTCCTCAAGCACTCTTCCATTATAGGTGGGAGAGCTGCTGAAAGGGACAACTTATAGATTCCCACAACCTTTGCCACAGTCGCTGAAATTTCTGTGTGAGTCATTGAGATTATTGTCCCCGTGTGCTGCCGCTGCTGCTGCTACTACTAAAAATAATAAAGGGGTCAGAGCCATGTGGCCTCTGGGCAAAGTAACTGGCATCCTTTTACTCTCACGGGAGGGAGATGGGACACAGATGTGAGGAAGGAAGAAAGGAAATGATGTGGGTGCGATTCATTCCATAAAGAACAAGCTATCATTTCACTATAATACTTTGTAACTTTTAGACTTTATACTATTAATTCTTACCGACCAGCCTTCCCTCCCTCCCCATCTCTGACTAGAGTGGATCACTGAAGACTGACATCCTGTCCGTATATGGTAGCTTCATGTTGTCGGACAAGAATGTGAGGGGTAGGGTAGAGCGGGCTCAGCAAGGACGGTCCTTATTGTTCTCATTATTATTTCCTATAGGAAGTCCTGAAGGATTTGAAGAGGGTGACAAAATAAAATCTTCGAGAACCTAACTCTGGCTAATGGTGGAAAACCTGGAAAGGAGAAGTTGCTTTGGAAAACACACTCCTACTGCTACGCGTGTAAATATGTACCATATATCTTTGATTGAGGGTCCTGTCTTATTTACCACTGTAAATCCCGTGCTGAACAGACAGCCCAACACATGGGAGGTGCTCCCTGAATATTTGTGAACTGATTTCAAAGAGAGAAAAAGGGGGCTTTGAGAAAGAACTATTATACAATGACAGGCCTCTGTTATAGTAAATTTATTCCGAAGAGAGGTCTTCTGCCTCCTTTAATGATTGCATGGCTCTCCTAGGACTTAACGCAATTATAAGATTCCTTGTATTATTTGTGTATCTTACTCTCTCTCCTACTGGAATACAAATTCCAGAAGGCTGCAGACTCTACTCCCCTAACTTGGCACTGAGTGCAGTGCTTTGCACATAGTAAGTACAAAACTGAATGCACTGAAGTATAACTGTGGTTTATATTCTTTTCTAATTAAGCACTAAAGAAGTAATAGTGTCATACACACAGATCAGGATTCCCTTTGAAAAGAGGAAAAAGATATCAAGACAATTATGTGGCCAAACACAGCTTTAACTGGACAAAATGAACAGAAGTCCCTGGACAAGTCACACAAGGGTACTGATCAAACTAGCCTCCCCACCCAACACCTGCCGATCCATAAGAGTGTTCCTCTAGAAGCTCGGAACATGCTCTAGGGGTTTCCTAATGGCTCCAGCTAAGTGTATCAGAGCAATACTGTATTCTCCAGAAAGCAATCTATCTTCCAGTGTCCTAGAAGAGACAGAAAATTACCATGAAATGACATATGTTAACACATCCAGTAAGGGGTGTTAGGCAGTGAGGGGACCCACAACACTTGATAGTCATTGTTCCAGTTGTGTTTCTTTTTCAAATATTGTTAAAAGTCACACGTCCTTTTGTAAAATGATTCCAGGTGAGTTTTAGAATCAGAAACCGAAAGATAGGTTAGATACACTACTAAAAGCAAAAAAAGAAAGAGAATACAGATATTACATATGGTTGTTATAGCAACTGAAAGTGTATCTGATCTCATTGGCCCCCACACTTTGCCACGATCCTGTTTTCAGATATATAACCTCTGGCTTTTCTTTTAAGTTGTTCATCAGGATGAAAGTAAACTGTGGCCTCTGTTTAGTAGGAAAGACTCTGAAGTCCTAGTGGAAAATAGAAAAGGAGGCAAAAATGGCTCAAAGGAACAGACGACTTGAGATCGAGAAGGCAGAAGCCATTAATCTGTTTATGCAAAACTTACAGGGGCATTTTTCATTAGACTTTTCATAGGAGTGGCCGGTGAACCCTTATGCGAGGAAAGTGCAAAGAATCCTGACTGGTCTTCATGCAAATGATCTGTTAAAAATCTTAAAATTCAAAAGGGAATGAGAAAATAGAAAGCAAACAGCAAATCTTTACTTTTCCTGATCCGATCTAGGGTTCCGCACAGCCTTCAATGAAAAAGTAATGCATCAAGTCCAGATTGAGTCAAAGCTTGAAAGCAGTGCATTTTGCTAGACAAATTTGGGGCTGTAATTGTCAACATCGGGAGCATACAAAACACACTTCAGCACCAGGCTGTGTTCTGGAGAATCACAGCTGTCACCATCAGAGGGCGGCGTGGAGATCTCAGAGTTTGGGGTGCTGGTGAAAGAACTGAGGCTCAGAGAGGGAATGTGACTTGTTCAAAGTCACAGCTGGTAAGTGAGGGAGCCCAATTCATAATAACTAACACTTACAAGATGCTGAGATATCGCAGACCGTGTTCTACACGCCTTGTATATAATCACATCGTCACTGTGCCTGCCTTTGTTGTGATGTCAGTGTTATATATGAGCAGAGACATGGGAGGTTAAGCGTCATGTTCAAGATGACCCAGCTACTAAAGAGGGATGTCAGGATTCAAGTCCGCGCCATGTGACCCCAGGGTTCATTTGTCTTAGTTTCTTTGCAACAGTACTTCTCCTCAGGAACCGCTATCTGCTGAGTAAGGCACTCAGCCATTTGTCCTTGCCCTGCACCCAAACAGAAATAGATGCAAGGTCAAATTTCTAATAAAACACTAACATTCTCTTGGTCTGTCCATACTTCCACTAACCCAGTGCACACCGGCTGCTTCCCTACACTCCACTGAGCCTCCCCCTTCCTTTCTTCCCATTTGCTGAACAAATTTGGGAGAACCAATCAGTTCCATCTAACTCTATTTGGGAACAAATTCCCTTCAAATTACTCCACTAGACAGGTCTAAGACTATGGTCTAGCCACCTCTTAATGAAAACCCATGTCCAGTGTTCCATCCTGGAAAGTAGTATTTATTGACAAAAGAATCTGGGACTTTGTGGTCTCAGGGCTCCTGCTGTCTCCTGCCAGGGAACCCTGTATTCTGTAGTTACCAGCCTGGCCCCTCAGTCTTCATTCCTCTAGCCTGGGAGCCAGGGAGAGGAGGAGAAGGCTGGGAGGTGGGACCGGCAGAGAGGATGGAGTAGACCTTGGCTGTTGCATGGGCAGATGACGCAGGAGCTGAGGGAGCTGTGAAGCCTCCTGCACTGACCCCACTCAGTCCCTAGCCATTCTTGCCCTAGAGGAGCTCTTGAAACTGTTCCTGCCCTGGATGTCATCACGTACCATTCATTCTGTCTGGACTACATTCCCCCTAAGCCGAAGTTCACTTGCTCATAGTTTCTTCCGCCCCATTAGGTTAGGTTAAACCTCTTCTCTACGTGCTTTCACAGAATGTATCACAACTGTTGCAATATTGCTCTTTATGAGACTGCTCATGGCAACAGTATTTGGCCCCAAACTGGAAACTACTGAAGCACATATTATGGGGATAGATAAATAGGGGTTTATTCACACTGTGGAATATTATATAGCAACAAGAAGGAACGAACGACTACTGTATGGACTTATGTGGATGAATGTCACAAAAGAAGCCGGTTACAAAGAGTGTACGGTACGGTTCCATTTCTATCAAGTTCAAAAACAGGTGACATTAAGTTTTTGCCTTTAAGAGTACTATAGTGATTACCCCTGGTGGGTAGTGACTGAGAGAGAGCACAGGGCATTGTGGGGTACTAATAATATTCTATTTCTGGATCTAAGTGCTGGCTAAACAAGTGTGCTAACTCTGTGAAAATGTACCATTTATGATTTGTGTGAGTTATACTTCAGTAATTTTTTACCAAGAAAAAAATCAATACTCTTCTGAACTTGATATCTTTCTCTACCTACTAAACTCTGATTTCCATGAGGGCAGGGGCCATGAGCATCGAGTTCATTATAGGACCTTTGTCTCCTATTATTATGTTCCCAGAATATAATGAGCTCTCTCACATGCTTGTTGAGAGAGGTATGGACTAAATGGATAGTTTCCTTTCAATTCTCATTATCACCAAAATAATCAAAGCTATAATCATCTCTCTCAGGTCTTGATATCTGAAAATTTTCAAGGCAAAATTCATTTTGCTTTGTTACTGTTGAATCTCCTGTTGCTGGTATAGTCCCTAGGGCACAGTAGGCGCTCAATCAATACTCTTCAAAACAAAAGAATGAACGGTTGACCTCCTAAACAATCTCTCCACCTCCGTAATTCTTAATGAACTTCATGCCTGATCACACTTATTTTGATGCAACTGTCTTTAGGTCACTTTTTTATTTAAAGCATTTACTTGTCCTTAATGCCCTTGAGAGAAAGAGAACACGTCGTGTCCAGGATCCAAACTATTTTTGCAAATCTATTGTTGATTACCCTTCACGAGGATCCATCTTTCCACAGAGAATGTCTTTTCTCCTTCCCAACCTTCCCTGCCTGCCTCAACCCTCAGGAACCAAATCTGCCTGTAAACTCCTTCCAAGGCTGATGGTCTACACGACTCACCAAGTTTCACCAGTCCCTCCTTTTAAGATGAGCAAACAGAAACATTCATTTATATTTACATTTTACTTCTCAAGTAGATCAGGCACACTCTGAGAACCATGTACCTCTTTTTAAATCTTAGAAATTACTTTTAACAGTCAAGATCCCCAGGACAATCTTATTGACTGTTCATGGGCACACTTCAACCTGTGCAAAGCACATCCTGAAATTTTAGAAGACTCTCCATTTAAACCAAAGAACATAGTTTGAGCAACAGACAGGTGCCCGGGTCCTGAGATGTGGAAACTTTAATGCCTCTATTTGCTCCACACTCTGTGCTGTCTTTCAATATAGACTGACCCCCATGAAGAGGCCAAACAAGCGTTCATTGCTAAAGATTGAGTCCTATGGCCAAAAGTGTTCCTTCCCTAGACTTCCCACTCTTTTCCTTTTCTCAAGCCACACAAGACATAGCTTTGTATGAGAAAGAAATTCCTTTGGTGCCAAACACATGAGGGTAAACAAAATCCATCTCCCCTGGCAAAGTTTCTCCAATCTAATTTGTGTAATTACCTATCTCCCTAATGATGTGCTTGTTTACAGATTAAAGCTACGAATCTAAGCACAGAAATAAGATTAAATCTTATGAATTAAATTCTCATTTGCTTAAATCATCTGGATATTCTTTCTTTCTTTAAAAGAAATTGCAGGTAGAAAGGAGGACATTTAAGTTGCTGGTTTTAAAAAGACACATACAAACATAATTTTTAAAATTAGAAACCAAGCTGGTAACAGGCAGAGATGTACGCTTAGTTTTAGCCTTGCTGATGCAAGATGAGCATATCTGGAAAGCCTAGTGGTGGGAGAAACCCAAACAAAAGATAACCCCCATTATTGTTGTTTATCCTTCCAAAATCTTTCCAAATAAAATACGGACACCTAGACCCTGTGGTCTGCTCTTGAAATCAATTGATGACTTAGCAGTGAACTCCTCGTAAGTCCAGGGGGCACAAATGAGAGGGCAAAGAGAAGAGAGGGAAAGAAAGAGAAAAGGAAAGATAGAGGAACAAATGGAAAGTCGACCCTGAAAGGTATAGTCAGGCCCCCACACATACACGCCAAGACTTAGGAATTTGTGAAGCATGTATGCATGAGACTGTTCCATCGCCATCCAGAACAGAAAATGTAACCAGTCCTTGTGGACTAGTCTTTTGGCAGTTTTGCTTTTTTTTTTTTAAACTATTTCTAGTGATTGCATAGTCGTTTATGAGAAACCTGGAGTCACCAAGAGATACTAATAATAGCCCAGACATAAAACTAAAAATTGTAACTGGTGGCTATTCAGAATTTCCTCACACCTAACTAAGCACAAAGTGCTTCGTGTGTGTTCTCTCCCTCGTCTCTCACAACACTTCTGTGGGGTCGCCATTAACAACCCCGTTTTGAATGTGAAGAAACTGAGGGGTAGAATGTTCAAGTGATTTGTCCAAGGTCACCTGGCTGGTAAAAAGTGAACCCAAGATGCAAACCCATGTTTGTGGGCCTCTAGCTACTCTCTCTCTCTCTTTTTTTTTCTTTTATTAGTTTCAGAGGTAGAATTTAGTGATTCATTGGTTGCATATAACACCCAGTGCTCATTACATCAAATGCCCTCCTTAATGCCCATCACCCAATTACCCCTTCTCTTCACCCCCTCCCCTCCAGCAACCCTCAGTTTGTTTCCTGGAGTTCAGTGACTCTTATGGTTTGCCTCCTCTCAATTTTCATCTATTTTATTAGTGATTCTATTAACCACTGCATTCCACTCCTGCACATCAACAAAGGTAATGCCAAAGCAACATTCAAATTAATCCAGTAATAAAACAATCTCAATCTTGATCTAAGAGCCATTCACAATTTTTAATTTCCTAACATTTGAAGAGAAAATGAGTGTATAGTTGTGTTTATCTGAATGTACACTAAATATCTCAAGCTTAGGCAACCAGATTTCCTCGTGAAATCCATGAAGCTAGGTTTAGCGCCATCACAATTCTTTCATACATATTGATTCCAGCAACACAGGTTTTCAAAGAGACCTTTAAAAGTGTACCATGTTAAGAAGCTCATCACCTATAGTTTCTTCTAGGAGGTTTCTAGTTTTACACTCAAATCTTTAATCTATTTTGAGTTAATTTTGTAGTCCTATACATAGCAGTACACTTTCATTCTTTTGCGTGTGGCTGTCCCGTTGTCCCAACACCATTTATTGAAGAGACTATCTTTTCCCCTTTGTATATTCTTGCCTCCTTTGTCGTAAATTAATTGACCATATATGTGTGGATTTATTTCTGGGCTCTCTATTCTGTTTCATTGATCTATGTGCTTATTTTTATGCCAGTACTATGATGTTTTGTTTATTATAGCTTTGTAATATATATATATATTTGGATCTGACTCCAAAGGCAATGGCAATGGAAGCAAAATAAACACACAGGACCACATCAAACTAAAAAGCTTCTACACAATGAAGGAAACCATCAACAAAATTAAAAAGGCAACTTTCTGAATGAGAGAAGATATTTGCAAATCATATATCTGCAAAGGAGCAAATATCCAAATATATAAAGAATTCAGACAACTCAATAATGATAACAACAACAAAACCCATGCAATCCATAAATGAATAGAGGATCTGAATAGACATTTTTCCAAAAAAGAGACAGACATGGCCAACAGAAACATGAAAATTTGCTCAATATCACTCATCATTAGGGAAATGCAGATCAAAACCCCAATGAGATATCATCTACACCTGTCACAATGGCTTATCATTGAAAAGACAAGAAATAACAAGTATTATTGGAGAGGTTGTAGAGAAAAGGAACCCTTGTACACTGTTGGTAGGAATGTAAATGGGTAGAGCTACTTTGGAAAACGGTATGGAGGTTCCTTAAAAATTAAAAATAGAACTACCATACAATCCAGTTATTCTGCTTTTGAATATTTATCTGAAGACAACAAAAATGCTAATTTGAAAAGATATATGCACCCCTATGTTAACTGCAGCATTATTTACAATAGTCAAGATATGGAAACAAACCCAAGTGCCCATCGTTGGATAAATGGGTAAAGAAATTGTGATATATATATATATATACACACACACACACGCACGCACACGCACACACACACAGAGGAATATTATTTAGCCATGAAAAGGAATGAACCTTGTCATTTATGGCAACATGGATGGACCTTGAGGGTATCAAGTGAAATAAGTCAGACAGAGAAGACAAATACCTAAGATTTCACTTGTTTGAGCAATCTAAAAAACAAAACAAACAAAATGAACAAAACAAAACTGATCACCAGACTTATTGTGGTGACACTTCGTATGTGGTATTGTGCAATATCGAGCTATGTTGTACACCTGAAACTAGTATAACATTATATACCAATTTTTACCTCAGTAAATAAATAATGAAAATAAAAAATATCCTACGTTAAAAGATGTTAAAATTCAAACTTCTAACTTCATGACATGCAGCTTTACTGTCAGCAATCATTTCACACTGTCATTTTTGTGGTTTGCTTCCTTGTGGTTGACTTTTAAGTGTTGAGTTTTCAAATAAATGAACACATACTCATTTTTCTTGGACCGTGTTGTCACAAACTGAGCTAAAGCTCTGAATGGTCTCAGTGAATGCCTGTAATGTTACTTTTTAAGTGAAATGCATTCTACAACTGCTTTTCGTAGAAAATTCTTCTGTTATGAAGGTCTGCTGCCTCATCAACCTCTATTACCTCTGATAAGACTCAGGTGAATCTTGTTAGGTGGATGCAACATTAGTTTCATTTTAGGGGTGAAGAAACCATCTTAGAAAGATTAAGTGACCTACCCAATGTAGCCCAACTGGGAAATGGCAGAACCAAGAATCCAAACCCAGTCCAAATTATACCACCAATGTTTTGAACCCTTCGTAAAAATCAAGAGCATCCACTCTGAAGTCCTTCACAGCATATTTAGTTCTGTTTCTACAGTCTTCAGATCTTTCATCTCTAAAATGAGGGCATCAGAGGGAATGACCTTAGAGATCTTTCTGTTTCGTACAGGACCCAACTGTTAACAACACTCAATTACCAAAATAAGACTGGTGGAAAAGCAAGGAATGGAAGTATCTAACGAAATCCCATGTGCACTCAAATTGAGCTCCTAAGCATCTGTACTGATCATCCTTTGGTCAAACTTTCATCTTGGCCAAATTTCCAGAGATGGACCTCACGGAGGGGAAGGGCACAACTATGTTATTTAACATTAGAACAAATTAATATTATTACTGTCTTCTCTAGATAAAAACATAAACTTCAACATTTCCTCTCTGACCCAACTGTTAGCACTGTTACAATTCTCCAAGCCGTAACAAGCTGAGAAAGTATGCAGTGTGCCCAACAGGGATTATTGGACTATTTTTCAAGGAGGTGGTAGTTATGTAATACAGACTTGCTTTGGGGCAGTGCTCAGATCATTAACTCAAAATTGTTCCTGGCTCTTTATCATGTAATGCAAAGAAGTTATTATTACTGTTTCTTGTCTGTGTGCATGCAGAAGTCCTAGGTAGTGTGGAGTGGTGACAGGCATGGGGCCGAGAAATCCCTTGGGCTCCTAGTTAAGGGCTTAATTGGGTCTATTTTAGAGGCTGGCTATAGCAAAGAGGAGTTTTTGCCTTTGATCACAACTCCCCCGATGCCTGGTTTCATGCTGAACACAGGAACTTCCCCAGTGCGGTCCCAATGGCAGGTCCCACACTTGGGGAGCTATGCTGAGGCAGCAGTGTCACTTTCTGTCTTCAACACCATCCCATTGACTTCACTGAACACAGCACTATAAAAAAACACCAGTGTTCACCTTCCCGAAAAAGAGCCCCATTCTTCCCCTGACTTGCAACACAGTCCTTGACAACTTAACAAGCTTAAGTGAAGCTTAATTCTAAGGAAACAGAAAAGATGGTGAAGGAGGAAAAGGGATCGGGCACCTTGTATTATCCTCCCCTGCTTTCGTCTTCCAAAGCTTCCCCTACAACTTTGGGAAAATGGATCCTGGGGTAGCCCTCTCATTTAGTGCCTCCCGGGGCCATTCTCCATTGTTCTGTGGTGTCACGATGTAGCAGAGGTCTGGGAGGAGGTAAGATATTAAAATGTGAGCCTGGGAGATAAGGATTTTAGAAGAGTTCCCACTGGGGATTGCTTTCATGAATCCTGCTGGAGATTGTGTGGGAAGCTTGGATTTTGTGGCATAGAAAACCTGCAATGCAGAAGCAGCTGAAACCATTAGTTCCATTCTTACAAAAAATGACCAACCATGCTCAGAAGAAGGCACTTTCAAGATTTTATTCATTTATTTTACAGAGAGCACAAACAGGGGGAACAGTAGAGGGAGAGGGAGAAGCAGACTCTCTGCTGAGCAGGAAGCCCAATGCGGGGTTCAATCTCAGGATCCTGGGATCATGACCTGAGCCGAAGGCAGATGCTTAACCAACTGAGCCACCCAGGTTTCCCCAAAATAAGGCATTTTAAATCGTCTTCATTAGCTGACATTTCTCAAGCATTCGTGTGAGGAGGGCACTGCATTAGGCATGGAGACTAGAGGAAAATAGATGTCATCTGTTTGTTAAAGCTGCTTAAAATTAATTTGAATCTTTATTAAACACCACCTGTATGCTCAGCAGATTTATCCATAGCCTATATTTATATGCTATCTGTGTAGTGACCTATATTAAAATGTCTTAGCATGGTTCAAATTCGTCTATCATCAAAGTCCTCTCTATCTACCAAAGTCCTCTCAATCATTAGTGCTTCAGTGTAAATTCCAGCTTCACCTGTGGCTCCTTTCCCAGCTCTCCCTAAATAGCATTTCAAATCCTTCTTATCACTAGATCATAGGTAGGATCACATTTATAGGTCTATAGAATGGACGAGACCTTTGCTATCGTCCAGTCTGGCATTTCCATTTCGGAAGGGAGAACATAAGCCCAAAGAACTAAAATGACTCACATTGGGTACTCAGAAATTTGTGGTGGAACGGGGGCCACACCCCGGCATGCTGAATCCTCTAGTTGGCTTCGGCACTGCCGTGGTAATATGTGTTATGTTTCCAAAGATGAAGACTAAAGTCATAACTGACAAAAAATACCACTATTGATCACACACATTTTGTGACACACTGTGTGTGTTGGCCTGACCTCTGTAGTGTTAGTGAAAAGTATGTGTGAAAGTCACAAGGCACCATCAACATCCCCAGGCAGGCACTCAGCTGTACACAAAGGGACTCAATGGACATGTGAGTTCTCCTATGCTTCCTCCATCCAATTCATTGTTGCCATATTTCTTCTTCCAAACTGAAATGCTGATCATGTCACTCTTTAACATGTTCAGAATGAAGCCCAAGTTCTTCAGTGTGGTTTGCAAGACCCTTCAAGATATGTTGCTAGTTTGCTTCTCTGGCCTCATCTCCTTCCCCCACCTTGAACAGAGTACCAGTGGCTCTCCTTTCCCTTCATGACCTGTCCCCTCTGGTGCCTCCGAGCTGCCACATGAGCCAATCCTTTCACAAGGAACGTGTTCTCTTCACTGCTTCACCTGAAAATTGCCA
The DNA here is from genome assembly GCF_024610735.1 of Ursus americanus. Classification (NCBI taxonomy): domain Eukaryota; kingdom Metazoa; phylum Chordata; class Mammalia; order Carnivora; family Ursidae; genus Ursus; species Ursus americanus. The sequence goes on along the minus strand of NC_142132.1, from coordinate 21,907,780 downwards.
TTTATCCTTTTAATTTACCAGGGACATCGTATGTTACCTCTTCTTGGAAGTCTTTGCTGATGTCATCACCTCACCACCCCCCTTCTGGCTGGATTCTTCTCCTCTGTAAATACCTGTATATTGCACTTATCAAAAATATTTTAACTATTTATTTTCCCCCTTAGACCGTGAGTCACTTGAGAGGAGGACTACTTCTGTATTCTCAGCCCTACCAGAAAATTAAGCACATGAAGGGTTTATGTGATGCTACAACAAAAGGCAAAGAGTTAGTAAATATAAAACAAAACTAGGAGACAACACAGTCCATATTTTCAACTACAACTCTCTCCTTCCTCTTAGTAGGCTTTTATTGACCACCCATGATGTTCCTGAGAATCAGAATGGTCAGCTACAGAGTGAGGCACACATTGGCAACATCTCATTGTATAAAGGGATATACCCATGGGGAGATTGCCGGAGTTTAAAGACAGCATAGTCCTGCAGCTAACTTGTCTCTGTCAAACAAATAGCCCGTGGCCTTGCTCAGGTGGGCATGAAAGAGTGAGTGGCTGAAGCCCATTGCAAGAGCTAGGTTCAGCACCGCTTCACAAGGAACAGCTCCACCTGCTGAATTCCTCCATATTCCTCTCCCCATTCAGCACAGTTTTTCTCTAACTTGTGTAGGTGTGGTCACAATTTTTGAGAAACAATAGCTTCCCAGAGGGGACAAAGGCATTTTGCATTCAGTTGCTTGCCTGCATTCTGTACAGGATTATAAGGATATATGTGTGACAAATAACCACATCACCTCTTGAAAAAGAGAAAAAAAATATAAATGGTTACGTCAATATGCCAAGACTTTCTGTAATGCCTCCTTTAAAGAATTAAGCTATCAGGGTGCATGGTGCTATTTAAATGACCTCCCTCTTCAGCAAGGTGGTGATAATCTCTATCTTCCTGTGGATAGAGGGGGAGGTATGAAAGCATTCTGATTTCTCTGCTCATATCCATCACCAAACAATGTGATAAACAGCGATGTGAGTGGGAGGTGGTGTTAAAACATGGGCAAGCAATGAATAAAGCAGATTGTTTGGTAGGAAAATCTTGGGCAAACACATTAGGCATTTCTGGCTGGTACAAGATATTTGAACTACCAGGAATAGTGAAGTGCAAGTTCCTGAATTAAATCACCTACAAGAAAATGAGGAGACTGGAGAAAGGCCAGAAACCAGCAACTTATGGGAAGGAAACATTTTGTCAGTCATCCCAGACGGGCACGTTGCAGAAATGGTCTTGTCTAAAGGATGTGAAACTCATTTACTATCCTGGTTTTCTTTCTGGACTGCAGTCCAAATATTGCATTTTAAGAAACTCTATCCAACAAAAAATCACTGTGCAGGAAAATTAAGTAGCATTCACCAAGTGTTTTAACAAAGAAAGAGAATAGGTCTTAATTAGAAACCCACGATTTTGCAAGCAATTTAGCATAAATAAAATGTAAGCAGGCCTAAAAATAAGGAAGTCCACTAAAGACACAAAAATGTTAGCTATAGGGTAGTTTTAATAATAAATCAAGGTCAGACAATTCAAATGTGGTCTGATTGAAGTAGGGCCACTTAGCTGTTAGGATGAAATGTAGCAGTTGCGTACAACACTATCTAGTTTAAACAGTCCTTGATTTAGAAAAATAAATCAAGGACTCTTTCTTAAATAGAAAGGAGCATTCTCCAAGTAAGAGAAGGAATTGAACGACTACAAGAATAAAGAACCTCAAATTCCTTACTAAATAACTTTCACTTTAGGTCTCCTTTTGTTTCTTTTTTTTAAGATAGCCTTTATTTGAGAGAGAGAAAGCTCACACGTAGAGGGGAGGGGCAAAGGAAGAAGAAGCAGACTCCCCACTGAGCGGAGAAGTGGACATGGGGCTCGTTCCCAGGTCCCTGAGATCATGACCTAAGCCAAAGGCAGAAGCTTAACCAACTGAGCAACCCAGGTGCCCAGCTCTACTTTTAATTCAGTGTTATAGATACTACTGCATTTGAAACAGTTTTATCATTTTCCCCATCTATATAGAAAATGTTTGTTTAATCATATAACTGGGGCAAGCAGTTTTGTTTTCATAGAAGAGCAGCCCTATAGTTTTATTATATCCTTACATAATAGAATTTGTCTCAAACTCGGAAAACAAAGCAGAGACCCTGAATGAGACTGTCCAGCTATTGGTACAAGTATGGCTAATAATTTAGATATGAAGGCAGATGCTGAGATGTGTATTTATAAATGTCCTTCACACACACCCATGCACAAACATTAATTTGCCAAAGTCCATGACAAAGAGAACCCCTAAGTGTTTATATCTCTCTAGACAAAGATTTCTGTGAATAAATTATTTTAGCCATGACAACCAGAACTCTACCTGTTGCCTAAAATTGTTCAACTCATTTAAAAAAAAAAATGTTTCTCCCACATTTTTTTTCAATTAACTCCTAAGGAATGAGTAAGCTCTGGGAGTTCTGAAAAGCCTAGCTCTCAAACGGAGTCCTGAATGATAATCTCTCAAAGTCTACAGAGCGTCTGTGGATAACCACCAAGCCCTAAGGACATGGAGGGTCAAGACAATTACTGGTTTAATCATGAACAAATTCCCAGTGCCTGGCACATGCCTGACATGTATTAGGCACATGATAAATAACAATTTACTACCTGAACAAGCTAAAGCTACTTAAAGATGAAATGTCATAGTTTTCCAAATGCAGTAGGATATAATGGCAAAGAGGTGAGCTTTTTAAACCATAACTATCTGGACTGAAATCCCAATTCTACCCTCTGCTATCCTAGTGACCTTGGGTGGGTTATTTAACTTCCCATTTTTCAGTTTCTTATTTCCAAAATGGGGATAATGACATTGCCTCCTTCCTACTGCTATGTGTCTTACCAAGAATTGTGCCTGGCACATTGTAAATACCCAGTAAGTGTTGATTATTATTTTATCAACCTTTGCCTAAGTCCTCAATACATAGCAGCCCTTGCCAACCTTTAACTGAATTCCCACTCTGTCCAGACTCACTTGGGAAATCCACCAACCCTCAATTTACCCGTTCAGGTAAATGTGCCTGAAAAAAACATGTCTGTTTAATCCATAATTCTTTTCTCATTGTCACAGTGCTCTCAGTTCAGTCCATTATCACAAATGCAATTTTATCTCTCACAATGCAGTATGTCCTCACCATTTCTCAAATGCTCTGGCCTTGCTGAGACTTCTGTGTCATGGGGACTGGTTCTCAATCCAGCTCCTTAAATTAGGAGCATGAAGTTATTTTCTCCCTCAGGCCTGAGGCAATGCTAGCCCCTACCAGCCATCAGCACATCCTGGCAGCCAGAACATCAGACTTCATTAAGACACAGCCCTACCCCTCCTGCAACGAGGGTGCTGTGACTCCAACACAATTTGATTTATTTGGTTTGAATCTATGCTTTCTCAATCTCTCTCTCTGTCTGTCTGTCTGTCTGCCTGTCTGCCTGTCTAATTTTGGGTCATTTAATAGAATTATCTGGATGAGGCAATCCAGATAGTTTATACTTCATGAATCAGGACAGTGAAAAATACCCAGGTGGTCCATCATTACCGTGTCTCAATGTAGACCAGTAACCTTCCTTACCAAAAAAGGCCAATAAAATGATCCTATACTGCTCTAGTTTTGATATTTTAATTTTTTAAGGTTTATTGAATTGAGACAGAGTGTGAGGGGTGGAGGAAGACAGACAATCTCCAGCAGACTGCTCACTGAGTGTGGAGGTCAACACAGGGCTAAATAAAACTCAGGACCCTAAGATCATGACCTGAGCTGAGATCAAGAGTCAGACGCTTAACCAACGAAGCCACCCAGGTGCCCCTATTTAAAGTACATTTATCAAGCACCTCCTGTAGGCCAAATACTGGTATATGAAAATGAATGGGATGGAGCCTTGTCCATTGATTGGAATACAAGCCACTGCTTGGAGAGAGGCATAAAGAGAGTAACTTGGCACATAAGATCTCTTCTCATCAGATTCAGTTGTCTCTTCTTCTTGGAGGTATTGGAGAAACTCTCACCAACGAGGTGATATCCAAGCAAGGACTTAAAAATGAAATGGATTTAACTGGGCAGAACCATGGCTGATTAAGTTCCTAAGCAGAGGAAATAGTGTGAGCAAAGAGACAGAAACAGAGAACAAAAGGTGCACACGAGGACTGAGAATGTGCAGTGGCTAGGAGTATGCACGCCTCTGAGGCAAAAGAACCGGGGTCAAATGAGCACCCTCAAGCTGGCACAGATAGCAATTTCAGTATCTCCATTCTCATGCCCCACTGCTCACATGCTCTCCAATCTCCTCAATCAGGGGATGGCAAAACTTTCTCAAAAAGGAGAAGAGGATAAATATTTTAGACTTTACGAGCCATACGATCTCTGTCACAACTACTCAACCTTGTCATTTTATTTTTCAACTTTGTCATTTTTGCACAAAAGCAGCCATACGCAATATGTAAATGAATGAGAGTTGTATTCCAATAAAATGTTATATCAAATAATTTTCAGGTGTCACAACCTATCATTCTTCTTTTTATTTTTCTCAGCCAGTTAAAAATGTAAAAATTATTTTTATCTTGTGGGCCATGCAAACACAAGTCTTAGGCCCGATTTGGTCCACGGGTCAGAGTTTGCTAAATGTTGCCTTAAATAAACTACCTCAAATCGCACATGTAAAAGAAAAATAAATTAATGCCCCTCCCTCAAATGGTAATATAAGTGCTGCTTCTTTACAGATATTTTCAAGATCTACATTCATTCATTCATCTTCCAAGATTTTATTTGAATTCAAGTTAGTTAACATAGTGTAATATCGGTTTCAGAAGTAAGATTTGTGACTCCTCACTTACATAGAACACCCTGTGCTCATCACAAGTGCCCTCTTTAATACCTATCACTCATTTAACCCATCCCCCTGTCCACCTCCTCTCCAGCAACCCTCAGTTTGTTCTCTAGAGTTAAGAGTCCCTTATGGTTTGCCTCCCTCTCTGTTTTTACCTTATTTTATTCTTCCTTCCCTCCCCCTATGTTCATCTGTTTTGTTTCTTAAATTTCACATGTGAGTGAAATCATATGGTATTTGTCTTTCTCTGACGTTTTTCGCTTAGCATAATACCCTCTAGTTCCATCGCATCGTTGCAAATGGCAAGATTTCATTCTTTTTGATGGCTGAGTAACATTCCATTACACACACACACACACACACACACACACACACCCCACATCTTTTTTATCCATTCATCAGTCAATGGACACTTGGGCTCTTTTTATAATTTGGCCATTATTGATAGTGTTGCTATAAACATTGGGGTGCATGTACCCCTTCGAATCACTACTTTTGTATCCTTTGGATAAATACCTAGCAGTGCAGTAATTGCTGGATTGTAGGGTAGCTCTATTTTTAACTTTCTGAGGAACCTCCATACTGTTTTCCAGAGTGACTGCACCAGTTTGCATTCCCGCCAACAGTGTAAGAGGGTTCCCCTTTCTCTGCATTCTCACCAAACATCTGTTGTTTCCTGAGTTGTTAATTTTAGCCATTCTGACAGGCATGAGGTGGTGTCTCATTGTGGTTTCGATTTGTATTTCCCTGATGATGAGTGATATTGAGCATTTTTTCATGTGTCTGTTGGCCATTCGTATGTCTTCTTTGGAGAAATGTCTGTTCATGACAAGACCTACATTTGGCTGAGCAAGAGGTACTTGGGTACTTCCACTTTTAAGACAAATACAATTTTTCCTTCTCCTTTCCCTAAGATTTTAATCAAACTTAAATGACCATCAAGGAGAGTCTCATAGGAAATGAGGCTTAGGTGACTGGCAGAGACCTTGTGCAGCCCGTTCAGGCTGCTATGACAAAACACCATCGACTAGGTGTCTTATGAACAGCGGACATTTCTTTCTCACAGTTCTGGAGTCCAGGGAGTTTAAGATCAAGAGCGCATAAAATCCAGAGTCTGATAAAGGCCCACTTCCTGGTTCCATAGATGGTTCCTTCTTTTTGTGTTCTCACATGGTGGAAAGGGCAAGGGAGTTTCTTAGGTGACTTTCATAAAGGCATTAATCCCATTTCAGAGGGTTTCATCCTCATGACCGAATCACCTCCCAAAGGCCCTACCTGATAACACCATCACTTTGGGGGGTAGGCTTCCAACACATGAACTGGGCGGGGGGGCGGTGCATTCAGACCATGGTAAAGTTCATCTTACTCTTTGGGGATAGTCATTTATATGTCTCAAAGGCATATTTATTATCTGCAGAAAAGCACATTCTCAAGTCATTTCTGTCTGAAAATGATGAAATTCCTGAGTCACTGAATTGACTACAGTAGCACGAAAAGCTAGGCAAATATTCCTTAGTCACAATACCCTAAAGCCAGATCTGGACCTTGTAACATCATCTTAAACCACAGTCTGATTGAGAGTCCTGTGCATGGAAAGGGTAGAACTCAAAGACCACGGAAATGTCCCTTTGACCACGCATGGGCTGGTGAGTCAGTGCTGAGAGCACATGCTCCCTTTATCTCTGGCCACCCTTTCCTCGCCGCTACCTTTTTTTTTTTCTTTTTTCTTCTTTGTGTACAAGAAGGAAGAAAAAGGGCCAACCAATTAAAAGCTAAATTTATTTTTTGGGATTTTCCTATCTATTTATATATGTTCTGCCTCTTACTTGCACGGCCTAGCAGCTCAGTATGGATAACAGTGATGTGCAATACTCTCGGGCACTCTCTCACTGCCTCGAATCATACTGCAATCTTAAGTGGTGATCATCCAACTCATCCTAAGTACCCAGGTCCCCACATTGATTTGGGAAGCATGTCCAAGAAAATGACAGAAACACCCACTTTTAACTCTTTAAAAGCAGAGACAGAATAACCAAGGGAAAATCCCAACTTTGCTTAATCAAATTCTCCCATTAATAGAGAAGATAGCAATAAGATTGTGTGTGTGTGTGTGTGTATCTGTGCACATACATGTACAAGTATACATGGGTACACAAAGATTCAGGGAAAAAATTTTTCCCTTTGGGCAAATTAGGTTCCTTTGGTCAGTGCGAGGTCAAGAACTTAATAGGACTTTTTAAACTGGGGAGTCCAATCTGATATTTAAACATACTGTTAAGTCTTCCTTCCAAATATCTTGAGCACTGAGACGATGAAGAGATTACCATCCCTTGTCACAGCTTGTTGACTCTGCTAACAACCTAAAATGAATCCAAGACCTAAGATTGGGGGAGTTTAAAATAGGCAGGAGTGGCCTTTCCTCCTGTCCCATCCTATTCTGTCTGGGAAACTCCTCATCTTGTATAAAGACCAGCTTAATGTCACCTCCCTTTAAAGCCTCGCCTCCCTCTCTCGGGAAAAATTAGCTGTTCCCCGCTCATCTTTGCTCCCATAGCACTTTGCACGAAACTCTATTACAGCTATTATGCACTTATCATACTAAATTGCAATTTATCTGTTTATGTGTCTGTCTATTTCCACCAGAATATGCACCCTCAAGAGTAAAGGTCAGGTCTTATTCATCTTTGTATTCTCAGCGCTCAGCACAGTGCTGACACAACAGCCACTTAAACCATGTTTTAGTATTTTTATTATTAAAGAAATGCATGCCCATGTTAAAAATTCAAAACAGCACAGACTGGTATAAAAGGAAAGGTTTAAAGTTGCCTTTCCACCATCCAGACGATCGGTTCCATTTCCCACAGGAAATCACTTTTAAGACATGCTTAAAAATGCATCAGTACTCCATGCACCCCTTCCACCCTACACTCAGCTGACCAACGTGCATGGCTCTCAAAGCTGCCACACATGCAAGATAGGCCCCTCCGCCGGCAACACCACAGGGCTGGGTATGAACCCCCCGCCCCCATGGCAACAGCTAGGTTAGAGTGTTGTCGCTACAGGACGACGGTGCCATCAGACTAGGACTCAGTTCTACTCTGCAGTCTTCGAATTGATAGTGAGTTCTCTCCACTCACTGACACGTTTCCTCTCTATTTCATCTCTTACTCTCGTCCCGTGATTTACATCAGCACTTCCATGCCTCTGTCATAATTCTGTCTTTGTTGGTCTCTCCATCTGCCTTTCTCTGCCTCTGGTCTGTCCTGTCTCTTGCTTCATCTCTTTATCCTCCTCTCTCTTCGTCTGCCTCTGCTGTCTCTGTCTTGCTCTCTGTCTCTCTGCGTCTGTCGGGATCTCATACTGTCTCTCCCTCTCCCTCTTATTCTTTCTTGCTCACCAACTCTCTGTTTCTACTGTCTCTCGGTCTCATTCCTGGGTTTCTGTTCTGGAGATGTTCTTCCACTCAGCTCTCACAGTCAATGACCAGGCTTACAGCAATACCTAATATGCCACTTTTGAGAGTAGAGGCTTAAGTGTTGTACATCAGTGCCTAAGCCACTGGGAGCATAAGGAGATGCACAGGGATGCACACGTCTATTACAAACACTCTCCCAGGTATGTATAGGGTTTAGAGATGGAGATGAAGCTCAAGATAGAGACTAAGGTTTAAAATGAAATACACACTTTTATTGGAGACTGGAAGCTACTAGAATTTCTGGAAGGGGTTGTCAGTCAGGTTGGTGAAATTACCTCCAGATCTCTCTTTCTGGAATCAGCAGGGGGGATGGAAAGCAAAAGGCCTGGTAGCCCCTGCTGCTGCCTCCTGCCAGAAGAGACTCAGAGTGATCTTGCTGCTTTGCAAAAACCCTAGGCACTAGCTCTCTCCTAACAACAGTGATTGGAAGCAAATCAGGCAACTTGAACGTGGGCTCTTTGTTTAGTTCAGTTGCCTGGAATTCGGTTCTAATGAAGCCAAATTCAAAATCTCGCCTGCTCTCTCGCTTTGTTTTGTTTTGTTTTTCATTTTTCAAATAACCTTTTAAAATAACTCAAGCAATGCATGTTTATTGAGAAACAACAATAGCGAAACTATGGACGAAGGGTAAACATTACCTATAAACCCAACATTCATTATAATCACATGTGAACATTTCGAATCATACCCTTCCTCTTTTTTTTTTTTTACAAGGTATTTTATAGTATATAATAAATTTTTTAAAGTATTGAGTCCCTTCCATGTCCAGGTATATTTCTAGGCGCTTGAGATATTTGATGGAACAACACAGACCCAAAAACCCCGTGACTTCATGTGACTTATTATATTTGTACTATTTTTTAATCTATTTTTCCCTTTCTAGTATTTTGTGGGGAGTCTCCCAATTCAATGTACATTTTTATATATGCAATCTTTTTAGTGGCTGAATATTCTACGACACTCATGAACAACACTCATGGATTGTTTGTTCTAAGCAAAAAGCCGGTTTCCCCATTGAAAGAGCAAATAAGACACTGTAGTTGACTAGGGCTGGTGGCCCCAAAATGTGGCACTTTGGTGTGAAGATTATTTCAAGCTGAAAATAATGAAAGCCTAAAAGACTTGGGAAGAATTTTTGACCTTCCCCCAATTGCTAAAAATAATTTAGATGGAGGACCTGCTCCTGGAAGGGAGCTATCACATAGACGACTACAGCGTAACATGAAGCAGGTGTGCAGAGACAGGGAGGAACCTAAGGAAGTCTTCGTTAAAATTCCTCTCTGCGTCCCATTGTTTCTATATGGTCCAGAAAACATTTTGTTTACCAAACATTTGTTTTTATCATCTTCCTGTGAATTTTCCTCCTCCCGTTTCAAGTCTCAGACCCATACCCCTTTCTTCTTAGTTCAGAATGACATATATACCCCATTTTGCTTTACTCTCTTTAGAATCTCATGTTTATGTGGATTCCCTACATGCAAGAATTAAATTTTATTTTCTGTTACTCTGTCTCATGTCACATGTCAATTTAATCCTTCAACCGGCTAGAAGAACTTTCCTTTTTAAAGATTTTATTTATGTATTAGAGAGAACAAGAGTGTGCACAGTACCAGGGGGAAGGGGCAGAGGGAGAATCAGACACCCCACTGAGCAGGGAGCCTGACAATGGGCTTAATCCCAGGACGCAGGATCATGACCTGAGCCAAAGGCAGACGCTTAACCAACTGAGCCACCCAGATGCCCCTAGCTAGAACTCTGAAGGATAGAGGAAAATTTTCCCTCCCTCAAAACAGCAAATATTTAGTAAGCAAGTTGTATACTGTGATTTATAATAAGAAATATATATTTGATCTTCATTTCATCTCTGGCACCAAGTTCCCAAGACCCTTGGAATTTCCTAAGTGATGAGAAGAGATAAAGATGTTCTTTGTTATGTTAATGGATGACTGGGGGACCACACCTAAGGACAGGGGCTGGTTGCAACCCTGACTGGAGGGTTGGGAATTTTCAGTCCCACTCCCTAACCTCTGGGGAGGGGAGAGGGGCTGAAGGCTGAATAAATGGCCAATGGCCAATGATTTAATCAATCGTGCATATGTAATAAAGCCTCCATAAAACCCAAAAGGCCAGGGTTCCAAAAGATCCTAGGTTGGTAAACATGTGGAAATTCCGGGAGAGCAGCACGCTGAGAGAGAGCATGGAAGCTCCATGTCCACTCCCCATATCTTGCTCAAGGCACCATCTTGCTTTTCTCTTCCACCTGGCTATTCCTGAGTTATATCCTTTTGCAAGAAACTGGCAATTTAGTAAGTAAAATGTTTCACTTAAGTTCTGGAAACTGCTCTAGCAAATTAATCAAATCCAAACCAAGGAAAGAGTCATTGGAACTTCTGATCTATAACTGCTTGGTCAAAAGCACAGGAGACACCCTGGCATCCAAATTTGTGAGGTGGGGGGATGGCGGTCCTGTGGGACTGAGCCCTTAACTGGTGGAATCCAATGCTACCTCTGGGTAGATAGTCCCAAAACTGAGTTAAATTATATGACACCCAGTTGGTGTCAGAGAATTGCTTGTTGGTGTGGAACCCCCCCAACACACACGCACACGCACACACACACACACACACACACGTGCACGCGCACATCGGAAATTAGGTTCAAAGCCTTATTACAACTATTATGTGCAAATAGCTGAAGACATTGAGAGTGATGACGGAACGAGTAAGACGGAGTCCAGGCCTCATTATAAGAAAATGGAACTGGAAAGGAAGACTGTAACTGCAGAAACAGAAGCAATATCAAGAGTAACATATTGAAAATACCATTTAGTAGGTCATACCTGAGCATTAGTAATTCTAATATTAATACTAACAAAATAATAGTGATAACGATGATGATAATAGTTAATCTTGACTGACTGCTTGCTATGTGCCATAGGCTACTTTCAGCATTTTTATATCTATTGTCTCCTTTAACCATTAAGAAACCCTATAAAAAGTATACCATTATTATTTCCATTTTATAATTGAGGAAACTAAGGCACAGATTCATAAAGCTAATTGCCCAAGTTCCCATATCTAGTAGACAGTGGAACAAGAATTCAACCCCATCACAAAACATTGTGTTTTAGTTAAAATAATGTAGTCTTTCAGCCACTGAAGACATGGTTTACTCATGGTCATATGGACATCCAGGAAAGATAACTGCCTAGAATATATCCAGTGATAAAAATATCACCATCTGGCAGAAAAGTATCATCTTTTTCTGCCTGGGGACCTGTACTGTCCCCTGTAATTGTCATTCATTCTCCTACAGTGCCGCACACCAGGTCCTCATCCCTGGGGTCATAGCTTCCACGGAGAAGCTGATAAGAGCTGTGGGCTTTAGCTCACTATGGGGAAAAGTGAAGCACATTGACACTTACACATTGTGCAGTCAATGGTAGGGGTTCATGGACCCCAAAACTCACATATGAATTTTAGGGAAATGATTTTCAATCTTTATAGAGTTCCTAAGGGAATTTATAAAATAAAGATTCCTAGTCCCCATCAACAGATTTAAAAGCAGGTCCCATGAGGACAAACTTTGAGAAACTGGCTGCCCAGTTTAGGATTCTCCCATCAACGAGGCAAAATGTAAGTCAGGGTAGAGGGTTACAGATAGGTTTCTAAGCAGGTGACAACCATGCCTAAAATAACCTCCCCCCCCCCTTAAGGGTTCTTATCAAGAGTCTATTTTGGGGGGCTCTGGGAGGCTCAGTTGGTTAAGCATCTGCCTTCAGCTCAGGTCATGATCTCAGGGTCCTGGGGTTGAGCCCGGAGTTGGGCTCCCTGCTCAGTAGGGCATCTGCTTCTCCCTCTCCCTCTGCCCCTTCCCGCCACTTCTACACACGTGCGTGCTCTCTCTCTCTTAAATATATTTTTTTAAAAGAGTATATTTTGGGAAGTGCTAAGGGGAAGGACTTTTGCTTTTAACCCCCCAGCCATCCCCCAAAGACCCTGAAGCAGAAGGATCTATGGCCCACAATTTTGTGTCTCGATAGCCTTGGCCACTCTGGCTAGGGGAAGATGACTAGAGGTATCAACCCATTGGCTTCAGGGCACAACATGATTGGTGATCTGATAACATGATTCTTATTAGCACTTTCTTTAGAAAGCGTACAAGTTGTCCACATTGTCACTCAAGGTTCATTAGCCAGCAAGGAGAAACCAAATCGCACATCCCACACATCCTCCCAGAATAACAAGAAGACACATATTAATAACCCCAGGAGAGCCACTCATGGAGAAGGATGGCCCTGAAGGCTTTGATCAAGCTCCATCACGAAGCAGCTTATTACCAAGTAAAATGTATCCTGTTAGTGCCCTGAGATGGGGATAGGACAGGGAAAACCCTGAGGTGGGGTGCCTGTGCCAGGAGTTCCCCTAGGACCCCTCTGCACTGACTTGTGAGGTTCTCTAAAGAAATTCAGAACTGAACCCATGTGATCAAATAGAAAAAGCTTTGGAGCCAGAAAGGGCCAAAATCAAATTCCAGCTGTGCCACCCTGTGGCTGGGTGACCTTGGGCAAGTTCCTTAAGCCAGGACTTCCCCAACTTTAGAATCAGGATGATAATAATACCTCATTTGTATTATGGTGGTGGGAGGATGGAGTGCAATATGGTGATGCTCTAGAATGTCCTTCCAGGGCAGCTGCTCACTAAATTGGTGGTTATTTATATTATTGGGAAGAGTGACGTCTATTATAATCAATATGCCTTATCTGGCTATAGAGAGCTATCGTGGTGGTCAGCAAATTCTCCTTTGCTCACATCCCCATCCCCACCCCCAAAGTCATAAGAAGTAGAAAAGGCAATAGCTGGTAACTCAGTTATAATCCTTGAGCAAATACAATCCATGAGTTTCAACAGGCACCCTTCCGTTTGACTACCCCTGCTCCCAAATGTTGACATGCTGGGTTCCCTTGACTGAGACCATACTTAATACTCTTTTAAACGACATTTCCTCTGCATCAGACAATTAAGGAGGGGAAGAGGTGGCTATGCCCCGCTTGCCCCCAAGCCCCTGCTGCAACTAGCTCAGTTATAAGTAATCTGACCTCTGAAGTCCATTAGCAGTGGAAGGTGGAGAATGGATTTTTGCCAGAGACCTGGCTTGTAGAAAGTCCCATCATCTCTTTTTAAGGTTCCCTTTGAAAGGTTTAAACAATGCCAAGAGCGTGGCTTTTGGTAAGGCCACTTGCTCTGAAGCCCAGTACAAATAACTTGAGTAGCTGAGCCTAGAACTCAGGAGCTCTGTGGCCAATATCCACACTTCTTCCCACGTCGGCCAACATGATGGACACAGGTGCACAGGCTTCAGGCAAATTGAGATGCTAGGATGCAAAGGTTCTAACTCTTGCCTGTGGAAAGCCAGCGGTGGGCCAGACCAAGAATAGTCATACGGTGCGACAAAGCGTTGTTGGCCCTCTTCTTCCACTAACTGACCTGCTCAATAGCAGTGCCTTGATTTCCCTACCTGAGAAATGTAGATGATATTTGCCTTTCTTACCTCATAGGCCTGTGGTGAAAAAAACAACAACAACAACTGAGGTACGGGAAGTAATATTCCAATCTTTGAAAGCTGAAGCATTTTGCAAAGGAAATGGCTATAACTGACCTAAAGTGGAGTAACAACATTCAGGAGTGCTATAGAAACAGACACAGTATCTTTTATACACATGGAAAATGTCACGTGGGACTCCCTACAGAACAGTCATGTCCTTTTTCTCTCTACTTACATTTTAGAAAAGGCTCTCTTCTTTCCTTCTAAACCTTGCACCATAAGTTTCCACCTTTGTTTCTTGCCAACCGTTTGACGATTCCATTCATCCCACCTGAGCAGAGCGCAACCCCCCCTCCAGAGAAACCATTCCTCGGCCATAGCACCTGGCTCCCCTCACGCTGACCACGCCTATTCCCTGCCATCCCCATTGGCCACTGCAGCAACACCAATTGGTCTAGTTTCCTCCCTAGGACACACAGATGCATTCTCCATCCTTTCTAGCCAGAGATACAGAACAGTAATTGAGACATACACAAAGACAGGACAAATATTTTACATACGTTTAGTGATTTAACATCAGCTGGCTGGGAGCCAAAGTAATCTACCCTCTGGGCAGCCTGGCCCCTGGTATTTCTGACCAAGGACTTAAACAAAAGAAAGCCTTTTGGAGAAAACTGTGTGTGTCAAATGTCTAGGTAAAAATGAAACGATGTCTCCAGCTGAGATTTAATGTGCAAATAAAGGCAATCATCTCTTTTAAGTGACCACACTGGTTTTATTTTCTTTTTGGGCTTGGACTATACCCAAAGTCACTGGAAGATGAATGTGTATATTTTTTACTTAAGTTGTTTTTTTAAACTAGGTTAAATCTTCAGTTAAACATAGTTTACATTTATTGTAGGCTAATTTCTTGGAATACATAGGAATTTATACATCTCTACTCTTGACCTTTGGTCACACTATCCATTTATCTCAAAATATCCTTGTAATAATCTCCATCTCTTAATCGAAATATTCTCACCATTTCAAGGTTCACTTGAAGCACCTCTTCTGCGATGAAATCTGAAGACCACCCCAGTCTGTAGATGTCTGAGCCCCTTCTGAACTCCTACAGCACGCTACGCCCTCAGAGGACACGAAGCTTCTGTTGCCTCTTCAGAGGATTCTTTGAGTACCAGACAGAAAGCGCTTTAAGGCCCGTGTTATTTCTTTTCACCTTTGTGCATCATTCCACATATATCTCTATTATCAGTGTCTAACAAATATTAGGACTCAGTACCTATTTGTAGAATTAAAGGTAAATACGATAATTTGTGTAAGCTTCTTAGGATAATGCTGCCACATGGCAATCTCTCCTTGAAGATGAGCAATTATTCTTCTCTGAAGTAAATTACTAAATAATTATTAAATAAATAAGTCCATCATCTTTTGGACTTTAGTCTCTGATTTTCTGGGGGTCCTCTATAAATGGATGTGGAGAGAGTTCCCGGAGTCAATATTCACGTTATTTTCCTCTAGAAAACCCCATTAAATATCTTAAAAGAAGCTAACTTCCCAATTTCATACGAGGCATTTTTTTTTTTTTTGGTCCAAAGATACAAAGTTCCTTAACATAAAGATGTGATGCAATAAACATAAGAAAGTAGGTTTTGCTGCAAACCCACATTGAAATGAATGCCTGCTTGGATCTCAAATGTTTTGCTTTCCCATAAGTAGATATGCACATGAACCATGGAAAAAGGAGGAACCATGTGAGGTGAAAGGCTTGCTCTCAAAGGTCAAGGGTATAGGTCATTGTGTCATTTGTGCATCTGCAACTCTCCCAGTGCACTTTACTTAAATGTAGCAGGTGCACAACACCTCCACGCGGACTGAGTTTGTTCACTGCCTTCCATGTCACACCACATTAACGTTCATTAATAGCATAAAGCACCGATCGGAGAAGGAATTATGTCGGCTTGTCAGGGAAAGCTAAAATCATTTATCATTTTTCTTTATTAAAAAGGTCAAAAATATGTTTAAATACACAGTCAAAGCAAGTGTTTACGTGCAACCTCTAAAACCAGGTTTGTAAGTCACTTAGAAAAGAAATCTGTTTCTGAAGAACGCCAAATCTGAGAGCCGAATGATGGCAGGTGACCTCGTGCTCAATGAATCACCAGGTGCAGATTCTGTGTCTCACTAAAGATGAAGAGGTAGGCGGATAAGAGAACAACCAAATCACTACTTAAGGTAAAGAGTGCAATGTGACAGGCACGTGTTAAAGCCCTTGATTTTCTACAAGGAGATGGAGCTCCCAGCTAAGACTGTGCCCTCCTCCAGCATCATCTGACATCCACCCCAAGAGAGGATTATTTAAAATACTGACGCCAAGAGGTCTGAGTTCTTCCATCCTACCTGAAAGTCTTCAAGACCTGCCATTCTGTGAGGTTTGGGTGCCAGCCCCTATTTGCCACTGCCCTTTTGTACCATCTCAGGAAGTCAGATCCTCAGGTTTCTTCTCTATGTCATGAGACTAAGGATATCTACTCATAACATTTTTGTGAAAATTAAGTGAGACGATGGAACGTAAGGCACCGACCCAAAACCTGACCCAAGTTGGGACTCAGTTTATTTACGAAGGTTGGAAGGAAATCAACCAGATCATCATGGTCTATACAAACGCAGCATTAAAGTATCGTAATGGCAAAACAGAAGAAAAAGCCTCTGTTAACAAACCTTATGACACTATTTCCAGTGAGAAGAGGACAAGGCAATGAACTGAAATATTCAAATAGACTCCAGCATAAAAATATGGAAAACAGAAATTAATACTTGCCACTCACCTATTACCTAACAAGGGTTTTATAAGGGTTAATATGTGTAGCACTTTGAAATGCCTTGGATATAAAGAATAAACACATGCCCCATAACGCATGCGTATATAGACAAATATATATTTTAACAAACTGAGGATCACTGTATAAATTTAGATCAGGGCACAGCATGCCGAGGATGAGTAGGGTAGGAACAATATGTTCTTGCTTACGACACCCAGCTCATGACAAATGATTCATACCCAGCACCTTTCATGCCAAAAGATCCCCCCAGGTGTTCCACCAACTCTAGCAACACTTTCCATCCAGCTAGACTGCAGTATAGAGGAATCACATCACTCCCACGGATGAGGAGAAACAGTCATGTCTTTACACAACTGCCCAAGTCCAACAGCGGAGGGGGTAGGAGCAAGAAGGGAAGGAGGCGAGAGAAACATCCAGAATTCCTCACAAGTTTGACAGGCAGCCTCTAATTACCACACATTCACACCTTTAATGCAGGTGTTACTGTATTCAGAAACCCTGCGTAACAAGGCTTTTTGCTACAGGTGAGACAGGTTTGGAGGACGTGCGTTGCCTGTGGCCTTGAGTGGGTCGGGGGGCAGATTTACAGGGGACTGACATCTCAATGTGAAGAAAATGAGAGCCCCACAATCTTGTCCTCAGGTTTAAGTTAGTGGATTTCTTGCTCTGGGGAGACGTGAAGTGCTGTAAGCGCAGGGCTCCAAACAGGTGTTCAGCACTTGACACAACGCGCTTCTGTGTAACCTGGCACGTAAGGAATTGTCACAGCCCCCATTTTAGGGATGAGGAAATTCACACTCAGAGCGCCATCAGCTTGCCAAGATCAAACCATAAATAAACAGAACTAGAACTCAAGTCTCCACATTGCTTTTCACATCACCAAGTGGCCCAGAAAAGTTTTTTCCGCCTTCCTTCCTTTAAAAACAATTGTTAAACTTTGTCTCTCCTATGAATCTGGGCCAGCTTTGCTTTGTGGGACCAGATTAAGACTACAGCTCTCCCCCTATCATCGGCATATACATATTAAAAAACCCGCCACTTGTGTGTAAACAGGCAGGGATGCGGAGCAGGGGGGTTCCTTACAGAACTAAAAACTTCAAAGGGTAGACATCTCACTAGCAGCACAGTTTGAGTGCTCAAACCTTTCTCATGCACTACCTTGATTATCTGCTACATTATCTCAGATATCCCTGCATGTTGCCCATCCAAGCCCTGACCCTGATAAGCCCAACTGCGCTTATAAGCATCATTAAAAAAAAAAAAAAAAAAAAAGGCTGGCAGTGCTTGCCGCCATTTCTTAAATGGAGTTTAAAATTTGCCAAAGATGTACTCTCCTTTATCAGCTCTTTCCAAGATCTTTCAAGAGATGAACTAAAGTAGAGGTCTAATGGGTGAGTGATATTTTACAGCTCAAATTACATTAAAAGCCAGAAATATTTTGAGTCCAATGTCCTTTACTTCTTGATACAACAAGATATAATATGTTTGATGTGTTTAAAATCTCCCCTTTAAGCCAGAAGCTTTGAGTTAATCACTTAAAGCAGTGTGAAAGTTATTCAATCAGTTTAAGAAAATTCGAGTTCAAATTGGGGGATTAATTTTAGTGGTTATGATATGAAAGATATGATAGTTAAGGTAAGAAATGAGGGCAACGGTCTCCAGAACTTGAATGGAAAGAATTTCAGCTTCAATTATTTGATTAAAGCATTACTGGGAACCATAGAAAACCATAGCCTCAGTCGTGAGAGCTGAATTGTAGGGAAAACCTTGCTGATGCTCTCAGGACAGAAACATCAATGCAAAATACTGTTTATCCTGGTTTGCCTTAATACAGTTTATATCTATATACCCAAAGAACCCACAATGACAGACTATTATTTTAAAATGTTCACAACTTTCATTAAAAAGCTGGCAATAAGCACAACTCACTAAAGTGGCACTTCCCTGGAAAGGTTTCTGGCAATGACATCACAGCTGAAAACATTCTGAAAGGTACCAGGCTGCATAGACTGTGCCTATTACAAATACTACAATCTCAATAATCCGATGGAAGCTGAAATTCTTTTTTTTTTTCTTTCATTTTACCCATCCTTGGTTTTTATGTTCTTCTTGTCTGCTTACTGGCAGCTCAGAGAACTTTCCACACTTTTAAATCATCTTCACTTATTACCATCAAAGCTGGATCTTTACTATTTCAGCTCACTGAAGTTTTCCAGGTGCAGTTTAAGCTGGAACAGCTACCCCAGATTCCAGACATGCAGGCTTTTCCAAAAACCTAAAACCTCCCCTGACGTGGCCAAAGCTCAGGGACTTGCACCCACTCTCCCCGGTGTCACCCTCCTGGAATCCAGCAATCCCCCTGGTCCCTTCATAAAGGGAGGGCTAAGTCTTTATTTGTGCTCTCCTCTAGAGGAGGTCAGGCAATGGGGAAGAACAGGGGGTTGTTGTCACTGGGATATATCTGATCTTCCTGGGACTGATCATGCCAGAGAACAACCACTCATTCACGGGCTGGAAAGCCCCAGCTCTCAAAACACACTGGCTGGTGCTGTTAGAAGATGCTAGAGAGTTCCCATCCTGAAACTTGCATCCACTTGGTCCCCAGAAACAGAGAATACATTAAGGGCACCTTAGTGCCCACTGCATATCTCTTCCCTTCTGGGGCAGAGGGGATTAGAAGCTTTGCAGAAAAATAAAAAGCTTACACATAAAGCCTTCTTGATCTTACTTGTGCTCACCCATAAGTCTAGCAAGTAAAAGGAAAGTCACTTAAAGGAATGTCAATCTGCCTGGAAATTTAACCCATTCACCTCCACATTCAGAATACTTAATCCCCTGGGTTTGCCAGTCTTCAGCTCTGTTAGTACACCAATGAGACCAGGAAACAGGAAACAGGGATTTGCCTGCCCGGTTTGAAGCTTTGGGGGGGGGGGGGTTGAAAGGACTCTGCTGGTGTCATGGGTCTCCTGATAGGTGACATTAACTCCTAGGGGAGGTGGGCAGAGAAGACTTTAGTTTGCAGCATCTCTCAAGTCCAGAAACCCCTTTCCCCCTGAATTCTCCAACAGAACACACAGCCTGCTTTAACCCTTTCCGTCTTTCACCCCTTGCCCTCAGTCCCCATCTACTCACGCTGCTGTTGTGGCCAGACCAGTGGACCATGGCTTGGTTGTGTGCGGAGTCGCCTGTCAGCGCGAACGTGGTGCTGGTCAGTTTCAGCTCCTCCATCCGGAAGCGAGTGGCTTTGTCCGGGTCCCGCTCGGGAGTCCCAGGCTCCTGCTGCCCTCCATCCCTGAGCACTCCCCGGGGGCTTCGACTCGCGCCCTCTCCCCGTTCTGCCTTCCCTGGATCCGCTTCACTCCGTCTCCGCCGGCCAGAGCGTGGGGCGACCGCCACGGACGCCCCGGTGCCGGGGGTCCGCTCCAGGGACAGCGCTCGGTCTCCGGGGGCCACCGCGAACAGGGGGCGCCCAAGGAGGGGCAGGGGCGTGGCGGCAGTTCTGCCTCGCGGCCCCTGGCGAAGGAAGCCCCCTGGAGCCGGAGCCCAGCGTGCGGCCGAGCCGGGGGGCAGCTGGGGGCAGCAGGAGCCGCCGCCGCAGGCGCCCGGGACGCAGAGGACCAGGAGCCCCGCGCCGGCGAGGAGCGCGCTCAGCCGGGCTGGGGAGCCGCCGCCGGCGCCAACTTTTCCCATCGCGGGAGCGGAGAGCAGCGAGCGGAGAGGGGGCCGGAGCGGAGGCGGCGGCGCGGGGCTCTCCGCTGGCCGGCTGTGGGGGGCAGGCGCTCAGGACCCCAACTCCATCCAAGTTGGGCCGCGGAGGGGGCGGGCGGAGGCGGCGCGGGGCAGGTGGCGGCCGCTTGCCCAGGCTGGGCTGGTGCCGAGCGCGGCTTCGGACAGAGCGAGCCGCCGCCACGCGGGGGTGGAGCTGAACTGAAGTCACGGGCGGAGCGGGCGCTGGCGCGCTGGCGGGCGACGCGGGAGGGAGGGCGGGAGCTGCCGGGGCCCCGGGCGCCGCGTCCCGCTGCCGAGCTGCGCCGCGCGGGTGGCTGCGGGGACTGGATGCGTCGCCGACCCTCCCCTTGGACTCGCGGGCGCTGTCGCCGCCCGCTCCGCGCCCCCGCGGCCGCGGTCTCCGCTCTCAGCGCTGCGCCCGCACGCCCCTCCCCTGGGGGCGGCCAGCCGGAGCTCGCGGAGTGCTAGCTGTGTTGGGGACTTCCTATTCCTGTTTTATTGTTTCTGTCAGTCTCTGCTGCCGTTTCCTCCCCCACGCACCCCCTCCCCGTCTCTGCCAGTTTAGATGATAAGGTTGGGTGGACTCCTGGTCTTTCCCTCCTTAGTCTCCGCGAGTTGGCGTCTTGACCTTAGCTTAAGCAGAGCCTGCGTGTCCCAGCCCTGGGGGAGATCCCAGGAAGGCAACAGCAGAGAATGATGTAATTAAATGATCGTGTGTGTGTGTGTGTGTGTGTGTGTGCGCGCGCGCGCGCGTGTGTGTGGTTTGGGGGATTTTTCCATCAATTATTACGCTTAGATTCCTTTCCGGACCTCCTAAAGCGCTCACTGTATTTGAATTCAATCTTCCTGCATTTTGTAGGCATAGGTCTTGGCTTCTCGAAGAGACCACAAACTCACTGAGGACAGGAATTGTGAGCAACTTGGAAGAAAGGGCCAGTTTGTTTGCCATTTTTATCCTCTGCTAGACACAGTGTCCTACGCGGTAGGGAATCTGTCAGTCATTAATTGAATAAATACGTATTGTGAGTCTATTCTATGTATGCAAATACATACAGGAAAAAAAGGCACGGTGCTATATTCATCCCGTGTCGCGTGTGCCTAGCCCAGAGCTACTAACACACACCTGAAGATTCTTACCAGCAAACTTCACGTCTGTGCTGCGTGTTCTGCCACTAGTTTGCTGTGGGGTCTCAGACAAAGTGGCAATCTCTCAGCTACCCACGCTTGAAAATTAAGCGGTTGAGTTAGATGACCTTTAAAATTCCTTCCACTCCTAAAATTCTGTAATTGTGTGATTATAATGTCTGCCCAGCCCAGCTCCCCTGCTACTGTTCAAAAGTTCAGATGAAGATTTATAGTAGGTGAATGGGCTTTGAAAATTACAAAGAATTTCTCAAAATCCAAGCCTTTTTCAAATGGAAAGTTTGCTTCTAAGGGTTGAAATACCTTCAAATTTCTTTGTAGTCTTTATGTGCCTAATAACACTTCCTTATCACCTGGTAGCGATTAAATTATTCAATGCATATTGATTAAATAAATGAATGTCACATAAAATAATACAATCTTCAGTTTCTAATTACATTTTTGTTCATTTTCACACTTGCAAAAGTACCCTCACTGAAAAATCTGAATTGTGAGTTTGTGATAGGAACAACTTAAAAGTAGCAGTGATAATTATTCTTCAATTAATGATACCCTTTTTGATACTGTTTAAGAGGAATTTCTCTTATATCAGTCCAACCCAGAGCTGTGTTACACAAACAAGAATTTAAATTCTTGCTTTTAGAGCCAATCCAAGAAATATGCAAATGCAAGGGGACAGACTTCTTAGTCTTTAAATGTGAGTACTTAAAGAGTGACCTGTTTGTCTTTAAGGGAGACACAGACTGTTCTTCCAAAAGCACCTTAACTACCCAAGCCTGGATCCTCCTAAGAAAGGAACACTGTCTGGCAGGCTTCTAGATAGAGAGGAGAGCCAGAGGTCCTCCCTCCTCCCAAAACTGCAAGTGCTCTTCCTTAAAACCCAAGGCAGCTGTTTTCCTCTCCTGAGAAAAGTTTTCAGAGCTTTGTGGGATTGTGTGCTTAATGCCTTTTTTCTGTGTCCTGCTAACCTCCTTTCCAGCCTGGATGAGTGTGTGCGATTTCTTTCAAGAGAGGAAAAACCAGATTAAAGAGTCAGAACCCAAATAAATTCCCATCCTAATATAGGACTAGAAAATGCAAAATGGAAAAAATAGAAATTAGTGTATTCAAATTTTCTCGTCTTAATCTATTATTGCCCTACCAAAATTTAGATGGTTTTGTTTTCAAAATGAAGTTCCACCTGGAGAATTGGTAGAAAGAGCTGATTTTTCCCTCCCAAATCATTTATAATTCCCACCTTTTAAACAGACCCATTACAATAATGCCTTTAAAATGAAATCATTTGCGATCCATTTGCTGAGAATTCATAGAGGGCAGGCGCTTTCTAAATGCCTGATTCTAATTATTCATTTGAGAGAAAGGTTACACAGATGTGGGTGAAACTGGCTCCAAGTATTTTTTTTTTTATAAAATCATTTTATTTCTTATGTCTCTGATCCTTTGTCAACACGCAGAAAAGGAAAGTACCAGTGATTCCTTATACCATTTTCTTTTCCTGGAAGACTACAAGAAATGGGCTAATTATGGGGGAAAGTGGGCTAGCCTATTTCAAGGTATTTCCAGTCCAACAACTCACTAAGCAACCCAACAGATTTTCTTAATGTACTGCATTAAGAAGGGGTTATTAGGAAAATAGTTGCTGTCAAACGCCAGTAGAGAGCATAGATCTGTAATTCCAATGAGTCTTTTCATTGACATGTGAAAAATATGCCACCACCTAGGCTGTGGCCATCATTTCTCACCCGACCCACACAACAGCCTCCTAACTGCTCTCCCCATTCCACAACTGCTCTGCTCCATCTTCTCTCTGCAATAGTCATCTCCGAAGTGGGGTACAAGCACCCAGATGGTACCGCAGGATAGTTCATTGAGTGCAGGAAGAAAACAACCTTGTTAATATTTAATTACCAATTAACACATATAAATGTATGTTTCTATCTATCTATACACAGAGAGACAGAAAGAATATGAACATTTTGGAGCCATGTGCTAACTTGTGTTGCATGATCAAAAAGGTTCAGCTGACTTGCCCTGCAAAACAGAAAAAGTGGTCTTCGGAATGGATAAGAAAATATTATTCCTTGCCACTTTTTGAAATTCTTCACTGACTTACCTTTGCAAACAGAATAAATCCCCATGGGATTCTTGCATGGCCAATTAGGCCTGCAAGAGGTGAAAGCTGCCTGCTCTTCAACCATATTTGGCAGCTCTCTCCCCCCTCACCCATATGCTCCAGCCCTTCTGGGCATCCCTTCCTCCCATGGGCCAAGTTTTTTTCAACTCACTCAGTTTTGCATATGCTGCCTGGAATCCCCATGACCACCCCTACTTCACGTGGCTGACTCCTCTTCTTGGACATCTTCACTTTAAATGTACCTCCTTGGGGAGACTTTCCCTGACTCCCTACCCAGTGAGAAATTCCTTCACATTTTCTGTGTCAGTCCCCTATTAGTTTCTTCTTAGCATATATGATAGTCTTCAATTATTTCATGTGAGTGTTTTTTGCTAAAACTCCCCGGAAGACTACAAGTGGAACACATCTCCCTTATTCATCTGTTCTTTCCCCAGTGACTCCTTCAGTGCCTGACCCATTGGGAGGGCTCAATGAATAATGTTTGGCTGGCTGAGCCACCTGGGTATAGCAGCCTCACCTGCATGATGTCCAGTATTAACACTTTGTCAATCAGATGTGTACCCGTGCAAGAAAACATGCTAAGGATTATACATGTATCTACTCATTAATTAATTAAGCAATTAATTAATTAATTATTTTAAACAAAACTCAGCTAAGTACGATCACTGTTCCCACTTCACAGATCCCTTTACACAACAAGGCAGTCACACCGCAATTTAGTGCAAGAGGAAGGCTTCAATGTAGGCATCTTATTCCTAATATATTCTTGACTTGATGCAATACTCCTTTTCCTCCAAATCTGACTGATAACAGATAATGTTTATTGGTGATTTATTTTGTGCCAGGCACTTCAAATAGCACTTTGAATAATTTCTAGTAATATTGAGCAAACAATTTTGAAAACAAGTTGTTTACGTTGAAGGTAAAATTCGTATTCTCCAATTTATATTTGCTTTTATTTGGTGTGGGAGGGGTTAATGTTAAAGACGGTGGTGTATTCACTACACACATGACCTTCCTGCACCAGTTACAGGAGCTGTCACATCGGTGTCCTGTCTTCCCCTTTCCCTAGGTCTTTCCATAGCTAGTGGATAACTTGGCTTCAGCTGCAGTAAATCACATTATATGCTTCATCATTAGAACAATGTCTTTTAATAGCTCTCAAAATACTTGGCTCCCCTTGGATACCATTGAGACAAGGTGTCTTGCATTTCAGATCAATTACAGGAGGAACCTTAGAAAGAAAGTGAGAGAGAATAATATGCAGACCCTTCTTATTACCTACTGAAGGGATGATGGTAGTTTTGAAAAACTGTCCTTTAAAATACTTTCAGGTATCAACAAATGGCCTGGGTCTGAATCCAGTAATTGTATCTGTTCTCGTATACCCAATTTAAGTGGCTTTAATGGAAGGGCTTAAACTCTCTTATCTGTAAAAATCGGTCTAAGATTATATACTTGACTCATAAGGATGTTGTAAAAGTTAATTCAACTTCATATACCTCTCAGAGATAACAACACAGCTTTGTATTTACATAAATCCTATCTCATCAGACCTCTAAAGAGTTTTTGGGATTTTTTTCCTCTAGTTTAATAAATCTTGCAGCAGCTTCAAAAGGTAGGTAGGGGGCAGTTTTTGCCTGCATCATACAGAATAAAAAGAAATTTATCCAAGGTCATGGAGTTTGAGAAAAAACTTAGAACTGAATTTCGTTATACTTCACCTCTACCATTTAGTCCAAATCTGCACCCAGTATATATATATGTGAATTAAAATTCCACATTATTTTTGTTTAGCTACTATGCACTGCCTACACAATCATTTCAGGTTTCAAAAGATGGTTTGTATAATTAAATAGGAAGAGAAAAGCATGAAATAATATCATTGTCATTGTATGAACTCATATATGTATATATATTTTTCCCATTTAAATAGTCCTACTTAATGTGAAATAGATAAAATGTGCACTATGACTAAGTAAGTTTATTTAGAGCGGTATTATTAGACTTTTAAAAATATACCTTTATCAAAGTCTTAGAATGTTTTTAAAAATTATTGTAGTCTTAAAATTAGAAACTATAAAAAGTAACTTCTATCATCTGTCTCCTGTCCTCCAATTGTCTGTTAGTCCAAAATAAAAAGGCTTTATCATAGTAAATCACAAAACCAGCTTCATAACACTTTTTTTGATTCCAGTCTCCTTGAAAGTACAAATAGCAAGAAAACACAAATAAGTTGGGACTGCATTTTGCTTCTTTTTCTTTGGGAGTACCGGGTAGGGGAGTGAAGAGAGAGAGACAGAAAGCCACTCCCCAAATCTTTAAGGGCCACTGAGATGACAAGCAAAAGCTCTCATGTCACAGGAAGTCTTCAGTTATTTTTGTCTCTTTTCCATAGAACTGATCCAAGGAGGAATGAGGTTAACATTGAAGCCAAATTCAGTAGATTTCTAGGGCATAATATTCTAGCAGAATACAACTCCAAAAAATGTATGGTAGTCGTTGAAAAATAAGATCTTTGGGACTTCTCTCTCAAAGCACAAGAGTAGCTTGCAAAGAAAAGGAGGAAACAAATCAAAGAATAAGTAGCACAGTTGGGTAGACATTAACTACTTTGTGTGGCTTCCCATTTCTCTATATGATCTGGACAAAGAGTAGCTGCAGCCCAGCCCCCAAGAGTCCAGATAGCCCGGACAGTATGTTAATCTCTGATAGGAGCACAGAAAGGAAAGGAAGAGAAATGATCCAAGCCCAAAGTATATTGTGTTGATCTGCCTCTGGTGCTTGGAATAGTACAGTGTGGGGCTTAAATTCCTAAATTTTGAAGTCAAAATCCTACCTTTCAATCCAGTATATGCCACTCACTAGCTGTACAAGATCATTTGACTTTCTGAATCTCTGTGGCCTACTCTGTAAAGTGGACATTCCATCACCTTCTACAGGTAAGGTTGCTCTATATGGAGCAACTGCACAAATCACACAGAGCAAGACATGTTAGCTGTTGTAATATCACCTTCCATGTGACTGTTCAAATATCACCTTCCACGTGACGCTGTTCTCCAACATGCCTCCCTAGACGGAGACAAGAAGTTAAAATCCAGTCAGAAATAAACTTATTTCCTGCTAGAAATGAAACAAAATTTAAAGGCCACCATACCCATAAGATATAACAAGAGAAGTAGAGAACAGGGGTTGAAACTCAGACGTTTTGTGTTGTAATTAAATTAAAAGGATGGTGGGGCGCCTGGGTGGCACAGCGGTTAAGTGTCTGCCTTTGGCTCAGGGCATGATCCTAGCATTATGGGATCGAGCCCCACATCAGGCTCCTCTGCTGGGAGCCTGCTTCTTCCTCTCCCACTCCCCCTGCCTGTGTTCCCTCTCTCACTGGCTGTCTCTATCTCTGTCGAATGAATAAATAAATAAAATCTTTAAAAATAAAAAAATAAATGAAAAGGATGGAATGAACTACCACCTTCTTACATGTTGTCAAACCTGTCTTTTATGTGAATCATTGTACAAGGAATCTTCCCTTGAGCTTTACAAGCTTCTAGGAGGTAAGCAGTCGATTGGATGGTAGTCTGAAATTTTGACTATGTACTTGAATTATTCTTTACAATGTGGAAAATTAACTTAAGAAAGGTCAGAGGGGAATGCCTTATTTAATACATCATGGAGTAAATACATACAATTTATCATGTAGAGATATTCTAGAGTCTGAAGATGTGAGTAAGCTTACATCAACACTTAGACGTAGACCCATGATTGTTTGCCTTGAACAATGTTACTAGGAAGTGCTCAGCTAGCTACCTTTATCTGCTGAGGTGCTACCAGGTATGACTCAGAGTCACATTGTGGGCAGAGGCTGGTCCATTTTCTAAAGTCAGATGTGGTCCTAGCTGTGGTTCTCTGAAGAATCCCTATCTAAGAAGGTGATTGGTTCATTGTTCATCTAGTGTTATGTGCCTGTTATTTAGGTGCTGGACTTCTTCAGGGATCCTGCACCAAAGTCTTTTATTCCATTTCTCCATCTCCTAGTTTAACTCCCTGATATTTCTAGGTTTTGATTCTCTTACCTACTTAGATTCACGTTATCTACTTTTGTTTCCTTGATATCTGCTGACCATGGATTCAACTCTGAATTGATAGCTTCATGGTACCTATGAGTCATCCTTTTTTATAACCTAACTCTTGGTCCCTGCCTACCATGGTCTATGCCATTACCTCCTAGACTTGGGCATTTCATTAGGGAAAGTTTGGAATTTACCCATTGACTATTAAGGGTTCTTATTATGGAAATTATCTTATAATATATATTTCTTTGCTGTTGTTTTAGTACTAAATAGGTAACCAGTATCTATTTTCTATATTCTTTTGGCATCCTGCATCTATTTAGACATTGTATTTTTGCTATTATAATCATGTCTTATCCATCCATCTTCTTCATCAAACTGCAAACTCCTATGGACTAGGGGGTCCTGTATGTCTTATGTATTTATATCCTACCCTCAGTATCCAACACAATGCAGGTACACAGCAGATATTCAGTAAGTGTTTGTTGAATGAATAAATGAATGACAAAGCTGGTGTTCTCCCATCTTTGATAGGCTTTTTTTTATAGCTTTTCTTAATATTGTCAGATAATCATCACTAGGATGAATCACAGCCACCCACCACAAATGTCACATAAAGCTAAATTTATACCCAAGACAAAAGTTGAATCAATAAATAAGCAATTAAAAATCATTAACTGAAATGTTAATGTCTTCCAACCTATCTCTATTAACTATAGCTTGTTTGAAGGAATCCTACCCCATAAAAATGACAACGCTTTTTAGCATTTAAGTATCTTTTAATAAACTATTTTGAAGTTTAACCTACAACCACAAGAACATCCAAATCTTAACTATATTGTTCAGTGATTTTGCTTTTACACACACACATACATGTGCGCACACATACACACAGACAGAATTCTTTTCCAGAATCGCGAAGTCTTCTTGAATGTTACCAGTCAATAACACCAAAGTGCATCCACTCTGACAAAGAAATGCCTATTCTGACTTCTGTCACCAAAAATTAATTTTGCTCTTCTTGAACATATTTAATAGAACCAAACAATATATATTCTCATGTCTAGGTGTTATAATTCAGTATATATTTGTGAGATTTGCCATGCATGTAGTGTACTAGTAATTGGTCCATTCTATTGTCATGTAGTATTCCAATAGTATGAATATACAACCGTTTATTTTTTCATTCTACTAGTGACACATCTTTAAGTACTTTCCCCTTTATGGCTATTATAAATACAGTGGCTATGAGCATCACTGTTCGTGTTATTTGGTAGACATAAGCACTCACTCTGTAGGACACATTCTTGGGCTTGGAATCCAGAAGTCCTAGGAAGGCATGTGTTTACTTATACTATGTAGTACTGATTTTTCAAAGTGTTTGTTCCAAATAGCAACGTATGAGAGTTCCAGTAATTTTACATCCTCACTGACACCTAATTAAAAAAAATTTTTTTTAGCCATGTTGGTGGAAGTTTAGACGTATCCCATGGTCATTTAATTTACATTTTCCTGAAGAAAAATGATGCTGCGTATTTTTAAAGAATTTATTGACCGTTTGAATATCCTGTTTTCTAAAGTGCTTGACTCAGGCTTTAGTCATTTTTAAAAATATTAGGTGGTCAGTCTTTCTTATTGATTTGTAGAAGTTTTTATATAATCCTTTTGCTCTGATTTAGAGACAGTAGTGATAATTTATATATAATTTATATATAATTTATATATTATTTATATATTATTTATTTATTTATTTATATATAATTTATATATAATGTCCCAATCTTTGGTTTTTCTATGTTCTCTTTTCTGATGAATAGAAATTCTTAATCTTCATGTAATACAATTCACCAACTTTTCTTTATCATAATGCTTTTTTGGTTTAAGGAATCTTTTCTTAACCCATGTCCATGGATGTATTCTCTTATTTTTTCTGTAAACTGTGTTGTTTTACTTACCAATTTACATCTATAGTCCATTTGTAATTAATTTTTGTATATGATATGAGGTATAAGGATGAATGTTCATACTGTTTCATATGGCTACCAATTAACCCAATACCATTAATTAAAAAGACCATCCTTTTCCCACTATACTGTTGTAATATAATTGCTCTAAGTCAGGTAACTGTATGGGTGTGTGTCTGTTTCAGAGTTTCTCTTCTGTTTAATTGATCAGTTTGTCAAATTCTGTGCTAATAAAATACTTATTAATTATTGTAACTTCATAATAAATCTTGATATCTGGTGTGAAATCCCCTACTTCTTTCTTCCAGATCATTGCAGAACTACCTTGTCAATTTTGAAAAGGCTAGACTTTTTAATGGGATTACATTGCATCTATAGATCAATTAGGGAGAAATTCACATTTTAAAAATATTGAGTCCTCCAGTCTGTGAATACATTATTTTTCTTTCTTTGTGTAGATATTCATTAAATTCTTTCAGCAATATTCATTAGTTTTCAGTGTAGAAATCCTGCACACCTTTTAATAAATGTATTCCTGGATATAGGAAGTGTTTTGTGACACTTTGAATATGTTTATCTTTAATTTTCAATTAATATTTGTTAGTCTATAGAAATGGAATTAATTCTTATGTTAATTTTGCACCTGGTGACCTTGTTAATTTTACTTAATTCTAATAATTCTTAGAATCTTTTAGAATTTCTATGTGCCTAATGATATCATGTGCAAATTGAACATCTATTTCTTTCCTTCAAATATTTCTGTCATATACCTATTTATTTATGCATTGCTTATTGCTCTGGATAGGAAGACAAACATAATGTTGAATGGAAATGGTGGCAGGGGAGCCTGGGTGGCTCAAACAGTTGGCATCTGCCTTCTTCTGGGATCATGTTCCCAGGGTCCTGATATTGAGCCCCACGTGGGACTCCCTGCTCAGCACAGAGCCTGCTTCTCTCTTTCCCTCTCCCCAGATCATGCTCTCTCTCGCTCTCACTCGCTTTCTCTCAAATGAATAAATTTTAAAAATCTTAAAAAAAAAAAAAGAAATGGTGGTAGTGGGCTACTTTATCTGATGACATTGGGCTCAGAAAATCAGGGGAAAGATTTCCATATTTCACTATGAAGTATGTTTAGTGGGGATTCTTTTGCAAATGACATTATCACAATATTTTTTTTATTCTTAGTTCACTGTCTTTTTAAAAGTCATGAATAGGTTTTGAATTTTACTACATGCTTTTTCTGTATCTTTTGAAATAGTCACATATTTTCCTCCTTTGTTCTATTGTTAAAATTGATTATTAAATGTTAAAATAATCTTGCATTCCTGGAAAAAACCACTTGAAAATAATCTATTATTCCATTATACTGGTGAGTCTGCTTTGCTTATATTTCATCAAGGGTTTTTTGCAAATATATTCATAAGATATCTTGTCCTTTAATTTTCATTTTGTGTAATATCTTTAACAGATTTTGAAATCAAGGTTATCTTAGCCTCATAAAACAAAATGTGTTCACACTTTCTCTACATTCTGGGAGAATTTGTGTAAGATTGGTGTTTTTTCTTCCTTCGTGTTTGGGGGAAATAACCCTTAAAGTGATCAGGACTTGGAGTTACTGTATGGGAAATTTTTATGTACATGTATAATTTCTTCTGTATACACACATATACATATTTTAGAAATCAAAAGAAATGAAAAATCTAAATAGGTATAAATTTTTAATCTAAAATATATGTTGTAATCGAAAATAAAACATATTTCTTTTTGCATTCATTTTGGTACATTGTATTTTTTCAAATAACTTATACATTGAATTTGAACTTTCAAATCTGTTCCATACCTTTTTTCTATTATCCTCTTGTACTACTCATTGTTTTGCTATCTATTAGACTTACATTAATGTTCTCTTTTGGATTCTTGGTATTTGTAATTTTTGTTTTCTTTCATTTTTATTGATCAATCTTTCTAGAAGTTTATCAATTTTATTAATTGTGAAAAACAACTTTTGGCTATACCCATTTTGTATATTTTTCTTTCCTTTCTTCACCTTGGACTTAATTATTATGTTTTTTTTTTGTTCTCATGATATAGAAGCTGATTTTATTTTTCGAACCTGTTTCACACACACATAAACTTTACATTTCCCTTCTAATCACTGCTTTAGCAGCATCTGACAAGTTTTGACACACCCCATTTATTATCATTCCCTTAAAATATGTCCCAATTTCCATTCTAATTTATTTTTTGATTAATGAGCTATTAACAAGTATCATCTTTAATTTTCAAACATTTGTGTTTCTCTGATCACTGTTTTGTCTTACATGGCTAGGTTTTTTTCCACTAAGATCAGAAAAAATACTGTATATGGTATCAGTTATTTGAAATTTGTCAAAACTTGCTTAATGGTCTATTCTATAATCCATAATGATAAATGTTCCAAGCTCACTCGAAGGCATGTGTCCTGTAATATTTATATTTGGTGTTCTGTATATGTTCCTTGGATGAAGTTTCCTAATCATGTTTTCAAATATCCATGATCTTAATTCTTTGTTTAATTTTAACTTACTGAGAGAGATATACCAAAAATTTTTTAAATTTGTTTTATATACTTTGAAGATGTTCTATTAGGATCAAATAAATATAGAAATGTCATATCTTCCTTTAAAATTCACCCTTTTATCATTTGAAATGCTCCTCTGTCTCTAGTATTATTTCTTGCCTTAAAATTGACTTTGTATGCTATTAATACAGCTATGCCTGCTTTTTTTTTACAGCGTTGCATTGTATTCATTTTCCATCCGTTCACTTTCAATCTTCCTGATAGTTAAAGTCTTAAAACAACATGTAGTTTTTTTCTCTGCCTGTCAATTCTTTGACTTTTTAAAAAATAATCTGTAAGTAAACATCCTAAGATTTCTCCTATTTTTTCTTAAATATATAGTTTTAAATTTTATATTTAGTTCCATGTTATATTCAAATTAATTTTTGCATAGGGTGTGAGATTTAGATTGAGTTTCTTTTGTTTATTTATTTTAGGAATGTTCAGTTGCTCCAGCACCATTAGCTGAAAGCATATCCTTCCTCCATTGAATTGCTCCTGCACCTTTGTCCATGAACTGTCTGTTGCTTATATTCTACCTGGATTGTTTGATTTTCTTCTTTTATTGTTGGGATTTGAGAGTGTTTTTAAAAAATATATTTTAGATATTCATCTTTTTTCAGATGTATGGTTTGCATATATTTTCTCCCACTATAGAGCTTGCATTTTTATCCTTTTAATAGAGTCTTCCACAGAATAAAATTTTTTAATATTGTGGCTGTCCAATTTGCCAATTTTTCCTTTTATGGGTTATGCTTTTAGTGTCAAGTCTAAGAATTCTTTCTTATCTCTAGATTCCTAAGGTTTCTTTTATTTTTCACTAAGTATTAAAACACGTTATGTTTAAGCCTATGATATATTCTGAGTTATTTTTTGCATAAGGTGTGAGTCTGAAGTTGGAAAGTATCTGCCCCCCCCCATAAGATTTTGCACCTTTGTCAAAAATTAGTTGGGCATATTGGTTTTTCATTTCTGAGCTCTGTTCTGTTCCATTGATTTGTGTGCTTACCCTCCATACAGTCTCGATACTATAGATGTATAATACATCTTGAAACTGGGTAGGTGAATTCTTCCGAATTTGTATTCTTTTTTAACGCTTATTCATTTTAAAGCAGTTTTCAGTTTACAACAAAACTGAGAGGGAGTTACAGAGATTTCTCAGAAGCCCCACATATACACAGCCTCTCCCATTATCAACACCACTCACCAGACTTGTACATTTTTTTTACCAAGCATGAACCTACAGTGACAGTTTGTATCCGTGTAAAGTCCATAGTTCACCTTAGGGTTCATTCTTGGTGCTGTTCATTCTATGGGTTTGAACAATGTATAATGACATGTATCCATCAATTATTATAATAACAGAGTATTTTTATTGTCCTAAAAGTCCTCTGTGCTCTACTTATTCATTTCTCCATGATTCTCCCTGGCAACAATGGAATTTTTTACTGTCCCATAGTTTTGCCTTCACCAAAATGTCATAGAGTTGGAATCATACAGTATGTAATCTTTCCGTACTAGCTTTACTCACTTAGTAATATGCATTTAAGTTTCCTCCATGTGTTTTCATAGCTTAATAGTGCTGAATAATATTTCAGTGTCTGGGTACAGCAGTTTATGTATCCATTCACCTACTGAACGGCATTTTGGTTGCATCCAAGTTTTGGCAATTGTGAACACACCTGCTATAAACATCCTTATGCAGGTTTTCGTGTGGGCATAAAGTTAAACTCCTTTGAGTAAATGCAAACATTTATGCTTGAAACTGCTAAACTGTCTTCCAAAGTGGCCATACCATTTTATATTCCCACCAGCAATGTACTAGAGTTCCTGTTGCTCCCCATCTTTGTCAGCATTTGATGTTGTTAGTGTTCTGTATTTTGGTTATTTGAAGGTGTGTATCAATATCTCATGGTTGTTTTAATTTGCAGTTTTGTGATGACATACGATATGGAGCACCGTAAACTTATTTACTACCTGTATATCTTCTTCAGTGAGGTCTCTGTTGTGATTTTGGCTCACTTTGAATTGTGTTGTTTGTTTTCCTATTAAGAGTTTTTAAAGAGTTTTAAGACTGTTTTGTATATTTTGTACAGCAATCCTTTATCAGATGTCTTTTCTTCCAGTCTCTGACTTGTCTTTTAATTCCCTTTATTTTCTCTTTCATAGAGAAGAACTTTTAAATGTTAACGAATTTCAACTTATCAGGTATTTCTTTCACGGACTGTGTCTTCAGTGTTGTATCTAAAAAGGAATCACCATACCCAACATCTTCTAGGTTTTCCCCTGTTATTTCTAGCAGTGTTATAGTTTGTGTTTTACATTTAGATTTATGATTTGTTTTGAATTAATTTTTGTGAAGTATGTAAACTCTGTCTAGATTTCTGTATTTATTTGTTGATTTTTTTGCATGTAGATGCTCACTTGTTCCAGCACCGTTTGTTGAAGAGACTATATTTTCTCCATTGTATTATCTCTGTTCCTTTGTCAAAGATCAGTTGACTAATTTATGGGAATCTATTTCTGGGATCTCTATTTAGTTTCATTGATCTATTTGTCTATTCTTTTGCCAATATCACACTGTCTCTTTTTTTAGGATTTTATTTATCTTTTGAGAGAGAGAGAGAGCATGCATGAGTGGGGGGTAGGGTCAGAAGGAGAGGGGAGGGAGAAGGAGAAACAGATTCTCTGCTGAGAGAGATCCTGTCATGGGGCTCAATCCCAGGACCCCAACATCATGACTGGAGCTGAAGGCAGACGCTTAGCTGACTGAGCCACTCAGGCACCCCCATACTACCTTGATTACTGTAGCACTATAGTAAGTCTTGAGGTTGGGTAGCATCAATCCCCCAATTTTGTTCTTTTCCTGCAATACTGTGTTGGCTACTCTGGGTGTTGTGCCTTTCTATATCAACTTTAGGATCAGTTTGTTGATATCCACAAAATAACGTGCTGGAAGTTGGATTGAAATTGCATTGAATCCACATATCAAATTGGGAAGAACTGACAACGTCACAAAAATGAGTCTTTCTTCCATGAACGTGGATTATCTCTCCATTTATTCTGTTGTTTATTTCATTCATCAGAGTTTTCTGGCTTTCCACGTATAGATCTTACACATATTTGTTTGAATTATACCTGAGTATTTCATTTTGAGGGGATGCAGATGTAAATGGTATTGTTTTATATTTCAAATTCCACTTGTTCATTGTTAATATATAGGAAAGCAATTGCCTTCTGTTTATTAACCTTGCATCCTGCAACTTGCCATGTTGCTTATTAGTTCCAGGTTTGTTTGTTTGTTTCAATTCTTTCAGATTTTCTACATAGATAATCATGACATCTGTGAACAAGGCAGTTTTATGTTTTATGTCCTCTTTCTCTATCTGTATAACTTTTGTTTCCTTTTCTTGCCTTATTGCATTAGCATGGACTTCCACTGTGATGTTGAAAGGAGTAGTGAGAGTGGACATCCTTGCCTTGTACCTAATCTTAGTGGCAAAGGGTTGAATTTTTTCATCAAGTATGATGTTAGCTGAAGATTTTTTGTAGATAGACTTTATAAAGTTGAGAAAATTCCCCTCTATTCCCAGTTTACCAAGAATATTTGTCATGGGTGAAGGTTGGATTTTGTCAAATGCTCTTTTTACGTCTATTAGTATGATCATGTGATTTTCTTTTTTACTCTGTTGGTATGATGGTTTGCATTAATTGATTTTCAAATCATGAGTGAGCTTCTTATAACTGGGATAAATCCCAATTGGTTGTGGTGTATAATTCTTTTTATACTTTTTTGGATTTGATTTATTAATATTTTATTGATAGTTTCTGTATTTATATTTTTCTTTTGTCCTTTCCATTCTTCTTCTAAGCCCATCTACTGAGTTTTACAAGTAGTTATTGTGTTTTTTAGTTCTCAAATTTTCATTTGGTTCTTCTTTGTCTTCCATTTGCTGTGTATTTCTGTTTATTTCTTGACATTTTCTATGTTTATATTTGTTTCAAATGTGTTCATAATTGTTCATTGAGGTATTTTTTGAGGAGTAATTTAAAATTGTTGTCAGAATATTCTAATATTTCTGTCATCTTGGTCTTTGATTCTATTGCTTGTCCTTTTTCATTTAGATTGTGATCTTCCTGGTTCTAGATGTGATGAGAGATTTTCAGTTGAAAACTGGGCACTTATGGTATTATGTCGTTTAAACCTCTGGTTTAGTTGCTTCTTCCCAACAGAGACAAGGGACTGCTGTCTCATTATAGCCAGGTGGGGGAAGAATTCCACATTGCCCTCTCAGTCTCTTTGACACTCACAAGAGTGTCTTCCTTGTTACTACCAGGTGGGGTTAGATTTCTGGCTCTCCACTAGGTTAGCACTAATACCTCGCTGGCTGGGAGACTAAAAGTTCTTAGTACTGCCATCTGCATAGCCTCAGCAACACCCAAGTGAGGGTTGCCTCGTTACCACTGGACAGTTGTGAAATGTCTATGTCTCCACTAGACCTCCTATACACTACCTCAGAAGGCAGAGAGAGTGACTCCTCATTACTTTCAGTACATATGAAAGTCTAAGCTCCCTGTATGGTCTTCACTGTGGGAAAGGTGCACCTTATTATTGCTTGGCAGGGATGAAAATCTTTGCTCCCTCCTCTGTCTTCTCTGATACCACCCTGATGAGTGGGGGATTTGGCATACCTTGTCAGAGCCCGGCAAGAATAGAAGGCTAAGATCCCCATGCGGCCTTTGTTGGCATGGTTGTGAGTGAGACTACAGGTAGGGTTTGTGTGTGTGTGTGTGTGTGTATGTGTGTGTGTGTTTTCTGCTATGTTTGGCTTAAGTAGTGCAGTTATTGACTAAAAGTTTGTGTCTTGCTAGTACTTTTCTTTGTCCTTTGGCTAGAGAGAACAGTCTTTTGTTAGGATTTTTTTGTCTGTGACTATTGGTATTTATAGGTTGTTAACTTTTCCAACTTGCAATCTGTGAAATATAAGGCAAAAAGAAAACCCAGGGAATTTGTCACCATGCTGTTTTCTGGGCCTTAAGGTACCCAGCTTGTCTGTCTTCTTGTTTCCACTTTTCAAAATCATTTTGTTTGTAATATCTAATGCCCAATGTTCTTAAATGTATCACTGAGAGGAAGAGGGAGAAGTATTTCTACCCCATCTTCCCAGCAACATTCTCTTAATTTATAGAAAATTTAGTACATTTACATTTATATTTTTTGCTATTGCTACATAGTTCTGCATTAAAAAAAATCCTTCAAACTATTAACTTAAAGCTAGAATCATAAACAACAGTCTTTAATTCTTAGTCATGCATCTGCAGGTTGGCTGTGCTTGGGTAATCTTCGGTGGTTTGGCTGGGTCTGCATCAAGGAGGCATCTGTTGGCACAAGGGCTTTATGTGTTTGCCATCCCCCCGGGTCAGCAGGCTGTCTGAGGTGTATTCTTCCATGATGATAACAGAAGAATGAAAGAAGAAGCCGTAGTATGGAGGTATTTTCCAAGTCTTTTCTGTGTATTGTATGCTATCATCTAACTAGCCTCAGCTTGTCTCATGACTGACTCCAAAGTCAAAAATCAAAGATGCTCATGCTATCCTCCATGCGACCAATGCAAGGCATGCAACCAATCTAAGACTCCCAAAGTTCTAATTAAGTAATGATATCCCATAAGAAGTTCACGATTACATGATATTCATTTGTTCTTGATGTTACATTTCAGTTTTTGTGTGTGTGCCAGTTTTGGAGAGTTACCTTGGTCAGTATTTCTTCAAATATTACCTGTGAACCTTCCTCTTCTTATTAGAGGTAATTAGAAGTAATTAGAAGTGTGTTGAGATGCCTCAGTGGTTCCATAGGTTAAGTGTCTGCCTTGGGCTCAGGTCATGGTTTCAGGGTCCTGGAATTAAGTCACACATCGGGGTTCCTTGCTTGGTGGGGAGCCTGCTTCTCCCTCTGCCTGCTGCTCCCCCTGCTTGTGTGCACTCTCTCTCTTTGTCTCTGGAAAATGAATAAATAAAATCTTTAAAAAAAAGAAAGAATTGTGCTAAAAGTGTCCCATCTTTTTTTCCACTAAAGCGTCTACCTGATCACATTATTCCAACATCGTTCCCAATCAGACATAGTCTGTTCTTCTGTTACACCCCCTTATTGAATTCTTAGGTGCAGAATTAAACTTTTTTTCAGTTGTAGACTATTTTTTATAGCTTGCAGGATTCTTTGAGCATTATTCCTTTTTCTCTCCTTTTTAGAACATATTAATTATAATTATTTTGACATGCCTGTTTATGTGACTCATCTGTGGATCTATTTCTATTCTCTCTTTCTCTCTCTTTCTGTCTCTCTCTCTCTCAGGATTTTAGTCCTGTTTTCTTGCATACTTTGTACTTTTATTGGGATCCCAGACACAATATAATTATATAGATACTCTGGATGAATTATCTTTATCATATTGTATAAACATTTTTTTTGCATGATAGAATACACAAACTTTATCTGGGTGAGATTTGTTTTTAGGGTTTGTTAGAACTGCTCTATGTCAGTTTTGCCCTTGCTGCTATGATATGATAGTTCTGGGTTCTCAGATAAAACTAGGGAAAAGACGGGGCGCCTGGGTGGCACAGCGGTTAAGCGTCTGCCTTCGGCTCAGGGCGTGATCCCGGTGTTATGGGATCGAGCCCCACATCAGGCTTCTCTGCGAGGAGCCTGCTTCTTCCTCTCCCACTCCCCCTGCTTGTGTTCACTCTCTTGCTGGCTGTCTCTATCTCTGTCAAATAAATAAATAAAATCTTAAAAAAAAAAAACTAGGGAAAAGACCATTGCACCTTAATGGGTCCTGAACTTCAACTTTTGTTTTCCCAGAACTGAATGGTGGCTGAAATCACTGTGCAGCTCAGCTCTTTAATCTCCAAGAAGCTACTACTTTCTGCTGCTTTCCTTGAAGTTTTATCCTGCAATGTGCAAAACATTAATTTCCAAGGGGAGATTACATGCATATTATTTTACTTACTTTAAGTATTCCCTATATCTGTAGTATCTTTCCGTTAAGTCCTAGATGTTTTGTCCATCCTAAATTTAAGCTTCGGTCTCCTTGGCCCAATGTGACTGTTACTTTGTTAAGGAAAATATTCCCCCAAGCGTGAATTGATAAATGGACTCAAGAGTAAAACCCTGGGAATATGGAGCTGAACTCATTGTATGAATTGTAGCCCCTTGAGTCCTCTGTGCATAGTTTATTTCCAAGGCCTTTAAAATAGTTATTTTATGTTATCGCCTAAATTTTATAGTTGTTTTCAACAGGGGGATTATTCTGATTCAAGCTCCAACACCTTGGCCATAATCAGAATTCTAAAATGTCGTAGTGCTCTTTTGTTTTTGTGTGTCCACTGGACCCTTTAAAATACATCACTGGGTTTTAGTCATTGCCAACAAGAGTATGACATCTTTATGCTGGGAATTTATTTTGATTGACAAGATTATAAAAATTCTTGTCCATCGCTGTCACCTATAAGCCCTTGATTTTGAAAGAGCCAATTGGAAGAAGGAGAATTATGGGAAAAAGGAGAAGATTGTAAATAAAATGAACTCTGAACTGTATTTGTAGTTTTTCATCATTAAAGATGGTATGTTTTGTACTGCTAAAAATAAGCCTTTTTCTTTAGTGGCAAATTATTCCAAAGTGATTTAGATAGAGACTTGAACTTTTAAAGAAAGGCATTGCTTTTCCTTACTTTTAAAAACTGGAAAGAGCAAACAGAAATGCCTAACACTTCAAGGTAGTTTAGAAGTGTCTTCTGACACTTGTGCAGTAACAACTGGGAACTTGGTAGAGGTATAAATTCTCAGGCCCCACTCTGGACTTCCTAGATTAGAAACACTGGGGGCGGAGCCCAGGCATCTGTGTTTAACAAGCCCTCCAGGTGATTCTGATTCATGCAAAAAACCCCACAGCTCATGCTGGTGGGTCAGGCCACACTTTGAGAAACGCTGTCCCAGAATACAATACCTGGCACATAGAGGTGATCGATAGATGTTTATTGAATAGTTGAATAAATGGATTGATACACAAAATGAATCATGTGGCTCCATAGAATCACTTGTAATTTAGAAACAAAGTTCCCAACTCTATGACACTGAGATCAGAGTTGATGGGAGGAAGGATTACGTTTATTAAATTTTATATGAGAAGTTCACATGTATGAATTTTCTATATCTCCTGAATGTTAACTCCAAGACAATACAAGAGCAGGGATACATTGGCATCCTGTGGTCCTACAGTGGTGGTTTTCAATGGGTGGTCCCTGGACCCAGTAGCATTAGCCTTACTTGAGAACTTGTTAGAGATGTAGAGACTCACTGAATCAGAAACAAAGTTTATAGTCTTTCCAGGGGATCCCAATGCACACAAAACTTTAAGAACTACTGCTCTAGGATATGGATTTTAATAAGTTGGCAATGAGTCACATGGAAAAGTTAATTATAGGTGATATTTCAACTAAGCACCAAGGTACAAGAGATGGAAAATTCCAAAGTAACTTTCCAAATTAATATATGCAAATGTTCAAAGGAAAGTTTTTAGACTAGTTCTACAACTTTGGAAACTTTCAGCTAGATAATATATACGTGTGTGTATGTGTGTGTGTGTTCCTCAGAATATAGGAAACTGAATATATGATTTCTGTGATCCAAGATTATAGTCTAACTCCTATTAATGAAATCTCAGTGGTGCTAGAGGGGCTGTCTTGTCATTATTTTTTAAAATATTTTATTTATTTATTTGAGAGAGTGAAAGCGAGAGAAACTACAGAGGGAGAGGGAGAAGCAGACTCACTACTGAGCAGAGAGCCCGATGTGGGGCTCAATCCCAGGACGCTGAGATCATGACCTGAGCCGAAGGCAGATGTTTAACCAACTGAGCCACTCAGGTGCCTCAGCTTTGTGATTATTTTGCAATAACCTGCACTCCTCCAAGAACTGGTCAGTACAAAGGATATGTAGGTCTTTCTCTTGAGCCAGTGGCAGGTCATGTGGGAGAATATTGTCCAACCTAGAGTCACCTTGGGTCATCTAGTAGTGCTATTGAGAGAGTTCAGGAATGAATTTCAGGTCTCCGCAGCA
Organism: Ursus americanus; assembly: GCF_024610735.1. Classification (NCBI taxonomy): domain Eukaryota; kingdom Metazoa; phylum Chordata; class Mammalia; order Carnivora; family Ursidae; genus Ursus; species Ursus americanus. The sequence goes on along the minus strand of NC_142132.1, from coordinate 21,866,277 downwards.
AAGCTAAGGGAAGGCCCTGGATACTAGGGCTTGCTGAAGTTAGGGCAAGCCATCAACCGCAATATGACGCCCAGAGTATGAGATCTATGGACAGAAAGGCCCAATAAAGAAACTCGAAGGAGTCTCTGACAGCATGCAAAGAGAAAGGTCAGTTCTAAACATTTGTCCGGGGAGCAGAAAACTAGCCCATGAACTGCCATTTAAACAAAAGTTTACACTTCTTTTCTGTTCCATTCTTACTCTGCTCCAACTGCATAGGAGTCAGAAACAGTCTAGCAAGGTAGGCTGAGGGCAATGAAAGCACAGGCAAGGAAATACAAAAGAAGTCAACCACGCTTCTCTTCCACTGCAGGCCTCCAGGACATGCAGGCTTCTGCAGGCTGAGAAGGTGAGAGCTTTTTAACGCTAAATCAAATCCAAAGTTTGCATTAATATCTTGAACTGGACATTCTACTTCCTGAATTAGGACCAGTTTGTTACTTAAAGTGACCCCAGGATATTTTAACCAAAAAAAGTGAGCAAAAATATCATTGACTTGAAGTTTTCATCCAGGGGCAGAGAAACATTATCACAACTGAACACATTTTGGAAAGATGGTGAGAGACAAAAATAAGTTTTGTTTTGATTATGTCAGGAGTCGTGCTTGCTCAACACGCTGGTTACACACAGACTGAGCCTTAAACAATTTGGTTCAAATCCAAAATTCTAAAAAAACCAGAGCTGAGCCAGCTCTGTGCACGTGAAGCCTAGTCTACAGCAAGTCCACATGTGGACAAGTGCCCAGATGCCCACAGATATGTTGACTGTGAATTTCATGTTTAAAATAGTTGATGAAGATATGGAGTGATTTTGTAGGGCCAAAGTGGTGTAATAAATATAGATTTCCTGCTTCTGTTTTCAGTACTTTCTCGAAATATTAGATCTGCCATTCCCTAGCATGTGGTACAGAGTAAACCACTAATTCTGTAGGTCTCAGTTTCATCATCTGTGTTACAGAAGACTGGGCAGGATAATTTTAAATGTTGGCAGTTATGATTCCATGACATCATAAAAACAAATTAAAGTGTGAAATATACATTTAGTTCAAGCTTTTGCTATTAGCTTGAAATGAGATCTTAAGCGAGTCTCTTAATTTCTGCATGTTACAATTCCCTTACCTGTAAAATGCCTGTCTTGCATTCCTACAGGTGGCTATGCAACTCAAAAAGATGTTGGTAGAGTATTGGCCTCCAAAGATGTCCATGTCCTAATCCCTGGAGACTGTGACTGTATCAATTTACTTGGGAAATGGGACTTTGTGTATGTGATTACGGAAAAGACCTACACATGAGTATGTTATCCAGGTCTGCCCAACCCAGTCACATGGGTCTTTAAAATCAGATAACCATTCCCAGCTGTGGTTAGAGGGAACCGTGACCATAGAGGAATGGTCAAAGAGAGGCAAAGTTACTGGTTTTAGAGATAGAGAAAGGGAGCTGCAAGCCAAGGAATGTGGGAGGTCTCTAGAGCTAAAGACGGCAAGGAAAGTGCTTTTTCCCCGTAGCCTTCAGAAAGCAGCACAAGCCTGCCAATGTCCTGATTTTAGTCTAGAAGGACCCATTTAGACTCTTCACCTCCAGAAAATACATTTGTGGTAATTTGCTACGGCAGCCACAGAAAACTAATACAAGTGTGAACATTTTTAGAAGTTCAAAACCCGAGGCAAACGCAGGCCTGGTGGTGATAAAGATAGATATTCTAAAGGGATGTGAAATGAACATTGATTCAAAAACACAAAAACAAAAACAAAATGCTACCAAGAGTGGGGAAGAAACTCTAAAGGTTATCCAAAGAACCTGCTTCTTCCTCCACAGCTCATTCTTCTTCTTACCAGATGGCATATTCTTTTCTTAAAAATCTCATGCACAGAAATTCAGCAAATACTCTTAGTCATCAATTCCAGAATCTCACCATTTTTATTACTGCAAAAAATAATTTCATTTTAATTAGGACAGATTTTTTTAAAGCACGTAATTATTTTATTCTTAGTTGTGCTACCATGAAGAGAAACAGTCTTCTCTAACACCTTAATATGGGAAACTATTCCCACATTAAGTAAGTTTTGAGCTAATGCCAAAGTATCTTTTTATTCTCATTTTTAGCTAACACCTGCAATTTGTTTTGATTTGGGGATTATTCAAATCATCATGGTAGTGTCTCTTCTTCGAAAACCCACCCTTTCATACTAGGGGATGCTTCTGTGCCTGGTACGGTGCAAATTGCAGCTCTCTTCCGCCTGCTGACTTCTGGTTAGACTCGACCAGCAGGGGGAGCTAGATGGAGTCTGTAAGAGGAGAATGACACGTGGACTTGCCGCTCCTATCACCACTGGAACTGCATTCGTCCTGACAGCTGCTGGTTTCTGTATCAGTGGTTAGCTCCAATTTGTCCCCTAGTGCTCCCTCAGAAATACCGGCACACCTTCCTTGGAGGATTGCGTTCCATCTTGATGGGAGTGCTTCTCAGATTCTGAAACATGGGTTGCAGTCTGCTGGTGTCTTTTCCTCAGAGAGCTGAGTGTCTGCTCGCTCGGTGGGACTTTTTCCCTTCCATCCTCTATCCTGTTGTTCCCCCAGGTCCTGCTGTGGTAGCTGTACATCAGCGATCTCTTTTGCCTTTTGGTTATCTACTATCTGGTTAAACATGATGCATTAAATTTGTTCTGCTACAGTTTGCTGGGCTGCTCTGTATCCTCACTGGAACCCGAATGATGCAAAATTGGTAATTCGTGGTCCCAGGAAACAAACCCTCGAGGATGACATTTTGGGATTGGTTTGTCTAGGTCTTTGGGTTTGAATGTAGAGCTGTACTCCCTGAGATGAGAAATGGAGTGCTGGCAATCTCTGGCATTTAGTGGTATGATAAGCAATGAAATTATCACCTATGGTTGTGATAAAGTGCCCTCTGCCCTCGGAAGTAAGGCATTTTGGGAGATGCAATGCTTGCTGCATTTGACTATGATGGCGGCAATGATGATCCCATGAACTTTGACGTGGAATAACTGCTTCTGTGTGTCTTGAAGTGCTTAAAGAAAGAAATGACAAGCTGAGGTTGGTACCACACAGAGAACCAGTTCTGAACTCAGGTTCAGCTACTCACCACTTGAAAATCAATACATGAGAGAAGTGATGGTAGGAAAGGAATGGTTCCCTTATTCGGGAAGCTGGCAACCTGGGAAGATGGGGGACTAACGTCCCGAAGACCGTCTTCCCCATGTAGGTGAAGCCAGAGGGTTTTAAAGGAGAAGACACAGGAAAAGGGAGGGGGGGGGGCTATGTGCAGGAGAAGCAGGTGTTCATGCAGTTAGTCATATGTGGACATGACCCTGAACAGACTTGCTGGCATTGGTGCCAGACGTTTTCAAATGTAGTCAGGCCTTATTTTCTATGAAAGTGTAATTCTTCACTCCTCAAGGCCAGTGGTCTGGAAATGTCAAGGAAAGTAGTTTAGTTCTCCTATAGACCAAGGGACTTAGGTCAGAGAGCAAGAAGTGCAAGAGCTGGAAGCAAGTTAACCCTTAAGACCGGTTGAGTGCTGTTAAAGGTCACAACTGAGCAAGCAACAACTTCTCTGCTGGCCCCGAAGAGAATATCTTATTCTTATAGCCACAGGGCTAAGCTCAATAAATTCAGACACAAACATTAATTGTGCAAGTCACAGAATTACAGCTTACATTGGATTCAGAGCTCTGCCAAGTATATCATATGATAGTTAGGACATGTATTAGAAAATATTGGGATCTTAACATTTAGAATGGGAATATATGGGTGAACTCAGATGCAGCTGAGAATCTTGATTCTTAAGTTATTTTGAGTCTCTTTTGCCAATTGATACAGCCTACCTTCCTATGTCTGAGGCGTCTAGTTATCTTTCTCTTGAATACCCTATAATTTCATCTGAGGTGTTGCCTTACAGGGGAATGTCTCTTATCCCCAAGTCCCACTACATGCCCACCTATTATTACCACTAGAATCATAACTTAGAATCCCAGGATAATATCTTAGAATCCTCTAAAAAAATTCTCAAAATTTGACTGGCATAAAACAGCTATACTCCTAAAAATTATCAAGATCTTGATAATTTATACCAGCGGAAACCAGGAACTATCTATGAGAATGGATTCCAGCAGCTTCTATGGTAGCCCCTTAAGGATAAAGGAAGTTTTAGTGTAACTCTTGATTCAGTTAAATGTGTTTATATAGGTGCATTTATCAGAAATTCTGAATTTAATGTTCACCAATTTAGAAGAGCTTATAACAATTTTGATGATAGACTAAAACTTGAACTACATGTTTTCCCTCACTTAATGTGATTGATGCCAGAACTTCCATGGAACAATGTAAAGGAATCCAAAGGTTCAAAGACATAGAAATGTGGAAGAGAATTAACATTCGAGGCTTGCATTTCATCACATCCCCACTACCTCCTCCAGGGGTGTCCAGAAGGTAATAGTTTCATGAAGACATTGAGAAATACCTTAATGATGAGAGCATTACTATGGGTATAAGAATAGGAAATAATTCCCTGATTTCAAAGGGGATGGTAAGATGAGAGGAACAAAAGACAATTGACAGTACATAACCACCATGGACAAATTGGGGGTATTTACCATAACCAACAGTAAAGAAGTGGTAGAAATCAGACTATTTGTACCTATAGGGAAATTTGAGGTCACTAACTAATTATGATGCCTTTAGGAAAAAAATATATGATTGGTTTAATAAATGTTACTTAATCCATATAAAAATTAAGAAAAACACCCCAGTTCTGGTGATTTTTAATTACCATCATGGAGGGGTGCCTGGGAGCCTCAGTCAGTTAAGCATCTGCCTTCTGCTTGGGTCATGATCCCAGGGTCCTGGGATTGAGCCCTGAGTTGAGCTCCATGCTCAGCAGGGAGCCTGCTTCTCCCTCTTTCTCTGCTCCTCCTACTGCTTTTGCTCTCTCTCTCTCTCTCATAAATAAATAAAATCTTAAAAAAAAATAATTACCATCATGGAGAATCATGGCCACTTACCCAGTTTTCAGATCATAGCCAGCTGTCAAACCTGGAGCTGTTTGACTAGTGGGGAAATCGCTTCTTAGAAATAGGGCCTGCCACACTGCCACAAATATATACGGAAATATTCCTCCAAACCTTCTTCAAAGGGGCTTGAGGCCCTTTCACAAAGGGAAATGGGAATTCTTAGCACTTATCAAGATCAGTAGACACTGTATTTGATCTGACATTAATTTCTGCGAATCCCAAATGTGACCGTGATCTACAAGTTAATTAGGGGACAATGGAGGTTAGGCAATAAATGGAGTTTTGAGCCATATTTGAATTAAAATAGGCCCAGCAGATTTGTCAATACACTCTAATATATCTTCCCATTGCTTGAATGAATAATTGTAGTAGAAAGACATAACAAATATTGGAATTCACTTATCTTTTTGACCATTGACTGAAGGCCATTGTGAAAGTGAAAACTAAGTGGGAGCCCTAAGAATTTCCCTTCTCTTACCAGAATAAGAAAGAAAAAATCATACCATCGCCCTATGAAGACTGCAAAGTTTAGTGCTTCCATCAAAAACTTGAAATATTCATGAGTCCTGATACCTATCATACCTCATTTAGTTGTCCTGTTCGACCCATGATAAAGGGAGCAGGGTCTCCAAGACCTGTGATTATCTTAAACTTAATTAAATGGCAACTCCAAATAGAGCTGCTGTTCCAGATAAGGTAAAGTAACTTTCAGAACAAATGGACACATTTTCTGGTACCTAGAATGCAGCTAGCAAATGTTTTTTCCCCGCTGTAGCAGTTTGTAAGATCCATCCATTAGAAGCAGTTCTATTTTATCCCACAATTAATCTTCACAAAGTTGCCTCATGGCAACATCAAATCTCATACCACCTATCACTCATATTACAGTCGGCAGAAGTCCCGAAGGTCAGAACAATGTTCACTACACTGATGACATTGTGCCAGTCAGGCCAGAAGAACAGATAACAGCAATTACTTCTATCGCATTGGAAAAATGCATGTAATCCAGATGGTGAGATGAACTTTATGAAGGCGCCCACGATCTTTGTGAAATATCTGAAGGCCCAGAAAAGTATGCTGAGCTATGCCCTCTGAGGGGAAAGACAACTTGCTTTACCATGTGTTGATACTGGTACATAGAAGGCACAGTGCTTAGCAGGACTTTTTGTATCTTATGGGTAATTTATACATAGTTTCGTACGATACTCTGAGACTTTCACTGAGAAACCCATGAAGCTAGAGACATGTCAGCTGTCCAACACCTTCTCCTTAGTAGTGTGAGTTGCAGCGCCACTGGGGTTGACCTCCAAGCTTCTTAGCTATGACCACTAGTCTAGAAGCAACCATGCATCAGTGGTCTTGGTCCCAGCTCTGCCGGAACCTGCTCTGAGATTTTGAGGTGTGTGTGGGGTCAAGCAGTTGTAGGTCCTCCTGAAAGACCTGAGTTCCAGCTCCTTCTAGCCACTTCCCCAAACCCGTACATTTAATAATTCCAACTTCTTACCTTTCTGCCCCACCCCATCCTCCATCCCTAGGGTGGTAGCTCTTTCCTCAATCACCACCTCTGCCCTACCTCAGATTCCTCTTTTTGTTTTATTCAGTTCTCTAGTACATGGTTAACAATATATTATATAAATTCTTCCTGCTAAAATAGAAGGTCTTGCTTCTGCCTCCTTACTGGAACTTGACTGATATTTAAATGGAAATATATTTATGAACCGAACTTTGTAATTCAGAAGCCACAGTAGGAAAACATTTCTAAAGAACAAGAGGGGATAATTCACTATTCCTAGTGTTAAAAGAAAAAAACTAATGATGATATTGCATGTACAAAATTCATCTAACATCTTCAATATTGTATATATAGGTGTATATACACACACACACACACATACACACACACACACATATATATACATATATACACACATACACACACACACATATATATATACACACACAAATACATAAAATTTCATAATCCCACAATGGCTCAGATAGCTCATTCACATTTTTATTTGATCCCATATTTTGCTATAAAGTCCCCTTAAACCATTCCTTAATTTAAAAATCTTAGCATTTGTTCTCCAGAATTTTGACACTATTGGGTCTCCTTTCTCTCTTGCATCTGTGACTTCAAATTATTTCAGCCAATTAACAAAAATATTTTCATCACCTGAATTGTCCCCTTGTAGCTTTTAGGCTAGAAAAATAGAATGTAATCATGAATGCATTTGTTTTTATGTCTTAGACACCTCTCAGAAGGTCTTAATTTTTATCTAATCTCAATATGTTTCAGTTTTCATGGATCGATGATGGTGGTTGCTTGCTGTTAAAAATTTTTAAAAATTCATTCCAGGTGGGATTTTGGCATATCTGTGTGGTATAATATTGTTAGTGTTATTGTTTTTAGTGCTCTCAGTACTATAATCCATAAAATGCCTGGTTTCTTAGTTTTCAACTTTTCTTTTCTCCCCCAAGACTCTCTTTCCTGGTTCCAATGCAAAGGAGATGATACTGTCTACTCAAAGCCACGAAAGCAGCAGAGATGGAACATTTCCTGAGATCTTTCTTGCAGACCTGAGCCTCCATGATGAAGAGGCAATGGTGTTCACTTCTCTTGTCTCCACCACTAAAGGTTCTGGCAGTAATTCTTAAAACTGCACCCAGGAAATTCAGGGAATGTCATTATGACAGTAGGGACCGCCTGCTCCATGAAGTTACCATTTAAAAAGAAAAGTGTGAAATGAGCCAAGGGAAAAAAGGCTCAGATACTCAGACATGGCCCCTAGATTGGCACTTAGAGAAGTAAAGAAAATAAATGGTTTTGTAAAGTGTACCAATGTTACTTTCCAAAAAAACAAAACAAAGCAAAAAAACCCAAACAAGAAGAGAGTTATAAGGAATCCAGATGGAGAAAGAGAGCTAAGCAGTGTAGAAGAATCCTTTTATGCACTTTTCACACACACTTCTTTTTTCATTCAATTTGTTGGAAATGTGTCTATGACCAAGAAGCTTTGACTGATTTAGCACAATAAAGAAGAGCAAAGGGAGTTAAGTTTGAAATTAAATTGGAGTTAAACTATGGAAATGAGTACCTTCTCTGATAAAGGAGAGAGCACACAGAGCAAGCAATGATAAGAAATCTTCTCCCCAGCTTATTATTTAGGACAATTGAGCTTGGTGATTAAATGTGTAAGCTACAGAGTCACACGAAAGTCAAAACTTCAGTACAAATTCCCCCCAAAATGATCCTTATTCAATATTTTTCAAAGGTTATATTTTATTAGGATAACTGTTAAGACGTTGATAAAAAAATGTTAGAGGAATCCCTACACTGGCCCAATGCCAGGCAAGCCCCCTCATTGAAAAACTTGTTTTTATTGCACAGGTCAACCGTTATAACGTGTTCTGCACTAAAGAGAATGGTTAATTCGACTTCCTGCTCCTAAGATCCAAAAGGAAAAAAAATTCTATTGTTATAACTCTGGTTACCTATCTGGAAATTAGAGATTATAATAGTGCCTATATTATAAGATTTATGTGAGAATTAATAGTGATCATTCCTTTAAGTCATGATGCACTATGCCTGGCACATAGTACTCTCTCAATAAACGTTAGCGGTCACTATTGTTATTTGTAGGGAAGGAAGTTTACCTAATACTTTTCTGACATGGTACACACATACTGATTCTTGGGGTTCTTCAATTAAAAGTGGATTAATAGCGGGCACAAAATCTTCTCCAGTGTATTAATCATATATTTAATTTTCTATATCTTACAGCATTTTGACATTTTGGGGGACCCTTGCTGACTGAAGAGAGGTTGTCCCTCCCAGGGCTAACTACTTTCTTCTAGGCAGTAAACAGCATGTCAGTGAACTGCCTTTCATATACAAACCAATCAACCCAGAATCTGTATTCTCAACCATCTTTTATCTAACTTCCACACGCTAAGCCAACATTTCTCCAGCCCTAAATCAATGCAGGGATAGGCACCAGACAGTTAGGGACAGCTTCTATGCATCAGAGCCCACAGGAATTATTCAAACTAGCCAGTCCTAACATGTTTACCCTGTTCTGCCTGTCTTTCTTGCAGAAACCCCAATGAAGGCCGTGACCTATGTATTTCCCTTTCTTCCTTCTGCCTCCGATTGACGACACCGGTGTGGCCCGTGTGGTGTGCCTTGCCTCTCATTTCTAGGGAAACGACAAGTTACATTAAATTTGTCTTTCAATGACACTGGACTCTCCATGTCATGTCATCACTTGGTCACTTCTTTATTTTTATTTTTAGTATTTGAGAGAGAGAGAGAGAGTACGAGTGAGCTGGGAGGCAGGGGAGGAGGAAGGGGGAGAGGGAGAAAGAGAATCTGAAGCAGGCTACACACCCAGCACAGAGCCAGACATGGGGCTCCATCTCACGACACTGAGATCATGACCTGAGCCCAAATCAGGAGTCAAATGCTTAACTGACTGAGCCACCAGGCGCCCCTACTTGGTTACTTCTTTTTTATTTTTAAGATTTTATTTTTATTTATTTGACAGTGAGAGAGACAGCCAGTGAGAGAGGGAACACAAGCAGGGGGAGTGGGAGAGGAAGAAGCAGGCTCCCAGCGGAGGAGCCCGATGTGGGGCTCGATCCCAGGTCTCTGGGATCACGCACTGAGCTGAAGGCAGACGCTTAACGACTGAGCCACCCAGGCACCCCTGGTTACTTCTTTAAATTAAAATCACGCAGGAACACTTTGAGACGCCCACATCTTTCATCAAGAGGTGCATTCAAGTCCCCTTAGACATTTACTCAAACCTGACCATATGGCTTGTCTTGGGCAAGCAGTCTTAAGCAAAATAAGGCTTGAGGACAAGTACACATTAGCACTTTCCCTGTTGTTAGGTTGCCCTGAGATTTTCATGTCACATGGAAGTTGATCTCTCCTACTGGAAAATGAAAGACATCACAGAGAAGAACCGAGGCATCCCAGCCCACAGGCAATATAGTGAGAGACAGGTGAATGAGGTCTTTGAGAACATCTGCCTTTCAAGCCATATCTGATTTCAACCGCACGAGCCCAGTGATCTACAAGTGAGATCAACACCAGAATTGCCCAGCAAACCCACAGGATAGGGAATACCAGTAAATCATGGTTTTAATGAACTCAGTTATAGGGTGGTTTGTCATACAGCAATAGAGAAGTGAAACACAAAAGCAACTTGTGATGAAACTGTATGCATTAAGTGCCTTCTACACACATTCATACCAACACACATACACATATTTCTACATACCAACCAGTTAATATGCAATATGAGATAAATTATGAAGAATTCTAAAAATGAAAAATACATAAAAAGACAAAATCATCTTTTTATTAATCAACATAACTTTGGTTAGTAAAAGTCAGGAATGGGATTAGTCCACTTGGGTAACATAGAGCCTTGTGCCAGACCTTCAGGAAATATAACAGCAATTTCCCTCATAGCGTCATTTTGAGGTTTAAATGAGATAATGTATAGAATGCACATAGTTCAGTACTCAGCATGTGTTAAATAATCCAGTACGGCAGCCATTAGGATCCCATATCCCTTACCTAAGAAAGAATTATGATGAAATTCTTATAAATTGACGATAAAAGGCAAACAACCCAAATAAAACACATGGACAAACAAATTGAACAGATACTTCACAAAAAAGAGATCTGTATTTGTCACCTTGGGCTGCCATAACAAAAAAAGCACAGATCGATTGACTGAAACAACAAAAATTTATTCTGACACAATTCTAGAGACTGAAGGTTCAAGACCAAAGTGCTAGCAGGGTTAGTGTCTGGTGAGGACTCTCCCTTTGGGTTGCAGTTGGCCATCTTCTCACTTTGTGCTCACATGACCTTTTCTCAGTATATGGATGTGGAGAGAGTGATGGAACAGGGGGAGGAAGGACTTTGGTGTTTCTTCTTATAAGGACATTAATTATATCTGATCAGGGCTCCACCCTTCTGACCTCATTTTACCTTAATTAATTCCTTAGAGGCTTCATCTCCAAATATATAGTTACGTGGGGGTTAGGTCCTCAACATAAAAATTTCATGGGAATACAAACATTTAGTTTGTAACCATGTTCCAATAGACAAATAATCTCATGAAATAATACTAGACATGGTTTTTGCCAGTAAGTGCAAACTAAATCCTCGAAGATACAGTAGGTCACATCTACTAGGATGGCAAAAACAAACAAACAAACAAAGTCTTACAACACCGGATGCTGGCACTGACGTGGTACAACTAGCATGCTCAATCATTGATGGGAGTACCGAAAATGGAGAAATATTTGGAAGGTTTCTTATAAAGGTAAACATGAATATACTACTAGGTACTTGGCTAAGATAAATGAAAATAAGTGTCCACACAAAGGTCTGTGCAAGAATATTTATAGTGGTCTTATTCATAAAAATTAACAACGGGAAACATGGAAAAAAACCCAGAAACACAGAAACAGAAGACCATATAAACAAATTGTTGTGTGTTTAAATAATTTAATGATGCTCAACAATAAAAAAGCATGTATTACTGTTATACACAACAACATGATACATCTTATAGGATTATAGTAAGTGGAAGAATCCAGACAAAAGAAAGCACATGAGGTATTATTTTATTCATATGGCATCCTAAAACAGGCAAACTTAATATTCAAAGAAATATTTTATTTGGGTGGAGGCATGACTGAGTGAGTGATAGGGGCACAAATGAATTTTCTGGGGGTGATAAACATTTACGCATTTTTAAAATTCTTCAATTTCACATTTAATGTTTGTGAATTTCATTGTATAAGCATAACATTCTACGAAAAAGAAGGGAAAAAAGAATCACAAATAGATAACTCTAATAGGTTTATTTTTTGTCATTGGTGTGTTTGCTGTTATGAGGCTACTGCCATGTATTCTAGGATTGAGCAATTGAGTAAATATATAGAATGTAATGGGAGCAAGAATTCTCATTGTTGGAGAAGGTAGTTACAAATATGGAAGAGGAGAATACATTAATATACCATATTGTGTTAGATTACAATTTGAAATATCAGTATGAAGAGACATATATACCTATGCTTATATAGAAGATATATACATACACACACATAGATATCTAGTAAAGTGTGCCCCATATGAGCGCAGAATGCCAGAATGTAAACTTCCCATGATATTGCAGATTCAGGTTGTGACAGTTGCTCTATAGCTTTCTAGAAGTGGAAGCCAAACCACCAATGGAACTTCCTGCAAGCCTCCTACCTGTGTCCTGAGTGGTCCCACAGATTTTTAAGCCCCCATATGGCCTGCATGCTTTGATGGCCTCCTATCTCTGCCAGTTCTCTGGAGAATGGTTTGTTATTTACCTAGCAAGTACAAACCAGTTACAACCTAGTTAAACCAGGAAATTTCTCTGCTATCTAGTGGGATGAACCACACCTTTTCCAAAGGGGTCTGAACTTCTAAGTTTGTACTTTCGTGGGTACTCTTCCCTCCACCTGAATACCATATAGATTTTCTTTGTAGTTATAGTTAGTCTAATATTTACTCTTTTATCACAGCTAATAATTCTTTATGTTAAACCTCACCTGTTTAAGCCCTCTGGTATTTTATGTTTCCTGATTGAATTCACACTTCTATCTGATCAAAACTAACACCATCAATATTGGAATTAATTGACATTTTGTAACCCTTAATATGATGTACTGGAGAGATATAGAATCATTTCTGCCATTTTCTGGCAAAATTATATAACCTGAAATTAATCATAAGAAAACACCAGACAATCCCAAATTATGGAAGAACCAAAGAGACATGTATACAATGCTTAATCCTTCTAAATATCTATGAAGGGCATTATTTGGCCAGCTGACATAATTTGATTATGGCATGCAAATTAGTTAATGATATTGTATTAATGTAGGTTTCATGATTTTACAAAATTGTTCCGTGGTAATGTAAGAGAATAAACTTCTTGGGGATTATACATCACAAAATTTGAGATAAAGAAACACAATGCTTCCAATTTGCTCTCAAGTGGATCAGGAGAAAGGTGTGTGTGTGTGTGTGTGTGTGTGTGTGTGTATACATAAGCACATACATACACAGAACAAATGTGACAATATGTCTACAAGTTGGAGAATTTGGGTTAAGGGTATATTTTCCATGCAAAATTCTTTGACCTTTTCTAAATTTGAAATTATATAGAAATGAAAATATTTTTAAAAATGAAAACATTAAAAAACAAGTAAGCCTAGGGTCTGGCCTGATGTAAGTCCTGAACTAACCTTCTTCCACCGCCTCCCCTAGAGTGTCTCCGATACACTCTGTCTCCAGATGGAGGATTATTTTCACTAAACACTAGGCTTGGTCCTGCTCCTTCCTTTCCTAATTCTCTCTTTCTTTACTTTTCTACATGCAGTGGCTTCTTTCTTCCATCTGAGGGAAGTTAAATCCTTCAATTTGTTTTTTGTTTTGTTTTGTTTTGTTTTGTTTTGTTTTGTTTTGTGTTTTCTTCTCTTTTCTTTTCTATTTTTTGAATGATTTGTTCCTTCCGCTAAGACAGCAGAAAACATGCTTTATTGTGCATGTGTTACATTTAGCCACAAATGTATTAAGTCCCACTTTTGGGATTTCAGTCTATAAAATGGGAATTATGACAGTAATGACAGACTAGTCCCAAAAGTCACAGGTCGAGGGCAAAGGACCAAAATGGACTGTTTTGATATGAGAGCAAGGTAGGTCTGTCACAGGTGGTCACTGTGATCAGATAGCAATGGATGTTCTGGATCCATTGATTCAAGTTGCAGAAAGTAGGCATGCAGTCCAATAATTTATACCAGCGTCCCTCTGGCTTTTCTTATTTCTGTTCCTGTGGCTTCCATGGATGCACAAGCTAGCACTTCCCTTGGACCACTACCTCATCTTCCTTCTTTTTCACTTCAGCTTGCTCATTCACTTCTTACTCCACTTGGATCTCATGGCACAGAGGTTTTTAAGAAGATGGCACTAAGGCCAAGGGGCTATATTTTTATTTTCAAAGCCAAATTCAAATCCATATTATTGTTATCGCTTAAAGGTTTTCCCAGCTCCCCAGCTTAAATCACACTAATCTGTCTTCTACCCAGGTTTATTACTTTCTCTATTTTATGCCTTGGAACAATAGTTCTAATGTATCTGAAGTGCTTTTATCTCCTTTATTTTGGAAGTTCTTATGGTTTACCACAAAACTGTAGCAGAATCCTTAATCTATTCGATCTCATAGCTCAGCTCCACAATTTATTAGCTGTGTGACTTGTGGTAGACGTCTACCAAAAAGTAGCTGCCTAACCTCTCTGTACCTCAGTTCAGTCTATAAAATGGGAGTAATGGCAGTAATGACAGAACCATACTCATGTTGTTGGAAAATCAAAGAGGGTGATGGGTGTAAAGTACTTAGAACATTGTTCTTCATATAGTCAAGGCTATGGAAATATTCACATTTTTTGAATGAGGCACAGGACCTGGTATAGGAAATAGATGTTCGCTACTTCCTTCTTAATAGGTTGATTGACTTAGGTAGTTTTTTTCCTCCACCCTATAAACTTTTAAAGTCCATATCACAACCTCTGTTTATGCTCTTAGAACAACTATTAAACTAGAGAATCAAAGATTTTTTTAAAGATTTTATTTATTTATTTGACAGAGATAGAGACAGCCAGCGAGAGAGTGAACACAAGCAGGGGGAGTGGGAGAGGAAGAAGCAGGCTCATAGCGGAGGAGCCTGATGTGGGGCTCAGTCCCAGGACTCTGGAATCACGCCCTGAGCTGAAGGCAGTCACCCAACAACTGAGCCACCCAGGCGCCCCGAGAATCAAAGAATTTCTTATACAGGTAATGAAACAAACAAAGTAATAACCAACAAAGCCAGCCTTGCTCCTCTCATAGTGTGTTTCTATGAGAAGAACACAAAGCTAACTGCTAAAAAAACAGAAATGGAAAAGAAGCCCCTCATATACAGTAATTGACATTCATTGTTATTTTTGGCTATTTTCACACATTTTAACACTTGGATTGAAATCATTTCAGCGGAAAAGCTTCTCTCAGTTAAGAATCCTGGATTTATGTTTATTATTAGCTTGGCAGCAAGGAGACCTGGCCCAGCTTTAACATAAGAAACATGTTTTCCCATAGAGTCAAGGCAATGTGGAAAGATACTGCCTCAAGTGAGGGATTTCAGAGACTCTTCTTAACTCTGTTAAAGTTACGCTCAATATATTCAACATCTACAACACGCTACTCTAAGTACTTCTGGCTGGGGTGGGAATCTCTGCCTAGCTTAACATCTAGCGTGTCTTATAGCAGGCGTTGTATGACATGATTCATTTGGAAGGCAAAAAGATTTGAGGATTCAGAGGAGAAAACTATTAGAACCACAAACTCAATGGATGATTGTAGTACGATCTTGAAGTTTGGGAAGGATTTCAACTGAAGAAAAGGACAAGAAAAAGCCAATGAGTTGTGTTTGGACACACGGCATGGTAGAGCCAGCAAATAATTAGACTCTGTGTCAAGAGATGGTATGTTAATTGGGAGGATGGAAATTAGGAATAATAGACGCAAATACTTAATTAGAATGCCTTTGGCACATAAAGAGTACTCATAGTTAAATTATAATCCAAACATCAATCTCACGGACCATGAAAAGGTGATTAAAATCACGATTGGATAAGATCTTTTTTTATTAAGCTGTATAACAAAATACATAGGTCTGTAGCGTGAACTAGAAGTTCAGAACTGTATTGGGTATCATATCCTAGATGATACACAAATGCACTGTTCATTCTTTATAAAAACAGTGCCATTGACCTATGCTCAATAAGTAACGTGCTCTGAGATACTGCAGGGACGGTGGCACTCTGCCAACCGGTCCTTCATAACAAAGACCCACATTCACAAAATGGTCATCATAGTAAGGAGTCTGGAAATTAACAATAATGTGAAACTGGTTAGCCTACAAGGCCAAGGGACTCTGCCTACCAGATTGCCTCTGAGCTCTATTCTCCAGTTCATGCTGAATGAAATAAGTAATGACCAGTGACATAAACATCATACTTTCAAATAACTGGTCACATAATGCTGACCTTCTCTACATTATTTTTTCTTTGTTATTTTCACTAAAAAGATAATACCTGTGCAGGGCAAAAGGCCAGTAGGAGATTAGGCTGCCAAGAATACACTTGGATTGATTTGAAGTGGACTTTTCTTTTAGGATCAGACATGACAATTTAACAAAATCAGTGGCAAACAGTTAAGAGGAAAATAAATGAGGCTGTGTCAATAGTATTAAGATCGTTTACTTAATATTTCCCTCTTCTGATCGTGAAGTTCTACTGCCTTCTTTCCTTTGTAGCATGGTTTTGAAAAATTTCCACATTAGTTTTAAATTCCCAAATGCCGGTTTTGAATTCCAAACTGACCACGTTGCCCTTCTGCTTAGAACCCTTCCATAGCTATAGAATAAAGGCCCAGTTTACAGTAGTCCAGTTAGGTGCTGCGTCATCTGACAGCCTTCTGCTGTGAACTCACCCCTCATCACATTGACCCACATATCTTTGTTCCAATTTCACAACCCTTCTTCCAGTAGCTGCTGGCTTCCCACATGGGCATTTGCACATGCTGTTCTCCATGCTTGGAATGCTTAGCCCCTCTCTTCTTCACCTGGTCACACCCCATTTATCATTCAGGCCTTAATTTACATACATTTTCTCAGAGAAACTCCCTCTCACCTTCCTGATGAGCTTTCATAAACCGTCATATCAGCACATGCCTCTCCTTCTTATCACGCATCACAGCTGTGAGTCTCCATTTCTGCGATAATTTGACTAAAATCTGTATTCCCTACTAGACTCCTATAAGCTCCATGAGGGAAGGGGCAATGCCATTTTTCTTCATACTGATCCCAGAACCTGGTACAATACTTAGTACCTAGTACTTGCTTTCATAAATAATGTTCTGTTTACTTTATAAATATTGATCAAATACCACAGAACTATATTTGGGACGACTGCTTAAAATGAAGAGTAAAGAAAGAATAATGGTTATAGACCATGAAGTAGAATCATTATAATACAAAAAGGTAAATATATACAAGATGAATGTTAGTAAAACAATTTCAATGTTCTACAAAGGAAAGTTTCCTGTATGACTTTGTGTGTGTGTGTGTGTGTGTGCGCACACGTGTGTGTGTTGGTGCCAATTGTCATAAACTTAGGGCTTCACAGGGACTCCAAATGCATTTATGTAGCTAGAACTAGAAGCACCAGAACAGTAGTAAAGAGTTTTTTTAGAGCTCTAGAAGAAACAACTTAGGAAAAATAATATAACTCTATCTCTCTGTGTATAGATAGGTATAGCTATAAATATGCATGCTCAAAAGGACACCTAAAGGTATCTACGTAAATTATGTGTCATGGCAAGCCGGAACCGCACTATATCTGGTAAAGAGCAGTTAGCCCATCTTATGTGTATGGAAATAGTAAAGCCAAAAGACTGAATGCTAGCTGAAAAAGAATTTTATAAGCTAGGCTTTTTTATGTCATTTTCGAAGTACCTAGAAAACGGTTTATTTCAGAATGAAAAAAATTTCCAAATTAAAAAAGCGCCAACTTTTAAAGAAAGGTTTGTTTTCACTAACATGCTTGAAAGCACCAATTTGAGTGTTTGTATCCACGATTTGCTCATTGTGGAAGGAATATAGTATATGACATCCGCCTTAGGCATTGGATTGTAAATATTTCATGGCTTTACAAATGTACCACGATTAAGTGTGTTTTATTAGTCAACTGAATAATGTTTTACAGCATCAAAATGAAAAAGTTTCTTTTTTTTGTCTTTATCTGAGAGCTTTGAAAATACATCTCAATGTTATTTTTACTTCTTACATATTAGGACCGAACCCAATATTCTCCTGGTGATACCAACAGTGAGAGTCCTGAGTTGTGATTTGCAGTTCTTTCTTATTTTAGGAGGAAATGCTATAAAAAATCTAATTGCATATCCTCAGCTAGGCCACACATTTATTTTGATAGCTATGGTCGACAGAATAATGGAAAAGTTGTCCACATGCGAACCCCTGGAGCTGAGGTTATGTGACCTCACATGGCAAAGGAGATTTTGCAGATGTGACTAAGAATCTTGAGGTGGCAGGTTGAGGCGGACACAGGGATCATAATTAGAGAGAGAAGTTAGAAGATGTTCTGTTGCTTACTTGAAAATGGAGGAAGAAGTCGCAAGCTAATGAATGCAGGCAATCTCTAAAGCTAGAAAAGGCAAGGAAAAGGATTCGTCAGAGCCTCCAGAAAGAATTCAGTCTTGCCAGCACCTTGATTTCTGTTCACCGAGACCCTGTACAGACGTCTGACCACCAGAACTATAAGATATTAATTTTTTTTGTTTAACCATTAAGTCTGTGATAATTAGAGATAACTAAAACATTACACTAAATAGGACACTAAGACAGTAACAAATGATATATATTTGGTATCAGTTTTAATTAAAACACTAATAATGAAAGAATTTTAATGTTATAGTGGCCTCAAAAATCAAGCAAGTAAGAAAACAATTAAAACTCAAAAATGTTTTTAAATACTTATTATCTCAAGGTCTCTTTTTATTAGTCAAGCATACCTATTTTTAAAAAAGATTTATTTATTTTGTGGGGAGGGGCAGAAGGAGAGAGAGAGGGAGAGAGAAACTCTCAGACTCTGAGATCAGACCTGAGCTGAAACCAAGAGTCGGGCTTAACCAACTGCACCACCCAGGCACCGCTATTAGTCAAGCATACCTAGTTAGCGTGTGGCTTGATTTCCCAAGGCCTTGGAGATATAGATGTTTGCATTGTGCCCCTAATTCCAGGTCCTGTAGAAACCCAAATCTCTCTAAAGGAATACAGTATTCAATAGGGGTGATAAAGTAAGTTCAGAAAAGACTATAATGCAGGAGAGAAATAATGTGGCTACAAAGGTTTAGGGGAGGGGGAGGGAGGGAAGGAGAGAAGGAGGGAAGAAAAGAGTAAGGGAATGAGAGAGAGAATATGAAAGCTCAGTTGGGAGAACCAGGGACTGGTTTTTAGAAATATGGCAGTTGTAAGTTAGGGGTGAAGGCCATTATAGAAAAAGAAAGTAAGGTGAGTTAAAATGTGATTTTAGAAAATCATAGGGCAGGAACTGAAGGAAACTTGCAGTTGCAAAGATAAGATTGAAAAACAAGCCAGAAAAGCCAATTGTAGACCCTGAAAGGCAAATTCAGGATTTTGTTTTTTATTCTGTGGGCAATGGAGAAATTACTCCAAGTCATGTAACATAAAATCCTTTCCTTATCCCTTTGTACCTCTGTCAAAACAAGCACTTCTGATTTCCTCGAGGGAGCTGTGAAGGAGAGAAGCTGCCAGTTTCCAAGTGCTCTTCCCAACACCTAAAGCAGAGCAGAATTTTCAGTTCTGTGAGAGCGGGAATTTACACGCATGCTTGGGGCTGTGAAAAATATATTTCTCAGGAAATTCTTCAGTGCTTCGTGTCTGCCTCCATCTTGACAGGAGGTAGGAGACCGTAGTGAAGAAGAAGAGTGTGAGTGCGACCCACGCTTTGCCGTTAGGTGTAGCCCAGGACTGAGGTTTAGTCATGGAGTGTAAGCAAAGTGATCAAACTATTTCCAGAAATGGCCCTTACGATGAACTCTCATGCCTCCTCTGGTGGGGTAGGGCCCACCATGACCTGGAAGGCAACATACTGAATATGGCACGGACTCCACGTAGTCTGCATTTCAGAAGATGTGAGCTTGTATTCGGTAATCACTTGGCAGTCTGGGGAATAAGGTAACAGTTGCCATTTCTCACCAGAACTTCCTTGTATCTTCTTTTTTTTTTTTTTTAAGATTTTATTTATTTATTCAACAGAGATAGAGACAGCCAGCGAGAGAGGGAACACAAGCAGGGGGAGTGGGAGAGGAAGAAGCAGGCTCCCAGCGGAGCAGCCTGATGTGGGGCTCGATCCCATAACGCCGGGATCACGCCCTGAGCCGAAGGCAGACGCTTAACCGCTGTGCCACCCAGGCACCCCTCCTTGTATCTTCTGCTCAACAACGGGGTTGAGGTCTCAGTTGCCTGGGATTAAATCACTGAGAAGTGATTTAATAAAATTACTCTCTAATAAAATTACTTTCACATTTATCTACTAGTCTAACCTCTTTCACACAGTAGGGCTGGTATTATGCTCAACAGAACAAAACTGAAAACTAAATACAATATGAAGTGTGTAACATAGTGTCTTATACATAGTAGATATTTACTCCAATGTTGAGAAAGAATCCCTTGTGTTGAAGAACCCCTGATGGTCATACATCTATTTGCCATCTGCATCTTATAACTAATTACTCTTTTTTATGACTAACCCAGATTACATTATACTTGAAATCTGCTACCTGGCTACGTCTAAGATCGTCCTTTTATTAAGGAAAAATCAGACCTGTGTTTTACTTAAAGAGCTCTCAGCATTCTGATCTACCAGCCCAATCCTACCCGTCATGTTCCAGTCTCACCTCTTCCATGAAGCCTTCAATGATATCCTTTCTTTATACCAACCTCACTGCTTCCTGATTACTCAAAGCATTTATTGCTTGAATTATGTTTTACTTAGCAACATTTACTGTTTATATATGTTATTTCTAGCTTTGCCTTCTCTTGAAAAAAGTTTAAGCAGTTATATAATGTATTTTGAAATATCTTTGGTGATTCTATAAATATACATAATATACATTCCTTTCTCCTACAATTTAATTACATCACTATTTGCTTAGAAGCCTTTGATGGTCTCTGTGGCTGATTTTTTCTTGACCCCTAATTAGCCATTCTCCACTGATTTTGGGGTCATATCCTAATTATTCAATCTCCCCTTCTTAGATAAAATTAGAGTTTTAGTTCAGCATGAAGCCATTTCACTAAAGACTTTATTTCCCTGCCTTCCTTGTGCTTGGATATCACCAGGAGACTAAATGAACTATTTCTCAGTTTATCTGAATGCTCAATTAAACAGAACTTGTATTTTCTTTGTTGAATAGCAGTGCGGGGGAGTACAAAAAGCCACATGATTAGAAGCCACGAAGTCTAGAACCAGATTCATCAACCCGTAGCCAAGAGTGAGTCATTTTCCTAGGATAGCTGTAGTTTGCTCAGTTTGAAAACTGGGATAACAACAGCTACTTTTAATTCTCCGTTGTGAGTGGTCAACTGGTATGGCCAAGTATTTCACGAGTGTTATGGATTGCAGCTGTAGGTCCACAAACATGTTAAGCCAGAAAAGCTGTTTAGAAGTTATTTATTCAATACTATCATTTCACATATGAGGAAAAAAAAAAAGGAATTGACCAAAATCCAACCAAAAAAAACCTCTGAGGACAAGCGGGTTGAATTTGTCCAAGGTCATATGACCCTTAGAAGCTGGGTCAAAAAACCCCTGCAGGTTCCTGACATTGGGTCTGGGCACTTTCAAATGCACCACCCTCAGCTTCAGGCCTGAGTCTCAATCAATCCTTTGTCCTTTCTCCTCTTACTGGGAAACAAACAAGAGCAAAAACTGTACCTCTGAGTCATTTATTGAGCTAGTTAAGCTCAAATTTATCTCCAGTCTGGTCACTATGTGACCTTTCCCGAATTCCATTCTCTGGACGTAGGAGGGCGGTCTATCCTTACCCCACCCCCTTCTTGTATCTTTGGGAATTCTCTTATTCTGTCAATACCGCTTTTAAAGTACCAAGCCTCTGTTTAGGGTAATAGCCCGTCTGAAGTTTATGAAACAAAAGATTGATACTGGCTTCATAAAACTGATGCAAATGCAATAAATAGCTTTTCTACATCTTGTTATGCCTTTAATTCTGGGAACCTTTATACTCGGGACTACAGAAAAATGTTATAATTAGAAATAATAAGGGGAAAAACGAAAACAACGATTGGAAATGTCTTCCCAAAGCTACCATTTTTGTTAATGTTCTTTCTTTATTTGGTGACAAGGAAGGGTATATACTTACTACTTTCTCTAGGTTACAAGTATATTTTCTCTTTTTTAAAGAAACTAAAATCTTCTGAGTATATGGCTTAAATGTCAATCGTGTTGTTTAAAAAAACGCCTACCTTACTTAAGCACTGGAAACATGGAACGTTAATATGCATAGCCACAGCTAACCCATTCCTCACACCAGGAGTGACTTTGTGAGAAAGAAATCATTTTTGTGAAAAGTAAATCTCCAGAAATTAAGTTAGTTACACAACTTTCTAGGAGCCTATCCCACTTCATCTATTGGGTTATTATTTTTGCTTATAAAAAGAGATAGCAAACGTAAGGATTTGGCATTTTAAGATAACCCCTTTGCTCCTACGATTCGATACCACTAAAACTTGGCTTTTTCTCTCACTTCTCTAATTAAAAACGTGATAAATAAGTCAAGTGGAAAAAGTCATCATTTCCTATAGATTTACTTTCACTTTTCTTTTTTGGGGGGTGGTTCTTTTAAAAAAATGAAATTAATTCATTTTTTTCAGCTTTTTTGAGATATAAGTGGCATATCACTGTGTAAGTTTAAGGTGTACAATGTGTTGATTTGATATACTTATATATTGTAAAATGATTACCATCATAACATCAAAAGGAGAACACGGTGAGGAGGATTCACTTTTCTTAAGTAGACAAATATCGAGAGCCTACTATGTGTCAGACCCCATTTCAGGATTTTAAGCTGGGAAATGACACCATTTGATTTGTCTTTGTTAATTAAAGTTCAGACTAACAAAAATTTGTTGATAGCCTATTGTGACCCAGACCATGGGATAGTCCTGGGAATAAGACAATGAAGGAATTTATAATTCACAGTCCTTGTCTTTGATGAACTCAGAGCCTAGCTGAGTATTTTACATGGTAAATATGATGGTGGCAAGAAGTGATGGGTTGGGCATCAGATGAGCAAGAGATGGATTTCCTAGAGGACTAACCCTTAGATGGTTCTTAAAGAATGAGAAGTCTTCAAAAAAATGTAATGACGTGGAGAGTTCAATGTTGCTGGCTGGAAGCAAAGTTTGTTTATAAAATTTCTCCTGTCTCAAATTTCTTCCACTTGCAATCTTGAGTTCCCCATGAACATATTTTTTTTTTACTCTCCACTCTTTATTAAAATACTTAATTAAAATACTACCTATTCAAAGAAACTTTTCTGATGCCCATAGGGAAAATGTATTAGTGTCTCTATTGTGAGTCTGTCTCTAAATAGACTGAAGACTTTGCCAGTATCACACCTAAAGTGTTCCGCTATGTTTCATGGCTTGCACATGGCCAACAAATCTTCCACTGCCACTTCAATTTTCCATATCTGAGCTCAAATATCACTTCATCAGGTTTGGGCCAGTCTCAAATATTTTACCAAACTTACTAGGTTTCCATAACTGCTACTTGTTACACACCATTATCATTGACCACTTTCAGGTTAACAGATGGTGTAACATCCCTTCATTTACACTCTCCTACCTATTATCTTGTACCTAGAATCTCAGACCTGAGAGAGAGCTTACAATTCATAGTATAATTCACAACTCCAATTGCACATTAAAATACAACAGGTACTACCGAAATGCAGTGGACAAACAATGGTCTTTTATGTAAACCAAGCTAGTTTCAGTTAGATATCCGTATTAGAAAAAAAGTAACTTTGACTCTTGCTTCATAACATACACAAAAATTATAGATAAAGCCAAACATGAAAGAAAAATTTAAAGCTTCGAGAAGAAAACACAGGAGAAAACCTTCATAATATTGAAGGAAGCAAAAATTTCTTAAACGTAGCATAAAAAGCTTTAACTGTGAAATGAAAAATGTATGATTTGATTATTGGGGTGGACACAGAGATGTGACACTCAGAGCCCCCTCCAAGGAAGGACCTGTTGTCCCAGCTGCTGGGAGGGTTGTCAGTGGACACTGTTCAGCTAGCAATCCACTTTAGGGATTGCCTCAGGGGCAGAGAGCTACCTTGCCCGAAGTCATTCTCTTCTAGGGTCCGATCAGTGACCTGATCCAGACAGAGGTACAAAAGTTCTGCCATTTTGGCCAATGCAGGACAACTCTTACGAAATTGTATATGCTCCAGAACTCCCGTGGTCAGCCAAGACTGTCGGACATACGTCATGAACAGACATCTCCTTTTCTCTCCTCTTTTCTATCGGCGTTGGTTCAGAGGACAGTCTATAAACATACTGAACACTAACTCTCTCAGACCTCGCTGCCTGGAGAACTCAAACTGTTAGAGAAGTCATTCAAACTAAGAACTTCTATTCATCAAAAGACCCCGTTAAGAGAAGATATTTGCAACACATATATCTAACACCTGTCACACATCTAGAATGGAGGAAGAACTTCTACGAATCCACGAGAAGGTGACAATTATATTAAAAACGGAGAAAACTCAAGAAGGTACTTCACAAATAGAATATCCCTATGGACTGTAAGTGTGGACAAAGGCGCTCTCTCCTTGTCATGAGTGAGACTAAAAAAACAAACAAAGAGACTACAAAAACAGAAATGAACTGCGAAGCAATGCCATACACTATGCACTCACTAGAAGGCCTAAGATCGCAATGACTGACAATAGCAAATATTGATAAGGATGGGGAACAGCTGGATGGCTCATATATTACTCGTGGTAGTTAGACTGGCTCAACTACTTTGAAAAATATTTCAGTCCTTTCTACTAAAGGGAAATACAGAGCTACCACCCTGCACTCCAAAAATTCCTCTCCTAGGAATATACCTGAGAACAGCGTGTTTATTTTCCAAATGACTTGTATGCATATTTTCAAATAGTACCATATGCAAGATTTGGGGAACAACTCAAATATCCATCAACCATAACATGGACTAAAACTTGTGATATATTCAGATAATGGAATACTGTGAAACAATAATAAATGAATGGGCTGCACAAAAAAATATAGATAAATTGTACATGCTTAATACTAAGTGAAATAAACCAGACTCAGAATAAAATGTGCTGCTTGATTCCAGTTATATTAGGTTCAAAAACTAACAAAACTGATCTGTGGTGTTGGAAATCAGGACGGTGGTTACTTTTGGGGTGTTTGTTGGGGTGGTATTGTTTAGGAGAAAACCTGAAGGAATCTTCCTTAGTGGTAGGATTGTTTTACTATATTTTTGATGAAGGAAGTAATTTCATAGGTGTATAAATGGTAAAAATACATTGAACAGTACACCTAAGATTAGTTCACTGTATTACACGTAAATCATACCTTAATAACAACAAAAATCATCAGACTCCACCCTCCAGAGACCGATTTAATTGTTCTGCCATACCTTGGGCCTGGGTGCTATTTTACTTTAAATGTTAGCAAGCTCCCCTGGTGATTCTAATCTGCAGCTAGTGTTCAGAACCACAGATCTGATGAAACTTTTCATCAAAAGTCAGCTCTGAGAGTCAGGTGACTTACACAAGGGGACATACAACAAATCTGATTAAAGCTTCACACATCTAATGGTTAATATCGTACTTTTGATCATGACCACCTTGCATTGTCTTTTCTTCTCGTGTTATTAAGGAAAGACATCCTCAGATAATGTTTTCCGAACCCTCTCCCAACTGCCCACTTCACAGGAGAGCAAGCACACCCGTCTGAGCCGCTCACCTTGGTTGCACCAAGTCCATCCTGATGTGCTCAGCTTTGAGGGACAGAACTCGTTTTCAAGCAGAATTAAACTACATTTCACAACAGAGATGCTTTCACTTGTCTGGATTCGATAATCAGCTGGCTGTAATCCCAGAGATATCCACATTGGAAAACGTTTACAAGGACAAAGCTCCTCTCGATTGTCTCTCTCTGTGTGTTTTGTGTGGATTGAAGGAAACAACACACATAAAGCTTTTAGCAGAGCGTGTGTTCAACAAATGGTCATGATGAGAGTAATTATACTACTACTAGTGATGATTACAGTTTTTAAGATGACCACAGTACAGTTCTCAGCCCCAGTAAATTTCACATTAGTATCGTATTTTCATCTAACATGTTTGTGTTCCAGTCCCATCAGGTGACCCAATATACCCTTTAGAGCATTATTTGCCCCCCAAACCAGAATCCAGTCTATAGTCAGGTGTCACATTTAGTTGTCACTTTTTTTTTAAAGATTTTTTAATTTATTTTAGGGGCCTGGGGGTAGGGGCAGAGCGAGAGAGAGTCAAGCAGACTCTGCACTGAGCGTGGAGGCTGAAACGGGGCTTGATCTCACGACACTGAGATCATGAGCCGAAACCAAGAGTCAGGTGCTCAATGGACTGCACCACCCAGGAGCCCCAGTTGTTGTTTTGTTGTTGTTGTTAGTGTCTTCATCTGCAACATTTCCACAGTCTGTTTTTAAAGTAACATTAACATTTTGAAATAATATAGTCACCCTCTCCCTTTATTAATAAACTATCGCTCATTTTGTGTTTGCCTTATGTTAACTCAAGATTCGATGAAGATATGACTTCTGTGCCAGAATGCTGGATAGGTGAAGCTGTATTTTCCTCCAGGTATCACAGCCTGAGGCACATGATTGCCATATTTCCCTTGTTGAGAGTGTAAATTTTGATCACTCAGTCATAGTATTGCCTGATATTTGCACTGTATAATTATTAATTTTTAGAAGATTTTATTTATATATTTGAGAAAGAGAGAAAGAGAAAGCAAATGGAGGGGAGGGGCGGAAGGAGAGGAAGAAGTAGACTCCTTGCTAAGCAGAGAGCCCAATGAGGGGGTCCATCCCAGGACCCTGAGATCATAACCTGAGCTGAAGGAAGACACCCAAACAACTGAGCCACCCAGGCACCCCTGCACTGTATAATTTTTTTTTTTATTCATTGCAAGTAATAAACATTTGGTGAGGAATCACTTTAAGATAATGCAAATATCCTGGTTCTCATCAAAATTTCCCCTTATGTTTAACATCCATGGATGATTCTTGCCCGATCCAATTTATAGTTGAAAAACTAGATTAACATACCTGAGTTATTTCAAACATATTTTAAAAGTTTCCAATAACTGAATCAAGCAAAAAAAAAATTCCTTTAGTGTTTGTAATCACATTGACAGCACCAATTAACCTTCTGATTTGACTTTGACGTGAAAGTTTATCCATTTTGAAACTACATCTGTCTGTGTTAAATAAATTTACTATTTTTTGTATCAGGGTATCATTATAACATAAAATGTAAAAGGGTATGGTATAAAAATTTAAAAGCAACTCCAAACTTATCAACAAAGAATTTTCAATTTTCTTGGAATTTTTGAAGTCAATGTATATAGTTAAAGTCTGTGCATTGGATTCAAATTAGAAAAATGTGTAAAATGCTTTGTGGTTAATATGATAGTTTTAATTTCAACAAAAATGATCACACTTGTCTAAGTAGTTCATAAATATATTTTTCTTTCCCTTGGATCTTCAAATCTAACTTCTTCATATGCAGTGTAATCTCTGTGAGAAAAACATTAATCCCATTGCCAGTTTTGTCTTTGATTACAGAATATCTGTCAAATGTTATGGCTATAGACTGAATGTTGATACATCCAATTCAGGTGTTGAAACACGAATTCACAATGTGATGGTATTTGGAGGTGGGACCTTTGTGTAATAATTAGGGTAAGATTAGATCATAAGAGTGTGTGACTCTCAGTATGGAATTAATGTCCATATAGAAAGAGGCAGCTTTCGCTCGCTCTCCAGCTCCTCTCTTTCTCTCCTTCTGCCATTTGAGGATAGAAATACAAGGAGTCAGCTGTCTACAAGCCAGGAAATAGGCTCCCCCCAGGCACCTCCCTGCTGGCACCTTGACCTTGCACTTCCTTGCCTCCAGAATTTTAGGAAATAAATGTTTGTTGTCTAAGAAACCCAGTCTGTACTATGAGTTATAGCAGCCCAAACTAAGACAATTTTATTTCAAGAAAATCTCGGTTTGGGGTGAATATCGTGCATCTTGGAAATATTACTTCACGACTCAACCAGTTAGTATTGACATACAACATAAAATTAATAAATTCATTATCCTTTAATTCTTAGAAAGGTCCTATAAACTGGTGATGATTTGCAGTAATATAGTGAGAGAATTTTAACAGCTACATCTTTGATATTTTTCAGGTAGTCTGCTTAACAAAACTGTGTACACATAGCTTAAATATCTGTCATTCAGTGGAATAACAATCTCTTATTTTAGGGAAAACGGTATCTTATTTTAAAATCTAATACAGCTGGACTTTTGACCTAACAAAGCTGGAGCACCACTCATTCTGATAGAAACAAAATTTTTAATATCAATATGGAATTCTCCTTGGGCAGATGTGAAAGATTAAAAAATATTTGTGCTCTGAGTTTATTTTCTTTGGCCTTAAACTGACGTTTTTTGGTAAATTTGAAAGCCCTTTGAGGTAAAATATATCTAACATATTAATTGGGCCATGTTTCTTATATCAAACTAAACATCTAAACCTAAAGAAAAGTATTTGCAATTTTTCAAATTTGAATCAGTTGATCTTTCATATTGCCAGAAAGATCTGGTAACTACAATTTCTTGGTGGTTCAATTGAGGAATTTGTTTTTGTGAAATATCTTTTCTAGCTTGTTTCTTACAGATTTGCAGCAAAATCTTGTAACTGAAGCAATAACTCTTCCCTCTAATGTGTGTGTGTGTGTGTGTGTGTGTGTGCACTCAAAAGGATCCATACCATTTTATAGTAGGTAGAAGTTACAATTTCAGGTCCTTTTAAAAATCTTTAAAAAATGTATTGTTGGATGTTTAATTCTGGTAACAGTTGACTAATTTTTTTTAAAGATTTTGTTTATTTATTCGACAGAGATAGAGACAGCCAGCGAGAGAGGGAACACAAGCAGGGGGAGTGGGAGAGGAAGAAGCAGGCTCATAGCGGAGGAGCCTGATATGGGGCTCGATCCCATAACACCGGGATCACGCCCTGAGCCAAAGGCAGACGCTTAACCGCTGTGCCACCCAGGCACCCCCAGTTGACTAATTTTGATGGACTTTTTAATGACTCGAGAGGAAACTGCTTACCAAATTCGCCACGCGTTTTCTGAGAATGTCTCTTAACATCGTTCACTTTATTATCTTAATTTTTTTAATAGAAGGAACAGATGGACTTTTTATTTTGCTCCATTTCAGAAAATTACAATTGCCATTCAATATGAAATTTATGACATATTTTCTTCCAGTTTCTGTGTTGTTGTTTTTTTTTTTTTTTAAGAAAACTGTTGTGGTTCTGCACTTCTGTATTCTGCGTTAGTGCCATGTCTATGCTTTAAATACTAAATTTTATTCATACTTATTTTTAAACATGAAAAATAATTTAATTGTATTGTAATAAATATAACATATACTGAATTATCTAATATAATTCACATAGGTATCTCTTAATTTGTGCTGTCTGTGTAATATATTCAAATAAGCATATTATAATGTTATATCAATGGATAGGAAAAAATCCTTCTAATTAAATCAAACTGCTGATACTGCTTAGATTGGTATTCTGTTTATGGTGTACTGGAAATTACACACAAACATTAAATGAGCACTATAAAAAAACAATAATATCTATGCGTTTCACTCTTTTTTTTTGAATAAAAATATGTTGGGTTTATTTTGTTTGTTCATAGAATGTTTCAAAAATAGATCATGGTTTGGCTATAAACTAAAATTTAAAAAACAATGTTTTTTTAACCAGGTTCTTTGGTCATAAATACAATACAATACAACATACAATAAAATTAAAATTATCGGGGTGCCTGGGTGGCTCAGTGGGTTAAGCATTTGCCTTCGGCTCAGGTCATGATCCCAGGGTCCTGGGATCAAGCCTGGCATTGGGCTCCCTGTTCCACGGGGAGCCTTCTTCTCCCTCTCCCTCTGCCACTCCTCCCTGCTTGTGCACACACTCTCTCTCTCTAATAAATAAATAAAATATTTAAAAATATATTTATTAAAAAAAAATCCTAAATTTTGGAGATTAAGGAATGTATGCCTTGGGTTAAAAGGGAAAATCAAACAGGACATCATAAATTAGCTGGAAAGTAGGAACGTCAGACAATCTACTAATTTTGGACTTACTTTGTACTTTTTCTAGTTCTTTGAGATGTACAGTTAGATTGTTTATTTGAGATCTTCTTTGTTTCTTAATGTAGGTGTTTATTGCTATAAAATTTTACTCTTAAAGCAAAATGCTATTGTCCTGGAATGATAAGGTTGTGTTTCACACACACACAAAATTTACACTAAGTCAGTTTTTAAATTTAACTTCCAATTTAAATTCCTAAAATGAAGAAACTTCAAAATGCTGTTTCTTGGTTGCACTAAGCACGTTTCCAGTGTTCAGAAGGCATGTGTGGCTAGAGGCTACCATATTGGACAGTATAGGAGAGATCCTGATTATATGATTGGGGATACTTACACTAGTAGACCTAACATGAATTTCACTAAGCTTAAAACTGTCACTGCTGTCTGATCAGTTTGGTTTCCTTATGACAGCGCACCAGAAGACAAAGAAGGGAGGTACCATTCTGGTGAAAATAGTTGGCTTTCATCTTCTTGAGGAGACAGGGTTGTTGCTACAAGAAGGTGGTAGTGGGAATATGTTACTCAGGTGATCCATTTGGTGTCTTTTTTTGTTTTTCCTTGAGAGAGAGAGAGAAAGAGAGCACGAGCGGGGGGCAGGGGGGCAGAGGGAGAAGGTGAGAGAGATTCTCACACGGGCTCCGTGCTGAGCGTGGAGCTGATGCAGGGCTCCATCTCACGACCCAGAGATCATGACCTGAGCTGAAATTAAGAGTCAGAGGCTCAACTGACTGAGCCATCCAGGCACCACTTGGTGTCTCTTGATGTTTGCTTAGTCAGGTTTCTCCCTGAATGAGTAAGTACAGTAGACACAGCCCGAAAAGTGAGCAGTTACTGGGGTAGATGCCTCAGTAATTAGGTAGATATCATGCCATGTGATAAGTTATCTGGACCAACAGAAGTACAAGCAAAGGGTAAGCGGAGTGGGAAATGGATCAGCTAATTTGGGGGGCCAGAGAATAGGAATATCAGTTATATCCTGGAGATTAACTGCAACAACAAGAGCTGTAGCTTATCTTGCTAAACCTTTTGAAATTTTGAAAGATAATTGAACATATCTCACTGACAGCATTAATTGAAGAGGTATGAAAAATGGAAAGAGAGCAAATAGATACATGAAAATATACTCGACATCACCAATCATCAGGGAAATGCAAATTAAAACCATAGTGAGATAGTACTTCATACCTGTCAGAATGGCTAGTACCAACCCCCCCCCAAAACCCCCCAAAAATAACAGATGTTGGTGAGGATGAGGAGAAAAGGGAACCATTGTACACTATTGATAGAAACGCAAAATGGTAAAGGCACTATGGAAAACAGTATGGAGGTTCCCAAAAATTTAAAAATAGAAATACTATACTACCCACCAATTCCACTTATGGGTATTTATCCAAAGAAAATGAAAACACTAACTCAAATAGAGACATGCACCTCTGTGTTCATTGCAGCATTATTTGTAATAGCCAAAATACAGAAACAATCTAAGTGTCCATAGATGAAAAAATGGATAAATGGTGGTATATATATACAACGGAATATTATTCCATCAACAAAAAATTATATCTTGTCATCTGCAACAATAGGGATGGACCTCTAGGGCATTATGCTAAGTGAAATAAGTCAGAGAAAGACAAGTACCATATGATCTCACTTATATGTGGAATAAAAAAAAGAAACAAACAGAAAACAAAACCAAGTTCATAGCTATAGAAAAGAGATTGGTGGTTGAAAGAGTCAGGGAGTAGGGGTGAGGGATGGGAGAAATGGGTCAACTCGTGTTTTTTGTTTGTTTTGTTTAAAAAAATGAGTAAAAATTTTAAAAATACATAAAACACAGACCATGATTCATGCAAATATATCTGTGCGTAAAAATTGTTACTCTTTTAACTTATCTCCACCTCCTCTAGAAAACAGGAAACACAAGACCTGCCTTTCAGATCTTGGAACCTGTGCTTTACTGAAGTCCCTAGCTCAATCCCTTGTATAAAAGACCCCCAGTAATTTTTTTTTTTTTTTGCTGTGATTTTAGTATTATGTGCACCGTTCCCAGGGGTATTAAAGTGTTAGTTATATTTTAAGAAATGATTTTCAATAAATAAAACAAAACCAATCAAGTACATCCATGCTGTACCAAGCCATATTAGAGCCCAAAGCAAAAGAAAAATAAAAAAACAGTAATACGGATCTTGTCTTCATTTAAAATGTTGATATCTTGTTCATCACTGTTTTTGCATTGCTTTTTGTTATAAAATATTGAGTTAAAATATTTATTTTGATTACTGACTTTTTGGTGCCCCCTTAAATCTTGCTTGGGAGGCCTCACTGGCCTAGTCCCAGGGTTGAACATATTCTCATTATTTTATTGATGTAATGATGTTGGATGTTGTGCTGTGTCTATATTCTCCTGATAAAGCACTGGTGCAATCATTCCCTCAGAGGCTAAGAGCTACTGGGAGATTATTGCTTGTCCCTTCCAGAGATCACCCTTCATGAATGGCAGCTGTCTTGTCTGGATCACGCGGCCCTTCCTCAGGGACATACAGGAATAATGACTAGTAGATGTGGGATATAAAGATCCTTGTCATGATTGGAGAAAACTCTAAAGGACCATCAGAGTTTCCTGGCAGACTGGCTCAGGCCTTTTGCATGACTGTCTCACAGTCCAACTTCTCCATTTTTCCAAATTTACTTCCTTCACTTCCTCCAAAGGAGTTGATTCTGAGAGCATTCCCTACATTTCCTCCACCCCAATCTTCACCTCAGAATCTGACTCCCAGGAACAAAACTGGTGACAGTTGTGTCCAGGAGTGGTCTGAGAAAGCAGATCTTACGATCAGATTTTGGAGGCTGAAGCATCAACTGGAGGCTGACAATGAGAAACCATTACTGGTGTTACGTGGAGCCTGGGTAGATCCTGGTGCAAGACGGCAGTAGGATTTAAAACTTTGACCAGTGAAGAACTGAGATAATACTGGGGAAGGAAATTTACTAGCAGGAGCAAGATATCCAGGATTTGAGTAACACTGGGAAATAGGAACAAAGGAATGCTATTCCTGGATGAAACAGATGCTTTGAAGAAAGATAATAAAAGGCTGAAGACCAATTAACCAGCAATTAAAAGCAAAGAATGAAAGCCAGAGGACCTTGTTGGTAGCATATAAAGAAATTCGTATCTCCTACGGCTGGATTCTTGAAAAAATGAGCACAATTCTCAGGACTTACTCATAAGACCTCCAGAGCTTTAAGGAGGGCTGGGTTTCCCAGACATGATAGGTTTGCCAAGCCATGATCAAGATCCTATTTAGGAAGGGATAGAGTCCTGGAAAATGGGATTGCGTTGCTGAACTAAAAAAAGTTGATTCCTTAGATTCCCTCAAATTATCTGTGCTGACGGAAGTGTACTGTTTTTCCCACTTTCTACGGAAGTGCTACCCCAAACCCCACCCCTTCACTTGAAGACTATGTAGAAGCCTTTGCCTTGCTGGACAGAACCTCCACTCTTGCCTACTAGGTGGATAAATAGGGTTAATACACAACACAGCCAAGCCAGTGAAGGTTTGATTATTAAAGAAGGAGATGAACTATATTTTTAAAGAGCTGCAAGATGTACTAACCATATATAGGCAGGAGTTGGGACAGTACATACGGAACAAGACTCTGAAGGTGCTGGATCAAGGGTTGCAGAATGTGGAGCTGGATTTTGGAGAGTTTATTGATATGGGTATACTCCCTCTCGAGTCAGAGAATGCAATGGTCCCTGCCTGATAGAAAAGAAATGCCAGCACTTTTGTGGGAGAAGGTTGATGAAGGATTCAAAAGGCTCCGAAAAGTGTATATTTTGGAGTTATATACCACATAAGTCTTGAAAATCCACCAGATGAGTATTTTTCCTTGGAAGACCTGAAAGACCATCCACTTACAAAGCAATAAAGAATATGCTGGTTGCCTAACCAACCCCACTGAGAACAGAGAATGTTACTCTCTCTTATCTTGTGTTATTATATAGTCTAAAGAGACCTAAGCCATCTGGACACCCCACAGAGCATCACAGTGATGAACTTTTTTGTGACATCATGCTAATCAGGCCAGATAAGAAAGAAGTGACAAGTTCACTGGAGGACTTGGTAAAAGGCATGCACTTCAAAGAATGGGAGATAAAGCCTGTGAATATTCAGGAACTAGCTACATCAGTTAATTATTTAGGATCCAATGAGGCATGCCAGGACATTACCTCCAAAGGACAAACTATTGCATCTCATAATACTTATCAGGAGGAAGAAAGCGCAATGCCTGGTATACCTCTGACTTTTGGGAGGCAGCACATTCCACCTTTGGGAGTACTGCATTGACCCACATATCAGGTCACATCAAAGGCATCAGGAAAGGATCCTGTAGCAGGACCAAGTTCTGGTGAAAGAGTCCTGCTGCTTGTATCTAGGATCTGTCATCCCCTGTGTTTTAGGGGTGACTGTGCTAGGAAAGATGCTCAGTGAGCTCTGGCAAGCACTGAGTAGGAGACCCCACAATGTATTGCCCTAGGGTTCTGAGCAAGACCATGTAATTCACAGTAATGTATTAATCTTTTTTAAAAATAGCCCTTGGCTCATAGCCAGTCACTTTGGGCCTCCTGAAATGAGAAACCAGCAGGAAAAGGGTCACTATCGTGACAGTGGTCATGATTCTATTCACTGAGAGGAAGTAGAGATAATGTTCTTAGAGGTGGGGAGAAATATTATTTTCACCCTACCAATCCACAGAGGGGTCTCTTGATGCCAATGTTAGCAATTATGAGACAAGTACAGTAACCACAGCCTGACAAGCGTAAGTCACCTAGACAAGTAAAAGGGAATCTAGAATGGACAACAGAAGAGGGAGGTGATGAGTGTAGTTGTGGCTTAAGACCAGCTGCAGCAGTGGGAGTCCCCGGACTCATCCTTCCTCTTGCAAATTTACTCTCAGGAAAGAGACCACCAGAATCATGAAGAAATGGCTTCCAGAACTCAAATGAAAGAAATGAATTGGAGTAACTCATGAGGAAATCTGTCATGATGCCACATTACAACCTCCAATTCCCCTGCTTCAGACCAAAATCCTAATTCTTCCAGCTGCCATTAGTTTTGGAGACTAAAATTTTGCAGCTTTCTATCCACAAGATCCTGCCATAGGCTGAAGAGAAACTTGTTTCCCAACTTCACATCTTCTTCTTTCAGGGTATAATGGAGGTATAAAGGGGCAGAACTCCCTTACCCCAAATTGTAACAACTCTGCAGGGTTATTTCAGTGTCTGGGTTCCCCCATAAGATCAACTTAGTCCTTTATTATGGTTTCTTCATAATCCAGTCTCTCCTGAAAATTCTCTTCCTTCACTTCTTCTGTAGGTGTTGGCTTGAGTGCTCCTTCAAACATTTCTTGTAGAGTCTACTTCATAGAGGCCCCGATTTTTGGCAGGTCCTGTCCAAACACCATCCCTACCTTAAAACTCACTCTCCTACTTATCCTTTCATTTATTGACATAGAGGTTAAATTGTCTGAAATTCCTATTTTCTTCATTGCCTCCCCACTGTGTGGAGTCTTGTTTTCTATCTGTGATACAAGTTCTGCTTTTTTATTAAGGAGTAAACTTGCCCTCTGCAATTAATTCCAAGGTTACCATCCCTGTCTCCAAGGGAAAGTGAGAACATGGTCTGTATTTGCCTATTTCAACAATGTCAAACCTCTTGCTCCTGATGTGTTTGACGGGTTCTAAATTGAGAAGCATCTGAGTGGAGAAGACCTGAGCCTTGTAAATGTACTTGTCACCACTGAGATGTCATCCTCAAAGACTGCACGAGCTGGGGATGCACAGAGGGCACACCGCCTGAGCAAGATGAACAGGAAGAGGCATTTGGGAATTTTATTTTACGCATCCATAGATAAATAAGCCCGATTCAATGTGGTAGACTGAAATCAGGAAGTGAGGCAGAATATCATCTGAAGTCCCCACCCAGAGGAGTTACTCCCAGGGTTTTCCATGTAAAATCATGAAAAGATTAAAAAAATAACTAATAATTCTCTTCAACATAGTCTATTGCTGTCATCCAGGCAGGCGCACCAGCCACTGTGGCTCACATCCTTTCTCTTCCAGTATTTAGTAAAATTAAACTGTCAGTCTTCATTTTTCCTGAGGGCTTCAGGACTGTACCCATTTCTAACTAAGAGGATTTTTTTAACATTAATTTTAAAGAGAGTCTTGTGGATTCAAAGCCCTTCTTTTCATATTGACATCTTCAGATGAGACCCAGGATACTGGAAACAAAGACATCAGGAAAAATGATAAAAGCAAAAGAAAACACTTTCCCTCTTGTTGACTTGATAGTCCCTAATTTGGAAGCTTGGGAGAGATTCGGGCCCAGAAATGGCCTCGTTGTTGCTGGGATGGGGTGTGGGCTAGGCCTGTCACTGTGCCCTGAGATAATATCAGCTAGACTAGAGATGAGGAGGGCCCTGCCCACCAGAGAGGCAGAGGATCAGGCAGAATGAGATCACTCCCCAGGTGGTCACCTCCGCAACTACCCGATCATGGGCGTCCCTGGAGGCAGTACTGCTCATCCTTCTTATTGTTTCAGTGGCCTGAGTTACATCACAGAGTGTGCCTCCTGGATTCAGGGCCTGACCCCGTGCTCTGATCAACTGGACCCTCCGAATATAGCAACACAGACTAGATGCACTTAAAACTGACATTGTACTCAGTCCCCTTCTCACCAAATCTCCTTGTCGAGCATGACTTTTGTTACATTGCCTGATAGCCAAGTTTGCTATTGAAGGCTTCGGGTTCGATTTCTTCTTCTTCTTCTTCTTCTTCTTCTTCTTCTTCTTCTTCTTCTTCTTCTTCTTCTTCTTCTTCTTCTCACCTTTCATCTTCTCATTTACATAGACACCCAGGAGCTCATCCTGTTTTCTGTAAGCCCAGCCTGACCCATCCTCAGTTCTTGTGAAATATCATGATATTCCCTGACTCAAAACCACGTTCTTTCACTCTCCTATTATCTAACTGTACATTCCCTAAGTATATCAGAAAGTTCTAGAGCTATAAATCAGTTACACCTCCACTGAAACCAGTTTATTTAGCTAAGGGGTTGAAGAAAGGAAATGAATAAAAGAGATTCAGTGCAAAGTAAGAATAAAGTTTTATCATTTATGGAGTATTTATTTTTTAAAGGACAGCACATGCTAACCAAAACTGAGTTCTCTAAAGATATATCTGAATCTCATTGACATTTCTGTATCCCTCAGTATTTGCCACAGTGCCTCGAGTAAGTGAGGAATTCAAAAAATGTTGAGTTCACTGCAATCAAATGAATTAAAGTTACTCCAAGGAACTCTATGGAATATACTCCTTTTGTATTTAAAATCATAAGCTTTGGGTTTTTAAAAAAATATTTTATTTATTTATTTCAGAGACTGTGAGCAAGAGAGCACAAGCTGGGGGAGAGGCAGAGGGAGAAGGAGAAGCAGACTCCCCACTGAGCAGCAAGCCCTGAGCAAAGAGCCTGACGCAGGGCTTGGTCCCAGGACCCTGATCATGACCTGAGTCAAAGACAGACACTTAACTGACTAAGCCACCCAGGTGCCCCCAGATCATAATCTTTTGGGTCAGAAAGACCTAGACTAGTTTTTGGCTATCATGTACTTGGGGAAGTATGTTTTGTGGGCAAGTTATGAGGCACTGATGACTACCAATTTCCTTATCTATAAAATGGACATAAGAACATTATCTGTCTCACAGTGTTGGCGTAGGGATTACAGAAATTTGTAAGGTACTCTTCATAGTCACATTCACATGGGTAATGCATGTTGATTATAATAACAGGAATAGTAATGCTAATGCAAATAAGTGGATTCTATTTCTCACGACTGTAGACTTAGGGTTAATTTAGTGTATTAATTCTAAACTATTTCTTTGATCTATTTGAACTGCAAGAAAAATAAAATTTTTAATACGTAAATTCCATTATTTAATTTCTGTGAAAATAAAAGGGAGTGAGGTGCTTATACTTGAAGCCGTTTAGAATAGGGCAGGAATCGGCAAACATTTCCTGGATAGGACTAGATAGTAAATATTTGAGGTTTTTCAGGGAGCCTGTGGCCTCTGTTATAACTATCCAACTCTGCCATGGACCCATGAATGAATGGGCTTGACTGTGTTCCAATAAAACTTTATTTTATTTACAGAAATAGGCAAAGACGTGAAGAAAGTGAAACCAGAGGAAAACACTGAGGTAGTGAAATTCACCATTGAGTGAGGCCTCATT
Organism: Ursus americanus; assembly: GCF_024610735.1. NCBI lineage: Eukaryota > Metazoa > Chordata > Mammalia > Carnivora > Ursidae > Ursus > Ursus americanus. Next base: position 21,827,723 of record NC_142132.1, on the reverse strand, counting down.
TAAGTGTTTTCCATCTAGCATCCATGAGACACCACTATATGCTTATAATAAACTCTATACATATGCTTAAAAACAATCAGAAAAATAATACACACACCACACACACATACACACACACAAATAGAAGAGGCTCTTGGCTGGATTTAGTCCCCAGGCTATAGTTTGTAGAGAACATCTAAGTTTACAATAGAGTAGGTGAATGAGTGAATTCACTATTATTTTCATCAAGAACTGACAGGCAGAGCTCTGAAGAAGGCCATTCTCTCCCCACACAGAGATAACCTAGTTATACCGGGGAAAACACTCTTTGCACAGAAGCTAATAAGATATACGTTGCAAGACCATCATCGGACATGTAGCCAAGGTAAATCAATTCAATAACTAACTTCAGCAACTTGTCAATCTAGTGTTTTCAGTTTGTATTTCTTTGTTGGGAAAATAGCTGGTTAGGAAATCAGTTACTGTGGCAAGCTTTCAATTTTAGTCCAATTTTGGAGAGTAGAAGTATTTTGCTGGTTTTTGTTATACGGGCAAATAATGAGAGAGAAGCCAGGAAGGGAGATGTTAAGTCTGTTGATGTGAGTTGTCCCACAGCCAGAGTGTCTTCTCTCATTGGGTTAAATACAGAATATGCGCACAGCAGATTTAACTACGACATTCAATCAGCCATTGGGAAAAACTCACCCCATTACAACGGAAGAGAGGGAAACGGGAAACCTGAACTCCAACTCATTAGTGGCCCTGGTGAGTGACCTGGGACCCCTCCAGCGGTGCCAAGAAATTCCCTCATCTTTTCCTCCTGCTTCTCAATTCCAGTTAAAAAAAAAAAAAAAAGCTTCAAAGCAAATCTGATAGCTCCCATTTTCAACCAGATTCTACCTCCTTCTTTTTTAAAACAGAAAATCAATGGCAAAAACGGTCACCAGCCAAGAATATGAACATGACTAGAGCAATCAGAATGAGATTATTACCACTGGGCAAAATTCCATAATCTCTGACCAGTCTCTGAGAATAAAAGAACCAAGTTTTGAAGAAATTATTTTTCAAAGGTTGCTTACACATAAACATATACTAGTTCAATCTGAGCCTTGTGACGGTGATAGATTGAACATGAATATAAATTACCCCATCCTTCTTACCCTAGCCCTGGTAGTTTGTATATGACTAGATGACAGCACGTGAGTTGGTTTTCTGCTCTTGAAAATTGGAGAATGTGGATGTGAACATATGTTGCCAAACAAGCCCAACCTGCAGAAACCAGTTTATCTGAACTTCCAGAAAATCATAAAGGACATTAAACTTGAGTGAACGTGACTAGAACTGAAACTCAGCTTGAATTGATGGATTTTCATTTCAATTGCATTTGGTAATTCTTATTATGTTATTACTATGTTCACAGCTGCTGCGATTTGTCAGTACCGAGTGATTTCTCCCCCCAAAGTAATATGGCTTGAAATCAAGAATGTCAATGACAGTTTTCTCTGAGCACCCATTTTAGAGGTAATTGGTCAGACAGTATTTTATTTAGGAAGCTCAAAGTAGTATGTTGGTCAGACTTTGAATACTTGTAATTGGGGAGAAAGATCACATAGCAAAAGCAAGAACTTGAACCTAAGCTTTGTCTTTAAATATTTGCAAGACCTTGGGCTTATGCTACAAACTACATAATTAATGTCGATGGCCTCTGCAAAAGGTGTTACCTCTGTTGAAAATGCCTCCCTTCTTTCCCCAAGGTCTTGGAGGATTCCTCCTCTTTCTTCAAGTTTCACCTCTAATAGACATTCCCTCTGATTTTCCCCTTTAGAGTTGATTACCAACAATCTTTGAATGATAATAATGCTATAATCATTATTTTCATGCTTATACAATGGTATGATGTTATTAGTGTTCCTATACCATTTGGTATTTTAATTTTCTGTTTTTCTATTCATCTTCTGCAATAGACTATTCATTTCTCAAGGGGGGGAAGGTGCTTTGCTCAACTTTATATTTGTAGCATTCATGGCACTGATGACATAGAGTAGACATTTAATAAATATTAATTGCGTATGTTTTTACCTCTGTAAAATGAGGATAATGGTATTTGTGCTTTCCATCTTATAGTGTTGTTTTAAGAATCAAATAATGTGTATGAAAATTCTGTGTCAACAAAATGTACTCTACGCATATCAGAAGTTATGATTTCCCAACAAGGTGAATATGATTTGTGTGGGAAATCACAAAGATGCTCATTAGTACCACCGGCATCTGGGTGTGGTGAGAACTATTACTTCACCAATTCAACAAGAATATTAAAAAATCTAATTTATCCTTACCAAACTTAAAAAACAAAAAAAAATCAGCAAAATTCCTTACAATATTAACTTTTATTTTTCAAATTTATGCAAATTTCTTATTAAAATTATTGCAAGTCTGTTTTAATATGAAATAATGTTTGTGTACAAAGGTATTTAAGGGCACAGAAATCACCCTGGAAAGCTCAGCCACAATAACCTTTAAATTCCAATGTCCTCTGCATTAGAATCACATAGCCTGAAAGTTGGTGAGCTCAGAGCTAGGTGATCTCAAAGGCCTTAAGTTGAAGCCGACAATTCTTCCTGCTATTGCCCCTCTCTTCCTCACCCCCACAGACTGCCAATTAGTTCTCTTCTATCCCATGATATATTCTAGTCTGAAAATTGTTCTTTGATTAGTAATTTATAGGCTAGCAAAGTTATATGTATTTCTTCAACAGATCTTTAAATTCATAAGTTTCTTTATTGATGGATGAAATTCATGACTTTCTGGTCATCCAGAATCTCAAAAATGTGTGATCAAGTTAGGTTGACATCAGTTATTGAAAAGTTTCTCCAGTTTAAAAAAAATCATGCCATGGTCGTTTCTTGGCATCTATGACAGACCGGCCACTTGCTTGCTGACAATAAGCTGTTGAAAAGTTTCATTTAGACTTTCTATTCATTATTTTCATTTTTTATTTCTCTTAGTAATTAGATGTATAATGGCAAGATTTGCTTCAACAGTGGTAAACAACTGTGTTTTCTATTTAAGAATGCCTGAGTTTCTGAGGATTAAGAAATGACAAGTACCAAGATAATGTAGAAAATTAATACATTCTACTTGTACAGTTGCTGGAAATGCTTTGTCAAGTTTCCTCCTCCTGCCCTCTCACACCCATTAAAGTCTCCCAGGGGCCAAACGAAATTCTCCCGAAGTTGCAGCCCTTAGAAGAGAACTTCCATAAGGACAAGAAAGAAATTACAGAGGCCTTAAATCAAAATGTTGTCTTAAATGCCGTCTTAAATCAGAATTCTGTCTCCATCCCTTAGGACAGGGAGGGAGGAGCCTCCCTTCCAGGTGGGTGAATTTACTTGAAAATTATTGAAAGTAAGAACACAATCCTCTGTTTGAAGGACCATCTCAAGGACACGTCTCTTAGTCATCTGAGGTGACAACTGCATGCTGCAGAAAATAATTTTTCAGCTCCAGAGCAACAAATCATCAGTACGTTGTCTTTTTTTTTTTTTTAGGATTTATTTATTTTTTTTATTTGAGGTGGGGAGGGGAAAAGAGAGAGGGAGAGAGAGAATCTCAAGTAGACTCCCTGCTGAGTGTGGAACCCAACACGTGGCTGCACCTCACAACCCTGAGCCAAAACTGAGTCAGATGCTTAACCTACTGAGCTGCCCAGGTGCCCCATCACTATGCTGTCTTTTGAGAGAAAAAAATTCACATGAGAAATAGGAATTAATCTCAAGGGGAAAAATTATTGTTATCCTTGCATTTATATTTGACAGTGCGTGCCGTGATAACCCATATTGAAACAGATCTCCAAAGCCCACTTGTTTCTCATGTAATAGGGTCTTAGTCCATTCAGGCTGCTATGACAAAATAGCATAGACCAGGTGGGGCTTAACAAACAACAGAAATTTCTCACAATTCTCAAGGTTGGGAAATTCAAGGTCAAGGTACCAACAGATTTGGTGTCCAGTTGAGGAGTTGATTTCAGATTCACAGACACCTGTCTTCTTGCTGTGTCCTCACATGGCAGAAGAAGCAAGAGAGTTTTATGGGGCCCCTTTACAAGGCCAGTAATCCCATTCAGGAAGGTTCCACGCTCATGACCTAATCACCTCCAGATGCCGCATTTCCACATACCATCACATTGGGGTTAGATTTCAACATACAAATACTGGGGGAACACATTCAGTCCATAGCAAATAGCAACCCATATTTATGAATCATCTGTAACACAGTACTTCTAACTACATGGACAAAATCTCCTTTACTGAATGGAATGACTTCTTGGAATAGACATAATACATTTTTCCTTGAGCTGACTGAAAGTAAATAAAAACATGGGGTGGGCATCAATTATTCCTGGACTTCAATAAATCTAAAACATTAGGTTTAAAATTAGACGGAGGGAGGGTGATAACTGCTTGGTTATATTTGAAAATAGAAATTTTAATTTGATTAATGGATTTGAATCAGAAATTAATTCTTTCATGTTAAAGGAATGTGCAGGTGATCATCCAAATGGAAGTTGCTTCCTTCCAAGTGGAGGCTGGGAACCTGTTTACAATAAGTACAGCTGTAGATATATTCACACACATGGCAGGAAGAGAGGAGCAAGAAAAGAAATTAATGAACAATTCACTTGTTTTTGAAGAAAACAGCCTGTCAGTGTACTGCATGTCTTCCTTCCCCCCAAATGTCTCCCCCACTTTTTTCAGCTTTATTGGGGTATAATTGAAAAAAACTGTCAAGATCATTGAAGATCATAATAATTCAAATACGTAAAAATGTTGAACTAGTCTATAGTCCAACCAGTCGTGGCTGAGAGCATCTCTTTTTCTGTATCTTGTCAACAGCATGTATTAACAAACTTTTAAACCTTTATCAGTTTGGTAGGTGAACGGCATCCTTTGAATCTGTTGCTTGTTTCCTGGTTAGGTGACATATTTTCTTATATTTTTGTCCATGTGTATTTCTTCTTTGGTAACTTGCTTATTCTGACATTTTGCTGATCTTTTTCCTTATTGGTTTGTAAAAGCTTTTCACATTTATTAAGATTACTCTTTGTCTACAACATAGTGCCCATAGGATTTTTTTACCCCCAGTTTGTTGTTTACCTAGGGAATCTCTTTGGTGACTTCTAAAAGTTTTAAATTATGTGATATCTGATCTTATAAAATAACTTATTAACATATTATGAAGTACGATAGACACCCTGAAATTAAAAAAAAAAAGAAAGAAAGCAGTGTCTCTATCATCTGCAGGGGGTTGTCCTCAAAAGGCTCGGGTAGAAATGAATGATGGAGTTGGTATGATACAGTATCATGGTATTGCACTTTGTATGATGTGTGACATATGCAGTTTTTTAAACATTTAGGACAACATGCATATTTCCAGAAGGGTACAGGTAAGCACTACAGATCAAAACTCAGATCATTACCCCCACTCTAGAGCCCCACCATATGACCTCTGCCATTCTTTACCACTTCCCAGGGAATGTCAAACATGAGTTATGTTAACACAAACTAGTTTCCCCCCCCCTTTTTTTTTTGGAATTTTTATCAGTGACATATTAGAATACCTACTCTTGGGGCACCTCTGTGGCTCAGTTGTTTAAGTGTCTGCCTTCAGGTCAGGTCATGATCCCAGGGTCCTAGGATCAAGCTCCACATCAGGCTCCTTGCTCTGTGGGGAGCGTGCTTCTCCCTCTACCTGCTGCTCCCCCTGCTTGTGCTCCTGTTGTCTCTCTCTGTGTGTCAAATAAATAAATAAATAAAATCTTAAAAAAAAATACTCTTTCATGACTTTTATTTTTTTTAATTTTGTTCAACATTTTGTTTGTGGGATCCATCCATACTTCTGCACGCTGTAGAAGTTTACTCTTTTTGTGTATATTTTACTATGTTATAAATACACAACAGTGCAATTTTCAATTGTTGATGGACATTTGAGTAGTTTACTTCAAGTAATTTTAAATGGTGTTTGAATGAACCCTGTAGTTAAAATACATATTATATGGGATAGAGAACATTGTAAGGACTTTATTAAACTGTACTTTGGGGGAGGGCAGCAAATAAAGAGTTGTCAAAAAATTGTACAGAGTTAAACAGGCGAAAGAAGACTTCAATTAAAACTGTCCCCACAGGTGAGAGAGACTGAAGTCAACGTGGTTGAAACATAAGGAAGATGAAACCGAAGTCAGGAGGGTTTTTAACCCCTGGGGAGTAGAAAGTCCTGGAGGATATTATGGACATTGGTCTATGACTCTTATTACTTCCGTGTAACTGGGAGATAGGCTCCTCCCCTATTTTCCCTAATGATTACATTGAAAAGGATGGGTCCAGATCTTCGAGAAAGACCTAGGTTATAAAACTAGCAAGGGACTGGGGGAAGATTTACATCTCAGAGGGGGATAGAAAGAATTTGCAATTGCAAGTTTTCTAAAATAAATGCACTAAGCAAACGGAGAGCAGGGGTGTATAATCAGGAAGAAATCTGTCTGAATGAATATTAGGGAAGTGAATATTAAGGTCATATTGGTCATAGGAAACATGTTAAAATATTACCTAGCACCATTGCTGATCAATTTCACGTTCATTGTCTTTATTCTAATCTGCATGTTACAAATTGTCTACTATATGTAATGAATATCTTAGTTTATTGATTATTGACATTTATTAATATTTCAGATCTTACCAAGGAAAGCCAATGGTGCAGAACAAAACCATGCTTCTCTGAGTAACATCCCTCAAAGGGAAGAGAGAACAGTAAGATCAAATAGACAAGAGATGTAAAGTAAAAGTTTACTGATGGTCTTGAGCTCAGGTCAAAGAAGAAAAGCAAATCATTAGCCCTCACATCTTCCAATCCTTTTGATTATAAAGAAGAAAATAATGCTGTTCTTGAACCCTGTGATCATCATAATGTAAAATATGCAGGAAAAGGGGAAACACACAAAGCTGACACTTGCTCAAAATTAAGATGACATTACAAAGCTGTGTTATTACCATGGAGACCTTTCAATTCAAGGAATGGTGTCAGTAATTTAGGTGGGTTAATTTCCCACAACTCTCACTTTTCCTGAGAGGCCAACATATATCTTACATAATTACATACACCCAGCTGATACCCAACATTTTCTTATTCTTAGATTACTATTTTTTTAATTAAAATTTATTTTTAAATTTTTGTTGTATTTTTTCAATTTTAGATTATTCATTAATTCCATTCTGAGGCTCTGTTTTGGAGAGTGTATCTGAATATTAAAAATATAGGACATAAACAACCACTTATGAACTTTTCCTTCTTATGAACCCACGGGTACATTTATATCTGTACCAGTGGACCACAACTGTGTTATACTAACACCTTTTCCTAGCACGGTTACAAAACCTTCTTCGGGGAAAAAACACTTGTAAAAACTGGTTTAAATTAAATTAAAAAACAAGTTTCTTTATTTAAGCATTTCTTGGAGACTTAAGTCGATTGAGATACCACAGGAAGGTGAGGTTACATTTTAAAGCACTTCTAATTTCAACCATTTTAGCTGAGTAATTCTTTGTGTGCGTATATAATTCTATGTGGGGGTGTGTGTAAAACCTATTTAACAGATCATGGAACTGATGATATTTTGGTACACGTTCATTAGCATTCCCTAATTTAAATGCCTGCAAAGACCAGGCAGGGTAAATGAGTAAGGGACAAGGGTAGGGAATTTGACAAATAGGAAAGTTTATGTTCATAAAAATGGGCACTTACTGATCTGCTCCAGCTGATTGCTGCTCTGGAGAAGTTTAGGCATAGTATATTCGGATCTTTTGATTTTCAAAGAGAAGACAATAATCTAGATATTTATGTGAAATAATCTTATTTTTGAATATTGGCAAATAATTAGAAAGCTTTAAAAATACTGTAAAGGCCAAACAAAACAACCTGCTGACCAGATTCAACCAACCAACCGCCTATTGTAACTTCTGAATAACATGCATCTGCTATTTTGAGACCTATTTTGCACACCAGTGTTATAATGATATTTGAGACATACATTTTTGTATGCATTTTCATGTGCATAAGGAAAACAGTATTATTTTATTGAGCATTACTTATCAAGCATTGTACTGAGCACTCATTCTATAATATTTCACTTAATCTTTACTTTAGAAAGGTATACATGGTTCCAATTTTAAGGCCACCAAATGGAAACTTTAAAATCGGTTAAGTAGCATGCATGTTCAAGGCCAAAAATTAGTAGGTAGAAGTGGCATGATTGAGGCTGTGCTTGACATTAAGTCCGATGCCTGATTGCTAATGCTATATATTGCATAAACCTTTTCTGTAAGCTGGGCAATACTATACTTTTGTCCAATTAATGTCTCTTTCATTACTGAGGTTGAATGTAACTTGTTAAGGGCAGGAACCATGCCTCATATATTTTTTTCCCATACCTTGCAATTTTTTTTCATATAGAAGATTTTTAGCAAATGTTGATTCAAAGACTTGGTGCTGGGGCATAGGTTCATTTATTTATTCTTCCACTACTTTGTTAAAGAACACAGAGATATAAGTGTATTTTTGGATCTCAAGAAATCAAATATGAAAGTAGTGTAGGGTGGTGGACAGTGCACCAGTGTACTAGTAACCTTACATTTGAAATATAGCTTGAGATATAATAACCAGCTACTGTGCACCTTAGTTTTTTCATTTCTAAATTAAAAACGTTGGATTAAAAACTCTTAGTTTCACTGACTCTATTGCTTTATTACTTGGAAATCAAGCTTGAAAATTAATTTGGTCCAAGCGTCCATGCCATTGTATCACTCAGGACACTTTCTGTTCCAAGTGTTGGGAAATCCAACCCAAGTTATATTAAACCAAAAAAGAATGTGGCAACTCCCAGAATTGTAGAGTTCAGAGTTAGGGCTGGTTTCAGGTGTGGCTTGAACAGGTCACCAGGATCCTTCTCTCTCTCTCTCTCAATACAGTGTTACTCTCCTTTGTGTTTTGGCTTTATTCTCAAATGACACCCTCTTCACGTTTACAAGATAGCCACAGAATCTCCACAGGTTACATCATTTTATCATGAGGTCCAGCTGAAAAGAGAGAAATTTTTCTTCTCTATGCCCTGAAAGTGGTGTAGAGCCAGGATCTCATTGTTTTTTTGTTAGGTTGGATTCCTATCTGTGAACCAATCACTCTGGCCAGTGAGATTATATCCATTGATAATCTTGTAGCAGAAGCTCTAAGATCTGGATGGACCCACATTAGAATCTCTTAGATTTAAATACTTAAGTAGATTTACTACTCTAGAGAAATTAGGTCAGAATATCTGGGAGTGAGATCCAGGCATTAGTTTTTGGAAGCACCGTAGTAATTTCAGCTTAAATCCTGGTTTGGCAAATCCCAGTTCACATGATTTAGGACCCAACCCTGGAGATCTGACTAAGGCTAATTCACTTCAAAACACATGAGTTGAGCATTGGTAAAGGTAATTCCCCAAACTTTAAGCAACTCTTTATCAGAAACTATTTGATGGGTGCTGGACTTAAAAAAAAGTTGGGCTCCACTATTTTGAACCAAAAAAAAAAAAATAGATGACTCATTTTTTCTGTTAGACCTCCTTATTATTTCCTATGTGGGCATGAACTAAGAGATAAGAACTCTTATGGGCTCCCACAGCCATATGGTCTGGCATATTTAATAACGTGAAGGTTAAGAGTCAAAATCTAAGAACATCTGGATAGTCAGATCTCTCTTTCAAGAAGTTATACTATTGACACTGGCCACCAGTGGACACAAAGGACTGTTCTCTGAGAAGACTCCTTAAAACATTGCCCTATCCCACAAATTTATCTGTCTGTGACTTTCATCCATAATAATCACATTATTCCCATGCTTCATGAGGTTTATTTCTTCTTACAAATAACTGACATGTGCTCCTGAAGAAAAATGCATCCCTAGTTCCTGAAAATGTAAATTAGGATTTTAATTCCCAGCTTCACAGGTTGGACATACTCTCAGGCAGTATAGCAAGGCATAGCAAAATAAAACTAATAGAAAAACAATAAAAGCCTTGAAATAACACCCAGACACCTGGGTGCTTCTTTCAGGAAGTAGGAACTCTAAATAAGCTCCGTGCTTAAGGATCTTAGAAATTCCAAATGCCCCCAGTTCTGAGGAACTACTTTGTCATTCTTTCAATGCTGTAGCAGATTTCTTATATGCAAAATAGATCCCTTCACAGCCTGAAAAATTCAATGTCTTGTACTTGAAGTCACACCTGGGTCTGGCTTTCTAAGCTCCTTTACTCCGGCTTTTCTAAAATTCCTGGAAGAGGGGTCCATCTCCTTCACAATGTCCTTTCCACAGATCTTCAAAGATATAACAACTGATGATAGAAAGAGAAAATAAAATAAACCCTATGTTATGAGAGCCTGTACCAGGGCTTTGTAGTTAGCAATTTCACTGCAGTCAAACGAGGTATATAGCATTCTAATCTGCTTCCAGAGATAAAGAAGTGGAGACACAATGAAAGTAAATAATTGGTTTCAATTTTACACAGCTAGTGAGCTGAAAAGTTAGGTTTGGAACTTGAGACTTTTTTTTATACCAAGCCTTACATGTTTGCCTACCCGGAAATCTAGTAGTATCCACAAAAGTAGTCAGTGTCTGAAGTTTTGAATTTTTTTGAGAGTAGTGCCTTGCTCACTGTGCAATGGCCTGAAGCTAAGCTAGTCTAGTACGGACACAGACCAGGAGGACATTAAACAACGGTTGAATGAAAGAGATAGGGAGGTGGATGGTGAGGCTATTTTTGTTGTGGAAAGATGTTTCAGTTTCCTACTCTCCTAACTCACACTCAAATCTGACAACTCATTGATTAACTCTTTGCCTCTCTAAGGAGTGAGAAGTATCTATCCCTCCTGGTTGGTTAGGGGTATCAGGTCATTTCCTTTTACTTGCTCTCAGGCCAAGAGAGTAACAAAAAACATGTGTAACTACTTCTTCCTTTCCTGTCCTTACCTGCTGACTCTGCTTTGGCCCCATTGCTAAATCAGTGCTTACAGGAAAATGTATAGCTTTAAATGCTTAAATGCTTATATTAGAAAATAAGAAAAATCTGGGGCGCCTGGGTGGCACAGCAGTTAAGCGTCTGCCTTCGGCTCAGGGCGTGATCCCGGCATTATGGGATCGAGCCCCACATCAGGCTTCTCTGCTGGGAGCCTGCTTCTTCCTCTCCCACTCCCCCTGCTTGTGTTCCCTCTCTTGCTGGCTGTCTCTATCTCATAAATAAATAAAAAATCTTAAAAAAAAAAGAAAATAAGAAAAATCCAAAAATCTATAATTGAGACCATCACTTGTGAAGATAAAAAAAAAATAGATTAAACCCTCAAGAAATGTAAAAGGAAATAATGTAAACAATGTTTCCTGGTGGCCAAGGAGAACAAAGATGATACTATGATAGGGCATGCAAGTTGTTGTTGCCGTTTCTTCCAGCTTTGCAAAAAGCAAACAGGTGAAAGACCTTAGATCTCAACTTATCTCTGGGGAGGGAAAGAGTTGGACATCTCAAATTAGATGAACACAAAGAAATCAACCCTGAGACTTACTATTGTCAAATTGTCAAAAATAAAAGACAATTTTGAAGTAGATTGTGAAGAGAATTGTCACATTTGAGGGAATCCTCAGCTTATCAGTGATGTTTTCAGCCAAAACCCTTGCAGTCTAGAAGGGAGTGGAGTGATACATTCAAAGTGCTAAAAGAAAAACAAAAACAAGTCAAGAATACTATACCCAGCAAAACCATCATCAATGATGAAGCAGAGATAAAGACTTTCCAGACAAATAAAAGCAGGAGTTCATCACTAGACCAGACTTGAAAGAAAGGTTAAAGGGATTTCTTCAAATTGAAATGAAAGGATGCAAAACATGATAGCATAGTAATATGATAGCATAGAAAATATAAAATTTGTTGGTAAAGTTAAATATATAGACAAATGAATACTGTATTACTGTAATGGTGATAGGTAAATCACTTTAATTGTAGCGTAAAAGTTAAAAGACAAATTTTATTAGTTATATTTATTTTATTAAGTATAACAGATGTACAGTTCAAATAGATGCAAATTGCGGTATCAATAAAATAAATTCTGTTATCAATAACAAAGTGCAGAGAAAGAAAAGTGTAGAGCTTTTGTGTGAGCTTGAAATATGTTGTAATCAGCTTAAAATGGACTTATAAGATGTGTTAGTAAGCCCATGGTAACCACAAGGAATATACTTATATTTTATATTCTATAATGTATAGAAGTTACACAAAAGAAAAAGAAGAAGAAATCAAAGCATATGAATACAAAACATGAAGCACGAAGCTAGCAAGAGAGGAAAAGAGGGACAAAGGAACTACAAGGCAAACATAAAACAATTAACAAAAGGGTATACAGTAACCCTACCAGTAATTACTTTATTTATAAGTGGATTTACCTCCCCCCAAAACATAGGGAAGCTAAATGGATATTAAAACAAGATCCAACTATATGCTGTCAACAAATGACTCACTTTAGATTTAAGGACACACATGTGCAGAAAATAAAGGAATGGGGGAAAATATTCTCTGTAAATAGTAACCAAAAAGAGATGAAGATGACTATATATATATATATACATATATATATACACACATATAATACACATATATATATAATCAGACAAAATAAATATTAAGTCAAGTGCTGTTACAAGAAAAAAAGGACATTACATAATGATAGTTGGGTCAATCTACCAGGAAGATATAACAATTATAAATGTATATAGACCTAATATCAGGATTCCTAAATACATAAATCAAATGTCACAGAACTGAAGAGAGAAATAGACAACAGTACACTAGTAGTAGGAGACTATAATACCTCACTTTAAATAACGAATTAAGTAACAAGACAAAATTGATGAAGACACAGAAGACTTCAGAACAACTATAGAGCAGATAGACTTTACAGACATATGCAGAATATTCAACCCAACCACAGTAGAATAAGCCATTCTTCTCAAGTGCACATGGAACATTCTCCATGACAGATCACTTGTTAGGTCACAAAACAATTATTAACAAATTTTAAAAGATTGAAATCATACGGAGTATATTTTTTGACCACAGTGTAAGGAATCTAAACATCAATAGCAGAAGGAAAACTGGAAAATACACAAATATGTAGAAATTAACATACTTTTGAACAACTAATAAATCAAAGAAAAATTTAAAAAAATTAGAAAATATTTTGAAACAAATGAAAATGAAAACACACATACTAAAATATATGGGATGAAGCAAAAGCCATAGTAAGAGAGAAGTTTAAATGATAAATGCTTAAAGAAAGATCTAAAAAAAAACATAATTTTACACCCCAAGGAATGAGAAAAAGAACTAAGCCCAAAGTTAACCGAATGAAGGGAATAATAAGGATTATATCAAAAATAGATAATAGAAAAACAGGAAAACTCAATGAAACTGGGTTTTTTGAAGACAAGATTAACAAACCATTAGAACAACTAAGAAAATGTGAGAATCCAAATTTTAAAAAAATTAAAAATTGAAAGAGGAGACATTACAATGATACCACAGAAATCAAAAGGATCATAAGAGATTATGAACAATTATACAGCAATGAAGTGGATAAGTAAAAGAGTTGGATAAATTCCTAGAAATATATAGACATATCACTGGTAAGGAGATTGAATTAGTAATCAAAATCTCCCAGCAAAGTAAAGCCCAGGACCAGATGGCTTCACTGGCAAAGTCTACTGCACAATTAAAGAAGATTAAAGGCAATCCTTGTGACGGTCTTCCAAAAAATTTAAAAAGAGGGAACACTTCAAAACTCATTTTATGAGTCAAGCATTGCCCCAAAACCAAAGCCAAAGACAGTACAAGAAAAGGAAATTATGGGCCAACATCCTGGATGAATATAGATGCAAAAATACTCAACAAAATATTAGGAAACCAAATTCAATAGCACATTAAAAGGATCATATACTATGACCAATTGGGATTTATCCCTGTGATGCAAGGAGAATCAGCAAATGAAAAATCAATCAATGTGATACAAAACATTAAAAGAATAAGGTTAAAAAAATCACACAATTATCTTGGTAAACGCAGAAAAAGCATTGGACAAAATCCAACATCTTTTATCATAAACACTCTCAACAAACCAGGAATAGTGGGAAATTACCTTAACATAGTAAAGGCCGACTAGGAAAAGACCTCAGCTAACATTATTTTCAACAATGAAAAACTGTTTTTCCACTAAGATCAGGAACAAGACAAAAATGTCCACTCCTGCCACTTCTCTTCAACATAATACTGTAAGTCCTAGCTAGAGCAAATTAGCCAAGAAAGAGAAGGAAAAAAATCTGAAAGAAAGAAGTAAAATTGTCTTTGCTTACAGATGACTTGATCTCATATAGAAAACCCTACAGATTCCACCAAAAAACTGTTAGGACTAATAGATTAATACAGTAAAGTTGCAGGATATAGAATCAAAACACCAAAACTGTTTGTGTTTCTATACACTGATAATGAAGTATTCGAAAAGGGAATTAGGAAAACAATCAATTTATAATAGCATCTAAAAGGGTCAAATACTTAGGTATAAACCTAACTAAGGACGTAAAATACTTGTATACTGAAAGCTCCAAACATTGATGAAAGAAATTAAATAAGATTTAAAAAAAAGGAAAGAAATCCCATGTTCATGTATTAGAAGACTTCATATCGTCAAAATGTCTATACTACTCAAAATAATCTACTGATTCAATACAATCCCTATCAAAATCCCAATGGAATTTTTATACAAGTAGAAAAAACAATTCTAAAATTCATATTTAACCAAATAATACCCTTAAAAGTCAAAACAATCTTGAAAAGGAACAAAGGTGGAGGTATAACACATCCTGATTTCAAGATATATTGCAAAGCTGCAGTAATTGAAACACAGTATGGTACTGGCATAAAGATAGACATACAGACCAATGGAACAAAATAGGGAACCCAGAAATAACTCCATGCATGTATGGTCAGCAGATCTTTCACAAAAATGTCAAGAATACATAATGGGGCTGAGTAATATTCCATTGTATATATGGACCACATCTTCTTTATCCATTCATCTGTTGAAGGGCATCTTGGCTCCTTGCACAATTTGGCTATTGTGGACAATGCTGCTATGGACACTGGGGTGCATGTGCCTCTTCTTTTCACTACATCTATAGGGTAAATACCCAGCAGTGCAATTGCTGGGTCATAGGGTAGCTCTATTTTTAACTTTTTGAGGAACAATTACGGTTTTCCAAAGTGGCTGTACCAACTTGCATTCCCACCAACAGTGAAAGAGGGTTCCTCTTTTTCCACATCCTCTCCAATATTTGTTGTTTCTTGCCTTATTAATTTTTGCCATTCTAACTGGTGAAAGGTAGTATCTCAATGTGGTTTTGATTTGAATTTCCCTGATGGCTAATGATGTTGAACATTTTTTCATGTGTCCGTTAGCCATTCATATGGATGAATACCCACCATTTGCATCAACATGGATGGAACTGGAGGGGATTATGCTAAGTAAAATAAATCAAGGAGAGAAAGACAATTATCATATGGTCTCACTTATATGTGAAACATTAAAAATAGCACGGAGGACATCAGGAGAAGGAAGCAAAAAATGAAAAGGGGGCGGAGTCAGAGGGGGAGAAGAACCATGAGAGACTATGGACTCTGGGAAACAAATTGAGGGTTTCAGATGGGAGGGGATGGGAGGATGAGTTAGCATGGTGATGGGTATTAAGGAGAACACATATTCAATGAGCACTGGGTGTTATATGCAAACAAAGAAGCATGGAACACTACATGAAAAACTAATGAAGTACTGTATGGCAACTAACATAACATTAAAAAAAAAAGAATATATAATGGGGGTAAGAGAGTGTCTTCAACAAATGATTTTGGAAAAACTGGCTATCCACAAGCCAAAAAATAAAATTGGACCCTTATCTTATATCATAAACAAAAACCAATTCAAAATTTATTAAATACTCAGACATAATACTTAAGACCATAAAACTCCTTTATTAAATACTCAGACATAATACTTAAGACCATAAAACTCCTGGAATAAAATTTAGGTGAAACTCTTCATGACATTGGTCTTGCCAATGATTTCATGAGTATTTCCTAATCTCACCAAAATCATAGGGAACAAAAACAGAAATAGACAAATCGGTTTGCACCAAACTAAAAAGCTTCTGCTCAGGAAAGGAAACAATAAATAAAGTGAAAAGAACATCTGTAGAATGGGCAAAGATATTTGCAAACCACATATCTGATAAAGGGTTAATTTCTAAAGTATATAAGTAACACCTACAATTCAATAATCAGAATAAAAAAAGTAATAATATAATTAAAAGTGGCTTAAGGACTTGAGTAGACATTTCTCTAAATAAGACATACTAATATCCAACATGTATGAAAAGATGCTTGATGTCATGAATCATCAGGGTAATAAATACAAATTAAAGCCACAGTGAGATATCGCCACACACCTCTTTGGATGGCTGTCATCACCAAAACAAAAGATATCAAGTGTTGGTGATGATGTAAAGAAATTTGGACCCTTGTACTATGTTGATGGAAATGCAAAATGGTGCAACCACTATGGAAAACAGCGTGCAGGTTTCTCCAAAAATTAAAAATAGAACTATCATATGAACCAGCAATCCCACTTCTAGGTATTTATCCAAAAAATTTGAAATCAGAATTTTGAAGAGATACCTGCATTCCTATGCTGACCACATTATTCACAGTAAAATCAAGCTGTTGAAACAGCGTAATTATTTATGGAAAGTAGAATGGATTTTAAAAGGGTGGTATATACATACAATGGCACATTGTTCAGTCTTTAAAAAGAAAAAAAAACCCTGCAATATATGACAACTTGGATGAATGTTGGTGACATTATGCAAAATGTAATAACCCAGTCGTAGCAGGACAAATATTTCATGACTAACCTACAGGAGGCACCTAAAATAATCAAACACATAGAAGCAAAGAATAGAATGGTAGTTGCCATGGGCTGGATGGAAGGGCACAGGAGGCAGTGCTAGTCAACAGGTATAAAATTTCAGTATTCAAGATGAATTCTTTCTAGAGATCTGTTGTACAACACTGTGTTTATACCTAACAATATTGTTCACTTAAAATCTTTAAGAGGACAAATTTAATAAGTGATTTTACCACAATTTTAAAAATAAATAAATCTATCAGGAAGATATAGCAGTATAAATATATACACAACTAACACCAGAACGCTAAATCCGAGGAAATAAAAAGAGGAAGTGTAGACAGAGGAAGAGTAAAAATGACAAAGCAGGGGGACATAGACAATTTGATAATAGTAGTTGGAGACTTCAGTATCCTCTTTCAAAAATGGGTAGAAAAATTAATTAGGATATCAACAAGGAAATGAGAGTTTTGAAAATAGTATAATCCAACAAGCACTGATGGACATCCATTGAACTTTCTAAATAAGTACAGCAAGATACAAATTTTTCTCAAACGCACATGCAACATTCTCCTTGATACCATTTGCTAACCAGTGAAACATGTCTCAATATATTTAAAAAGAATTACATTCATGTAGAGTATGTTCTTTAAATAGAATGGAGCGAAATCAGAAACAACGAATTTGCAAAATTTGCAAATATGTGGGTAGTAAACACCATACTAAATGATAAATTCATCAGAAGCAAAATTACAGGGAAATCAGAAAATACTGAGATGAACTTAAAAAAAAAGATAATGTACCAAAACTTAGGGAATACAGTAAAAGCAATGCCTATGTAGAAAAGCATAGCTATAAACACCCTCATCAAACAAGCAGATAACTGAAATTAATAACTTTTCACGTTTATACCCTTATGAAAGAAGAATAAAGCAGGCAAAACTCAGGAAATGTAAACTATAACTGGAAATTCCTGAAGAAAAAGAAAAAAGTTTTAAAAAGTTGGTTCTCTGAAATGTTGGAATAAATTGATAGATATTCATCTAGACTGACAAAAGAAAATGAGAAGATAGGTTATAGGTCGATGGAATACAGTGGGTAGTTCAGAAATAAACTTGAGCCTCAGAAGTGTGCCAAGACCATTCAATGGGAAAAAGAACAGTCTTTACAATAGTAGTCGGAGGCTTCAGCACATGGCACTGGAACAGTACATGGTGCTGGGATAGCGGGGTAGCCTCATGAGGAAAAATGAATTTGGACCCTTTCTCCAACATTAACTGAAAATGGATCAAATACCTAAATGTAAGATCTAATACCATAAAACTCTTAGAAGAAAAAACGGCATGAATCTTCATGACTTGGATTGGACAATGGTTCCTTAGTTACAACAGCAAGAGCACATGCAAAAGACGTATAAATTTGACTTAGGCGAAATTGGAATCTTCTGTACTTCATAAGCTATCATCAAGAAAGTGGGCAAACAACACATAAGGTGGGATAAACTATTTGAAAACCATATATATGCTAAGGGACATGTATCTAAGATATACACAGAGCAATTACAATTCAATAAAAAAGCAACTAACCCAATTAAAAATGGGCCAAATATTTGAATACACATGTCTGCAAGTAGTTATAAAATTATCCAATGAGCAAATGAAAAGGTGTTCAATATCATTAGCCACAATGAGATAACACATCACATCCACTAGGATGCCTAGATAAAAAACACAGATGAAAACATGTGTCCATAAGGATGTGAAGAACCTGGAACTCTCATACATTACTGGGAGGAATGTAAAATGGGGCCATTTTGTAAAATGGTTTGGCTATTACTCCAAAGGTTAAACGTAAAGTTGCCAAATGACAAAACAATTCCTTTTCTAGGTGTACACTCAAGAGAGCCGAGAACATGTGTTCACACAAAAACTTGTTTACTAATGTTGATAGAGCCATTATTTATAATAGGAAAAACACTGTTTAACAACCAAAATGTCTATCAGCTGAGTAATGGATAAAAGAAGTAATATATTTATACAATGGAATATTGTTTTTTTGTTTTGTTTTTGTTTTGAATTCTATTTTATTTTATTGTATTATTTTTTAATAATATTTTTTTATTATATTATGTTAGTCACCATACAGTACATCCCTGGATTCTGATGTAAAGTTCAATGCTTCATTAGTTGCGTATAACACCCAGTGCTCCATGCAATACGTGCCCTCCTTACTACCCATCACCAGCCTATCCCATTCCCCCATCCTCCTCCCCTCCAAAGCCCTCAGTTTGTTTCCCAGAGTCCGTAGTCTCTCATGCTTCATTCCCCCTTCTGATCACCCCCGCTTTCTTTATCCCTTTCTTCTCCTACCGATCTTCCTACTTCTTATGTTCCATAGATGAGTGAAATATTGTTAGGCAATAAAAAATGAAGTTCTAATACATGCTACCACATGGATAATCCTTATCAATATTATGGTTAAGTGAAAGGAGTCAGGCACAAAATATCACATACTGCATGATTCCATCTGTATGATACGTCCAGAATAGGCAAATACACAGACAGAGCTTATATTAGTGGTTGCCTAGGGCTGGTGTTGGTGGGAAAAAATGCTGAGTGACTGCTAATGGGTAGTGGGTTTCTTTCTAAGCTGAGGAAATGTTCTAAAACTAGTTATTATCCTTGTTGATGAGCTCTGCAGATACAGTAAGAAAAAAAACACAAACAACCCATTCCAAACCCACATTGAATTGTACATTATATAGGGATGAATTGTATGGTACATGAAGTATGCCTCATGAAAGCTGTTGTTTAAATGGGAGAATACGTGAATATTATGAAGAAAGGCATATTGATAAGTTTCATAACTTAAAGATAAAAATTTCATGAAAGACACAAATGACTGAAACTAGGAGATGAAGAAGACAAAATCCAAATAATAAATACAATCGATAGTAAATGAATTGAGTAATAATGCGGTAACTTTTAAAAAACAAACTTTTGGTGAAAATGACCTCACAGGCGAATTCTATCAAACCTGTAAGGGAGAAATATTCTGAATTCTACATTAACTCTTTCAGGGCAGGGAGTACAAAGAAAACTTCCCCAACACATTCTGTGAGACTAAGTTAAACCTGAGACAAAACCAGACAAAGACATCACAAATGATAAATATTACCAACCATTTTTTCTTGTGAATTTAGACAAAAAAATCTTTAAGATAATATTAGAAGAACAACTCTAAATATATAATTGATAAGACATAACATTGGAAGAGGAATTATACCAAGAAGCAAGGTTGTTCTAACAACTGAACAATTAATTCTATTGACCATAGTAAATAAAACGAAGGGGGCAAATGATAGGGTTCTATCAATCTACCCTGAAGGAGCATTTGACACGAGTCAACACACATTCATTACACAAAGAATAGAAAAGAACTTCCTAAAATTGATATAAGGCATTTGTTAAAAGTCCATGACTAAAATCATACTTTAAAGGTCAGAGAATGAATACCATCTGCTTAATATTGTTAATAATACAAGGTTATATACTCTCATCACTTCTACTCAGTATTGTATTGGGGGTCCTCGTCATCAATGATTCAGAAGAATAAACTAAAAGCATATGATTAGAGAGGAAGAAGCTATCTAACTCTCATTTGCCTTAATTCATAGATTTTCTGCCAAAAAATTCACCAAAAGAAACCCCCCAAAACAAAAACAACCAAAAACCTTACTAGACTAAGACATAAAATAGCCGAGTCAGCTGATGCAAGTTTTATAATCAGTAATGAATTTTGTTTATATATATTAGTAATAAATACTTGAAAATAAACAATAGCATTTATAATAACATCAAAACATTTAATACTTAAGATATAAAGATAGCAAAATATGTGCTTGAACCACAGACTACAAAAAAGAAAATATTGCTTTGGTAAATTTAAAAAAACCTAAATAAATGGAGATACGTGCCATCGTCATAGATTGGAAGATTTAGTATTGTTAAAATGTCGGTTTTGTCAAAATTTATCTGTAGATTCAACACAAGCCCTGTCAAAATATGAGCAGCATTAAAAAGGGAAAAAAAAAACAAATACAATCTGATACTAATTTTTTATGAAAGTTCAAAAGATTTAAAATACACAAAATAATCTTGAAAAAGAAAACATTGGAGGAATCACACTACCTCAACTTCAGTAGTTAAGACAATGTCACATTTACATTAAAAATTGACATATAGACATATAGATCAACTGAATAGAACACTGAGACCAGAAGTAGTTTGTTTGTTTGTTTCTTTATTCAACTGATTTTCAGTAAAGATGTTAGATGTCAAAGTAAAAGAATAATCTTTTCACGGGTTGCCTGGGTGGCTCAGTCGTTAAGCGTCTGCCTTCTGTTCAGGGTGTGATCCTGGCATTCTGGGATCCAGCCCCACATCAGGCTCCCTGTTCTGCTGGGAGCCTGCTTCTTCCTCTCTCACTCCCCCTGCTTGTGTTCCCTCTCTCGCTGGCTGTCTCTCTCTCTGTCAAATAAATAAATAAAAATCTTAAAAAAAAAAAAAAAGAATAATCTTTTCATGAAATGAAGCTGCAACACTGGATTTCTATTTGGAAAAAAACAACAACAAAAAACTTTGACCCTTACCTAACACTAAATGCAAAAATTTACTCAAAATGTATCTCATAACTGAAACCACACAATATGAAATAATTATAGGAGCAAGTGGTTTTATTTTTTTAAGATTTTATTTATCTGAGAGAGAGAGTGAGAGAGCACAAGCAGGGGGAGCTGCGGAGGCGGGGGGGGGGAGAAGCAGGCTCCATGCTGAGCAGGGAGTCAGATGTGGGGCTCTATCCCAGGACCTCAGGATCATGACATGAGGTGAAAGCAGACATTAAACCAACTGAGCCACCCAGGCGCCCTGCAGGAACAAATTTTTATGGCTGTCTGGAAATCACATTTTTTTTAAATAGAACCTTATAATAAGGAAGAACTACAAAAGAAAAGAAAATTGATTAAATGGACTTCATGAAACTTAAGAACTTTTGCATTTTATAAAAAGTTTAAAAATTAGTGTAGTCTATCCTCTTAGAAGTGAGGGAGTAGCTCCCTAGAACGGTGTTGTGACCGTAAGGGAGCACAAGGTAGGGGCTTCTGCAAAGCTATTCATGTTCTCTGTGGCTGTATACTATGTTTCCACAGGGATGAACACACTTCGGATTCCATGTTCCCATCCTTCGCTTTGCTTGTATGGTACCACATGTGTGGGAGAGCTGGAGGTTTAAAATTCAGTATTTTCATGGCCCCGCTTATGAGGTTTATTAGTCGAAGGGGGAAGAGGAACACTCTTTCTAAGCTTTGTCAACATGGATCTTCTGGTTATTTACATGATTACTGACTCTGAAATCACGGTTATGTTAAAAAACCTAAGGAAAGCAGCAAGGACGCTGTGGTACTTTGCAGTACTTGGAAGAATGCCAGAATAAGTTACCTTCTCTGACCTAAAGAGTGGCACACAGGGGGCTTGTGGACGTGACACATTTGCCACAACAGTCAGCCTCCCATTCCAGGCTTTATTTCTCCCCAGCGTTGCCAGGTTCCAGCTTGACTCCCATGACATGATCTGCTATTTACTGATGTGCATCGTGACTAAAGCGAAAAGAAAATCAATAAGCTGTCCATCCAACATCCGATGCTAATGATATTTGCCTTCTGGTCCACCCACCTTCTCCATACTGCAGGCTCCTGTTGCCTTGCTGCCAATGCCTATTATATGCTCACTGTCCTTCTCGGTGTGTGGAAAGGAAAGTCAGGAACACCGCCAGGACGGCTTGTTTTCTTCTGATTCACTATGCATTCTCATTCCCCCGGCTAGGTTTTTGTATCTAGACTATTACTGGAAACAGCTGGAACAACAAGAGCGCAGAATTTGGAATTCGGTAACCTAAGGCTCTAATCTTCCAACATCACTTCACACAAAGCATTGTACACTCTGGGACATCAAGTCCCTTAGCTCTAAAAGGAAGGAGTTTAATAGAAATATTATCAATTTCCATTTCATCCATATAATTTTGTGCTTCTATAATCAAAGATATTAAAGGGATTGGAGTTTGCCAAAGATTTACCTAAGGGAAATGAAATCTTACATAATCTTGAAACTCTCTAAGGTTGAGATAAGCCTTATTCATTGCTACTATTTCTGCCGCATAGCATCTATTTGACCAGATCTGAGTTAATTATTCATGAATGGAATTGAGTTTAGTTAGCCAGCTGATTTCATGAACATGGTATAATGAAAAAGGATCTCATGAGGGTGACATAGGACCAAATATAGAGAGTCATGCAACATGTGAATTGGCCCTAGTTAAACCTCAGTTTCCTTGTCTATGAATTAGGGATATTACCTAACTCACGAGGTTTCCAGAAGGTGACATAGTTTAATATGTAAAAATCACATAGCATAGTGTCTAAGCATATTAACTGTTTAACATATCTTGTTGCTTTCCTTTGGTTTTTGAACATAACCATGATTTCAGAGTCAGTAATCATATAAATAACCAGTAAGATCCATGTTGACAGTGATTAGAAAGAATTAGGTTTCATGAAGTCCACTTAATCAATTTTTTTTTCTTTTCTAGTTCTTCCTTATTATAAGACTCTATCTAAAAAAAAAAAAAAAATGATTTCCTGACAGCCATAAAGACTTGTTCCTGCAGGGGAGCCTGGGTGGCTCAGTCAGTTAAACGCCTGCCTTCACCTCAGGTAGATGAAAAAGATAATAGGTATCAGTTTTGGCCAAGAAAGCAGCTGCCATAGTCAGGGCTCTAATTAATGCCACCAATATTCTCCTCATACAACTCATCCGGGCTGGAGGGGGGGGCTACTAGAATCCTGAAGGAGTTGTTACCAGACCTTACAGGATATAAATAGACCAAATGCCCAAGAGGTGGTCTATAACAGACATGGCGGTACACTGTCCGGATCTAACTTCTTTGGGACTGAAACACTCCTTCAACTCAGCTGCTGGTAGAGTTAATAACCAACAGCACAAAACCTGGTTTTCCTTCACAGCATTTGCTCTTGATTGAAGAGAGCCATCTTGTCCAAGAATCACCCCTCACTTCCTGGAGAAGACCTCATGCAGAGAATGAAAGATAAAAGGTTAGTAGGGCCTGAAGGATTGGCTGAGGTCTTTGTTGGTCCCATATGGAAGACAAATTCCTCTACTCAATTCTGCATCTTTACTTCCCTAAGGGGTTGATTCTGAGAGGACTCCTCAGTGAACTTTTTGTGCACTTCCTCAAAAACCTAACTTGTGACATCCTCATATTTTCGTCTTTCTTATGTCCTTCATTTTTTTTGTGGTTTCATATTTATATCTGGGATTATTTTTCAGCTTTTGTATGTTCTACAGGCAAGTATATGGGCAAAAGATTTTTCCAGATCTGTTAATCTGAAAATGTCTGTAAATCATTCTCAATTATAAGACATATTCTCCTTGGGTTAGAATTCTAGGATGGCATATTCTTTATCCTCTTTCAGTACTTTAGATACATCATTTAATTGACTTCTGTTTTGAATCATTCATATAATTAAAGCAGCCATCAGTTTATTATTGTTTTCTTGAAGGTAACTCATCTTTTTTCCTCCCCTTTGCGTGCTCTTACTTTATTGTCTTTGGTTTTTAATTGTTTGTGTATCATTTGCCTAGATGGAGCTTTCTAAGATATTTTTTCCTCTTAGGATTCTTGCAGTTTCTTGAATTATGTCAGGTTAATAAAAAGGCTAGTATTTCTCCACAATTTATTTTTCACCTGAGACTAATCCCCTGTTTTGTATATCTTTTTAACATATATCATGTGTTTTTTTATAGTTTTCTTTTTCTATTTCCTATCAGTTTTGGTCTCCTCCTTCAATCTGGATATTTTCTACAGGCTTTCTGCTCTTTCTTTCTTTTCTTCAAGAGGGAGAGAGATGGGGGAGGGGCAAGAGGGAGAGAGAGAGAATCTTAAGCAGGCTCAATGCCCAGCGTGGAGCCCGAGGAGGGGCTCAATCTCATGACCCAGAGATCATGACCTGAGCCAAAACTGACCTGAGTTTAACCGACTGAACCACCCAGGCACCCCACTGCTATTTCTTATATGATATTACACCCAATACTTAATTTCAGTGATTGAATTTTTCATTTCTATAATTTTTGATTTGGGCATTTTCATGTTTTAAGTCTTTCCTCAAAATTTATCTTCTATTTTCTAGAATATGTGAGTTATAATTAAATTATTTTCTGAAAAGCCTAATTTCTTTTGGCCTTTTCTCTATTCTTTCCTATTTTACTATTGATTTGATGTCACTTGGTCTTCATTCTTACCATGTATCATACTTTATTAATTGGATGCTGGATTTATGAATTAAAAAAAAAGGAATCTTGGTGTTTTCTTTTGGCAAAGATGTTTACATTTTCTTATCAGGCAGGTAGTGTTGCAACAAAGAAGCTTTATCATTTCAAGAATGGTTTTAAGCTTTATTGATCTAATTCGTTTTTGTGTTTAGTCCTAGGAATGGTTCTTATTCCCATGGCCAAGTCCTTCTCGGGTTGCAGCAGAAATCCCCATGGGTTTGAACTCAAACTTGCATCACCCCCACTCTGAGTGACAGCAGAAACTGCTGCTCTGGTCTTTTACTTACTACCTAATGTTTTTATAGGAAACTCCATGTAACCCGGCACAGGACTTTGGGAGTTATTCGATGACTTGAGAGTATGTGTTGGCAGATTTTGAGAATTGTTTCTCTGTGGTTCTCTCTGCTCCACAACTTTGTCCCTCATATCATGCTGTCTGGTGGCCTGGAGCGTGGTCTCTGACTCCTCACACTCCTCAGTCCACTAAAATTGACACTTAATGCTTGGGGCTCTATTCCCTGCACTGCCAACTAGAAAATATCCTGAGAAAACTCAAGAATCATGTGTCCCTCACCTTGTGTATTCTCCTTATCTCCAAGGACTGGGGCTCCTCAGATACTATGTGAGTTGGTTGCTCTTTAGTACAAACGTATATCTAACCATAACCCTATCAGGTATATGTATTTGTGTGTATATAATTATAATTCTTCTCTAGAAGATTAATCTCATCCACACATTCGTAAAATGTAATCTCTGCTTCCCTTGGTATGTTTTTAACTGCCACTTAATGCAGCCTCTACTTTAGTATACTGAAATATCTAGCATTCTCTGATCACTGCTCCTTCTTACTTCCCTGGCTTTACATACGGTATTCCCTCTTTCCTTGATAACTTTTCCTACCCCGCTGACTTTGCAAATGACTACTTGTCTTTCAAGTTAGTACTGACTTAACCATCCTTAATGGCCTCTTTTTCCCCACCAGGATGAATTGGTTAAAACTTTTATATGATATTTGACACTCTGTCTTTAACTCTTCCTATACCATTTTCATAATACATTATAATCAGATGTTCATTTGTCTGTTTCTCTCCCTAGATTGTGAGGGGTTTTTTTTTTTTTTATATTATTGAGAGGGGTTCTGTTTTGTACATTTAGTATCTCTGGGGTCTAGTGCTACTATCGTGTCGGACACATAGCATGTGCTAGGTCACTTTTTAGTGGGTTTATTCATGAATATTTTTGCCTCCATCACTATAGACTTCATACTTAGACTGAAAGAGGTATGTTTTTGAGCCCTATTATTCATAAAGGGAAAAGTTTGTGAGATGGAAACTCTCTTTGTCACTACCAGTCCAGGAGACCTCCCAATAGGAAGTAGGCACTAATCCCAGGTCTTTATGTTGGTTGAAGTACTTGGACACATTAATTTTGGTTGGATTACTGGATCGAATACCAAGTTACCTCTGTAACGCCCACTTCCTACCCACCTCACCTGTAGATTTCTATCAAAATGCAACATACTTATTCTACCTGAAATAACACCATTTAGTCTCCTATATTGTTCCTTTCCTCCATACTTAGGCAAATACAACATATCCTTCAAGCACCAGATTATGCCTCCTGTGTTCCATGAAACCTCTCTGGACACTCTCATGCCTCTTTATTTGCTCCTCTGATATATCGTCAGGTCCTCGCAGATTCACAGTCACTTTGTTTTTGCCAATTTTCCTCTGGGTTTTAAAATCTCCTCACAATAGACTGTATGTTTCTTGAGAAGAGACTAGGTATTTTATCTTCTCCCTGTTTTGTCAAACTCTAAAGAAACAAGCACATTGGTGAGTTTATAAGGTAATCACAAATATTGTTCAGTAAAATGTGTAGTCGTCTGTCTCTTTTGGTTGGGAATGCTACAATTATATTGATTAATAAAGAATTTTAAAAAATTTAAACACTATCCTCATAACAGCTTAATAGCTTCTGCCTTATCCGGTTTGCCATAACTTTACAACCCATTTTATTTGCTTAGTGCTATTTCCTTAAATTGGCTTTAAATTCTTTTATCTGTCTGTCAATCACCTATTGAATCTACTTAGCTTCATAGCAAACATGAAAGCATGAGTTAAATGTGCTACTGAAGCTTTATTTTTTCTGATAGCAATGAAAATAACTTTTAAAAGTCTCTCTCTGTACCACCCAAATTTTCCTACAAGGCATGAGAGCTAGATAGTCCATACGGAAAATAGGCCAGTCTTATTTTATTTTTTTAAATTATATTTTTTGAAAGATTTTATTTATTTATTTATTTATTTATTTGAGAAAGAGAGAGAAAGCATGCATGAGTGGGAGGGAGGGACAGAGGGAGAAGAAGAAGCGGACTCCCCACTGAGCAGGGAGCCCAATGTGGGGCTTGATCCCGGGACCCAGAGATCATGACCTGAGCCAAAGGCAGACGTTTAACTGACTGAGCTACCCAGGCACCCCTTTTTAAAATTACATTTAATGTATTCGCCCATCTTCTTAAACCCTACAGACATGTTTTCACTATAATTAGACACCACCCTGGTGCCAGTCAGGGGGGGATTAAGCCATTTACCACTTACTTTCTGCCCTAGCCTTGGCTCTTACTTCATTGGGCTAATTTCTATACCATTAGGGTTTTTTTTTCTTCCAATTTGTATTTAAATTCAAGTTAGTTAATATATAGTGTAGTACTGGTTTCAGGAGTAGAATGTAGTGATTCATCACTTACATATGACACCCAGCGCTCATCACAAGTGCCCTCCTTAATATACCATTTTTTGCATCCAGATTGTTTCTTCTTTTTTAAACCTTTTAGACCAATCACTCGCTTTAGCGGTCTGCCTGGCCTTTTTGATGGGCACCTTCACACTTTAACCATAGTCTTCCCCCACTTTCTTGAAGCCCAGTCCTTGTTCATTGTGCAGAGATTATGAGATGGGGCAGAATCAGACACCGATGGCCCAAAGAAGTCACCAGTAAGAGAGCCGGTTATGCGTTCTCGCCCTGCCTAGCAGCAGTAGAAAGAATATTTGGTTATGAATCAAACCCAGCTCTGTGTACATGTGATCTTCAGAAATACTTAATTTCCTTAAGCTCAATTATTTTATATGAAAAAATAAAGTGAATATTAATACATGCCTCTAGGGGTTTATGTGATGATTAAATGAGAATATGAATTAATATTCTTACTATTCCTAGCATAGGAAAAACTCAATAAAAGTTTATATCATTATTACTTGAATGCCATTATTATACTTCTTACTATACCACTACCACTATTTACAACGGGCCTGAGTAGCTGGACCAGTTCCAAATACTCCATTTCTTGGCAACTTCTAGAGAATCCGAAGAGTGTTGCCTGCTGACTCACTGTGCCCTGGCATCCGGGCTCTCGGCTCTGTTGGCTGTCTGTGTAGGCAGCTGTTTCTTACAAAGACAAGTCTTTTCTGAGGAAACCATGAGGGCGAGGACCCACAAAACAAAAATCAAGAGAAGTAATTTTTATTATTATTATTTTTTCTGAGATAAATCTTTGCTAAAAATCAGAAAGCAGAGCCCAGTAATACAGGTATTGTTAAGTTGAAAAAGGAGGTAGACGGTAGATTAGAGACACTTTGTCGTCAGGCCCTACCAGCAGGTGTCAATGACATAACCCTCTGTTAGGGAGACCTGAGGAGAGAATGTGGCACAGTTCATCCATGAAGGACAACTGAGTGGAGATTTGATTGACTACTTTACTGAGGCACATTTCCTCCTGAGCAAGATTCCCAATATTCCAACTATTCACTCCATGTCTGCCACTTGGCCTCTTCTACACTTGTCACCCATTAGGGCAGGGCTTTAAGGGTTTTGGTGGTTGTCCATGCTTGGCCAATAGAACCAATCAGCTGCAGGAGACAGCACACTCTTGCTTGTAACAGTGGGGTTGTAAACATGGCCCTTCTGTTAACTCTAGTCACTAGTACACTATTGCTACCCACACCAAGGAAAGGTCTTTAAGTGCTGTGTCCTGGTGGTAGTGGAGATTGAGTTTGTAATGGAACCAGGGAACAGAAAGTCTTGAAAAGTGATCACAGAGATAAGGTGCAAGGTTAATTTCTTCATCCTAGTGATACAAAATCCAAGGGAATTTTCATGAAAGTTTTCCTGATTGCAAGTAGCCAAGCAGGAATTGCTTCCAGGATACTGACTTAAACATTGCATTTATGTGGGTAGTTGGCCAGGCATATACAGAGGACTGGGTTAAAAGGCAGTGAGTATTTAGCAATGACACTCATATGAGTTTATCTGGAGGCTGAGGTCATAAAAACACTTGAGGGGGTAGGGATATCATAGAAAGGAGACATGGTTTGGGTTCATATATATCTGCGTTAGAGTTCCAGCTCTGCCTCTTACTGACAGTGCAACACTGAGCAAATTACTTCCCCCATCTGAGCTTTAGGCAAAATGGACAACTCAAAGCTTAGAAACAGGAAATAATTTCAAATAGAGTTAATAATAACAATACCTACTTTATGAAATGCTTTTGAGGATCAAGTAAGAGAATACTTGTGGAAGAGCCTGTATTCGTTGACCATTGCTTCTATAAAAAATGACCCTAATACTTGGGGTGGCATAAAAATCCATCATCTTACACTTCTATAAGATAGATGTTCAACACAGGTCTCAGTGGGTTAAAGTCAAGCTGGTAGCAAGGTGGCACTGCTTTCTGAAGGTTCTAGGGAACAATCCGTTTCCTTGCCCTTTCCGGCAACTAGAGGCCCTCAACATTCCCTGGTTCACGTCCCCTTCTTCCATCTTTAAAGCCAGAAGTGGTGGGTCCAGTCCTTCTCTGCTGCCTCATTTCGACTTCATCTTCATGCCCCTCATTTTAAGAACCCTGGTGATTACATTGGGCGCACCTGAGAATTCAGGGTAATCTTCCCATCTCAGTGTAATCACATCCACACGATCCTTTTTGCCACGTAATGTAACATACCCATAGTGTCCAGGGATTAGGACGTGGACGCTTCCGGGGGAACCATTCTGTCCCCCACAGAGCCATATACCCTGCAGAGCTGTACGCATGATGCTATTGGCATAGCAGAACATTGTGGGTTTTAACTGAAATTCTGGGGAGGGCTGAGGATTATATTTCTCTAACTTTTGCCACTGTCATGGAAAGTCACTTCGCCTTTCCTTGGACCTAGAGGGCCAGACGATAAGGACATTGACTTACCTCCATGCTTGATGTGTAATATGTCACATATTTAGCATTAGAAAAATTGTCTGTGACACTATGCAATACTGGTGTCAAGCTGCCATGTGAGGAGACAATGAGTCAAACTCCAAGCTAGCCATCAAACTTTTATTCTCTCGGGAGACAGCATGAGCAAGAGGCAAAAGGAAAAAGATGCGAGTTCCCCAGTGTTCTATTTTTCCCCTCAAAGCAGCACCTGGCTGGGGTCAGAAGACATGGAGCAGAGCGGGGCAATCCGCTTACTGATGAGGAGGCTGCAGAAAAGGCTCGCTCCTTTCCATGGCCCCAGGAACAGGAGGAAGAGAGGAGGGGAGAGGTAGGAGTGGAGAAAAATGGACTGAGTGAAGAAAAGGGTATCAACCAAGGCCCCTGATGGGGAGGTCTGGGCAGAAGTGTCTCTGGATGCAGCTGCCTAAGCCAGAGTCCTCGACTGTACTTCCTCCAGAAAACTGCAGTGCCCCAGGGCAAGCATCAGGAGGCCTGCCCGGCTATGCTTGGAAACGACCACAGGCAGCCCTGAAGAATCCCATAGGATCTGGGCCTGGAACCAGACTTCCCAGCTGCTATATGTTTTAAAAAACAAACAAAAAAAACCCAGAAAAAATAGAGAAATATATAAATAGACCTCAGAGCAGTTACTATAATAACTTGCTGTCAGAAACTAGGTGCTTTTTGGGTGACAAGAAAGTATTACTCATTTGTAATTAAAAATGACACTTAGGAATTGCAGGAAGTGATGTATAAGGAGGCACATTTGCTGAAATGTTACATACTGACCTTTTCTCATATAATTTCCGTAGAATTGCTATTGAATCTGGGACAAACCTGAAATTCAAATTTGGGTCCTAAAATCTTTACTTGTGAACTTATGAGTCTATGCCACTCCTTGATAAGCAAAGGAGGAATCATCCTTTTCTCCCCCTTGTTTAAGGAATGTGGAACAGAGAAACAGGGAATCTTTTTATCCAATACAGCTGATCTTAGCAGCAGCTACATAATTCACCCTTGAGAAAAATCGGGCTGAGGATAGAGATATATCTTTTATGTTCATTTTCTTCATTCCCATTTGGCTCAGGCTGTGACATTCCCGGTAGCACATATCCCATGACTTTGTCCAGTTGAGTTTTAAATAACTCAGATGATTGCCCTCTTACTATTCCTCCTGGGATCTAATTCCACCATAAAATGGAGCTGACTGTTAGAGAGTTCTCGATACCATATTCTTGTGTTGAATTCTGGAGGAATTTTCTTTTACTCAATTTTACCTCCATAAAGAAAATCAATAAGAATACAAATAGAAAAACAAGAGAAGAAAGTGGTAGTGAGATGAACTGGAGCAAGGGAGTGTTTGTTTTGTTTTGTTTTGTTTTGACAGGGTGGGGGGGAGGCGGGAGGAGGCAGGCTGTACCAGGACACACTAAAAGGAAAGATGAATTGAGCAGCGACAAAAATAAAACATGCCCTTCCGAATGGATCTGAGGAGGCAGCCCAGCCCAGAATCAATAGCAAATCCCCCGTCTGACTCCTCTCACTCTGTGTGAAATGAACCTCAAGGTGCTGATTTCAGTAATTTCTGTGGATTTGCTGGAGTCTCAGGTTGTTAACTTCAAATTGATATTTAACCATTTAAAAAAGCTGCACAACAATAGTTTGAACATTTGTGCTGGGAGGGGTTGGGAAATCCTGGGGAAGAGATGAACTCTCTTCCAAATTCTAATATTGAAATCTATCTGTTGCTTTCCCCACAGACAACCACTACTCCCCTCCTCCATCCCAGAAGACATCCTCCTGTCCATCAGTCTTGGAGCTCAGTTCTCCAAGTACCCAATTCCTCCAATGAGCAACAAGTAGCTGGCGGGTCCCTATTGTCTCCAGAGACAAAAAGCACCAGATTTCCCACACCCACCTGTCAGGGTAGTCTTTCTGGATGAGTGCCACAAAGATAAAAGCATTTGATGACATTCTTAAGGTTGTTTTGTAAAAAGATACGCAGAAACAGGAGTGACATTAAAAGACGTATTTCTTAATGTTGCCCCAAAGCAGAAGTGCTTTAAATGGAATCAAGACCTTCTCTAAGTTATATACATTTAATGCCATTGTTTTGAGGCCCTTGGGAGGCCTCTGATCATTATCACTCTCCTGTTTATCTCTCCTCCACCTCCCTGCCCAATGCCTAACCTAGTTCTTGGAATAAAATTTAAAATCCTGAACGCCACCCACTAGACTCCACATGACCTGGACTTTGTCTCTCCAGCCTCATCTCTGGCCATCTACCCTGCATCCTGTCCACACTGATCAACTTTCTAAAATGAGTCACGCCCCTTCATGCCTCAGAGGTCTCAACATGCTGCAAGTTCCCTTGGCTTTTACTGCACCCTCCAGTACCTTCCTCTTCCCCCCATCAAACTCCACTCACTTTTCATAGTACTATTTAACTGTCACACCTTCAGAAAAAAAAGTTCTCTGAGCACCCCTACTCCCATGTTAAGTCAATTTACCTGTCGTGAGCTCTCACAATGCCCAGCACAGATCTTTTATAGCAGGTCAAATCACAGTTGTATAGCTAAGTATGCAGATGTGTCTCTTCCCCTTGGCCTCCCCCATTGGACCGCAAACTGCATGAGGACAGGGAGGGACCTTGTCTATTTCAATGCCTGGTACAGAGTGTACATTATGTAGCTTTTTGTTGGATAAATATCTTTGTATGTTACCACCCTAAGGGAGAATGGCCAGAGGGTAACTAGATTAATTGCCCAACTTCAGAGACCTTTTGGCGGCTGTTCAAAATAACAAAATTGAGTAAACAAAGCATGTGGAAACTTGTTTGCTGCCTTTTTAAGTCATCAAATCAATCCCTAAACATGTGCAACTATCTTGTAATAGACGCCCAGTGTTTTACACAATAAAGTAACACAGACACTACTTCACCATATACTTGAGACATCCTCACTAATAGTAACCTTTCCACTGTGGATTCTGAGAAATCCCCCTGACGGTTTGTACATGTGTATATCCGTGTTTATGTGCTTGGGTATTTTTTTTCTGATTCAAACTGTAAATCTACTGAAATGTGATGACATCTTTATTTTGTTAAAGTGCATTTTTAAATAATAACTTATTCAGTGGTATGCTAAAGCCAGCTCCTATTGGTTTGCAAGAGCTGATTGTGAGCTACTCTTCCCAATTCTGTGTTCAGTCATGTCAAATATGTAGCTTGAAGTCAGACATGGTAGAAATATTTACAGCATGAAAATCAGCAAATACCAGAAATCAGGGCTGTCTTCTATGAAGGACTGTCTGTTAAATATTTACCAGAAAGAAAATGGTTATGATGCTAGTTAAGGATAACTATTACCTGTATCTTGAGAAAATTAAGAGGCTCTCAGAGCAGGCTACAGTTAGTAGATCACTAACAGTGTAGAGCTAACTGATACTCACATTCCTGTAGAGGTAAGGGCTGGCTTAGAAGGCTGAAGTACCCTATTGCAGGTAGGAACAATTCCTCGATCATTCAGAAGCTGAGTCATTCGAGACATGAGTAAGGGGAAACTGGTAAACTTAAAATCTAGCATTAGCAGGTGTCAATGTTAAAAAACAAACAAACAAACAGGAGAGCAAAGACAGTTATGTTGGAAGAAGAAACCTATGCCAGAGTTATTGCTGGGATGAAAGGGCAGGGATATTTTTAGGAATAAGAGTGAATAAACAGTGTTTGATGGCCTTTGCTAGGAAGACACAGAAGCTTGGAAATTATGTAAGCTTAGAAACAATCAGTGCACTAAGTATGGTTTGGTAAAGAGCATTCCACAGAAACTGGTACTGACAGTTGAAAACATCTCTAGGCAATCTCAGAAGTAAGGGTCTCATGGTATTCATGTTTAGAAAACCTCTAAATTGGAATTGAACGTTTAGCCAAGGGTGATACCCCCAGCAAACTGATACATATACAGACTCACCTAAATTGAGCTCAGGGCCCAGAGACCCAATAAAGGATGACCAGGAAGGGAGAACAGAGCTCAGCCTGGATCTGCGGGGCTGGGGTGAACCAGCCCAGGTGAACTTCCTTCACCCCTCAACCCTAGTGGTCTCTTTTCACTTAGGCTCTACTACACTCATTGCCCATTTTGCTCACGAGGTACTGAGATTTTGACGTTTCTGGTGGTCATTGTCTTCAAATGTAGCACCTTTAGTCATTCTCCCTGCTACTTCTGTGCCTGGCACAAAACATGATGCCTAGAGATGCCTCAAGTTTGCAAACGGCCATTCTCTCTAAGTCACATGCATCATTCCACCTATGGTGCCAGCAATCACCAGGCATAGCCTACCAACTCTCTGATGTATTTTGGTCCTAAAGCTGAACTCCCAACCACACAGCTGTGAATGTTCAGGCCTGGCTGCTCCATGCAGACACCCTCTCATGCGGCATCGTGGCAACCAGAACATATCTCTCTTGGAGCTAAACAAGCTTTGGAATTTTCTTTTTCTCTTCTTTTCTTTTCTCTCTTTTATTCTATCTGTTTTGAACAAATTCCAGTTCTCAGCAATGCAGGTGGTCCAATTTTGTACACCGCTGTGTGCTTTAATTAAGCTTGCTTCTGGATCATACTGTTGGCTCCCTGCTGAGTGTTCCCAGATCCAAAGCTTAGTGGGGGTTCTGGGAGGGCCCTTCTATTCTCTTGTTGGGTCCTGTAGTGGACAATTATTGGTTTTTAGAGATATTTGGGCTCTACGAACTTATTAAGCTCACACTGATTTGTGAAATCCACCCACAGTTATATGTGTTTATGTCTTCTGCGTGTGAAACTTCAGATTTAATATATAAGCACATTATCTGGAGCTAGGAAGAAGTTGGGAAAACATACCTTTTCCCATTTTGTACTTTTTTCCCGTTTTTTGATTTTTGTTGTGGTTTTAGCTAAGAAACTCACCAGGAAACTAAACAGAGAAATGTGTACCTTACTTTGTTTTCTTTTATTAGTTTGGGTGGTGAAATGAAAGGTGGACTAGAATAGAGTGTAATTTCAGCCTTGTTAACTACCTCGCTGAATGACCTCGAGCAAGCCACCTCATCTTTTCAGTCGTCTGTTTCTCCATCTGCACAACAAATAGCTCCAAAGCTCTCTCTGGTTGTAATAGACTGTGGAGAGACAGCACAGAAGTCAGAAAGCCGCGGAGAGGGACAGAACTGCTTTAGTCCACTGAGTACTTGGTTAAAGACTGAAATCAAGATCAACAGATATTAAAAAGTCAAGAGTCAATACTTTAGATTTTCTCCTAATAAAAGGTGTATCATCCATAGTGTGTCCATGTATAACATTACAGCAATAAGGTAAGATAAGAGAAAATACAGGGTGATAAAACAGATCTTACTATTTGCCAACCACTGTGCTGATCAATTTGCATGTATCATCTCTTATAATACAACTCTGTAGGTGGGCATGGAAGTGGAGACTTTACACATGATCCTTAAAAAGGTTAAATAATTTGCTTAGTGTCAGATCACTAACAAATTGTGTGTGTCATATTCCAATCCAAATCTTCTTGAAGTAAATAACACTGCCAACCCAGGAAGGCTGGAGGTTGGTGCCACACCATCTTCTGTAGCAAGTTTCTGGGTTTAATACTTGGATGCACACTGGAGAGCTCTAGAGTCCTTACTGGTGTAAGGGAAGATGATAGGAGGTTTTGTACCAAGGTATATGAGGAAATCTGGAATTTACATGTTTCTGTCAACAAGTTTGCAAACGGCAGGTTGTAACTAGGTAACTAGTTACAGGTTGTGCTTAGTCAACAGTGTACTTTGGCTGATTAAAAAGTCTCGCTCATGTCAGGAAGATGCAAGATGGATCAAGTGTTCTACTTGTCCTTTCTCAGGAGGCGGTCTCTCTGCCGGGTTCACTGACAGTATTCCCAAAGACACGATTCTCCAACTTGCAAACCATTTTTCTGAGGAAGTGGAAAGTAGATTAAGTGGATTGGATAAGTAGTCCTGTGCCCTGAAAGAACCAAAAAACAAACAAACAAACAAAACCAAAAACCAAAACAAAAAAACCCCAAAACTATTCTACCCTTAAGCAGTGTTGTATATACAGGTCATTGCTGTCTGCGAAGATTACCATCTATAAAGTAAACTCATGTCACTTCCTCTTCATTCTTTGGCTTCCACTTTTTTTTCATACCCCCATTAAGAAAGACAATAATCCTAGAGTTAATGTGCTTATTCTATATCCTGAAAGAAGGTACACAGTGGATGTTTAGGTAATTGCTTCGTTCTCCCAGGAGCGTATACACACATTGAGTCGTGCGCATTGGAATATGCTGAGTTATCTACCTACTTTTGGGTGTTTTTTGTTTTTTTAAAGATTTTATTTATTTGAGAGAGAGAGAGACAGACAGAGATAGAGAGAGACAGCATGAGCAGGGAGGAGAAGGAGAAGCAGACTCTCTGCTGAGCAGAGAGCCCAATGTAGGGCTTGATCCCAGGACCCCGGGACCATGACCTGAGCCGAAGGCAGACGCTTAACCAACTGAGCCACCCAGGCGCCCCTACTTTTGGGTGTTTTTCACTGACATTGGTAACACGGGCTTGTGCAATGAAAGGACCCCCCTGACAGCCAGATCCCTCAAAGGAATCTCCTCCACCATTTCTAAGCTAGAAGTGACCTGAGAGACCATCTAGTCTAGTTTCCTACTCACTAGGCCTGGGATGTTGAATGCAAGGAGGGGACCTAATATAAGACTTTGCCCTCATTAACACCCTTGTGTAATTTCTGGTAATGTCTAGTTTCCAATTACAAGAAAATCTTTTGATTGAGTTTAAGAACAAGACTGAAATGTATTTTAAGAATAAGGTGAGTGTCTTAAAGAAGCAGAAGAACGCTTCTGATGCTCAGGAAGGAACTGGAAGCAGGATTGGGAAAGATGTCAGAAATCAAGGGAGCCTTCTGTGCCTCTCACATTTCTGCCTTATGTGGTCATTCTGCTTCATTCTTCTCTTTTTCTGTACACTGGCTTTCCCCTTACCCCACATTCAAATACATGGTACAGAGGGCTGTTCTTTGGCTCTTCTGATAAAAAATAACTGTTCAATGTCAATGAAAGTTTTCTGACTTTATGCTTTGGTAGATTAAATCATTGGTCTTAATTCATTATTTTCCTGTAAAAGAATAATAACATTCCTACCCTCGTGATGGTTTCACAGTGGGCAGAGAATACTCTTTGGGGTTTGGTGTGTGATGTGCTTTGGCTGATGGGATTTAAATTGATAATAATAGAAGCAGGAGCTTTAACTGTGCTCTGAAGGTTGTCTTTTCACACTCCAGTGATCTGCCATTAGAAGTACATGCTCTGAGTAGCTGCTGTTCCTTCAACGCAGACCTCAGGATGTATGTGGAACAGACGTAAATCAAACATGCGGCCTAGAACCAAGCCAGTCTAGGTAAGCCAAACTGTAGCCCGTATACAGACTCATAAAATAAGATCAGAACTAGTTGTAAGCTGTTGACATTTAGCATGGCATATTTTGCAAAATCACTGTGCAGTTGCTGACTGATAAACAAATTGGCATGGGGAATGATGTGTTACCATAACAAGTCTAAAATGCTGGCTTTGGTACTGGGAATGAGTAGTGAGAAAACATAGAGAGGATGCTGGAAAAGTGGTAACCCATGTTACGTAGTGGCAAAATATTTGGTAAATGCATCACCTGTGGCAGCTTGAAATACAGATGTTATTGATACATGAGCCTTCAGCTCGGTGGTTTTGAGTCATATTATTGAAAATGTACGCTGGTGGCTACCAGGTGAATTTGAGAAGCTCTTATGACAAAACAAATGAGCACCAAAAAAAAAAAAAAAAAAGATTGGTAAATGTAATTGAGAGAAAATATATACAGCCTACACATTCCAAGATTTGCGAAGTCAAAATATAAAACTTTTTAATTATTTCAACGTTTTGCCTATTCGAACAAAGCTTTAGGACGAAGTCCCAAACTGGACACTGCCATTAAGAGGCAATCTAAGGGCAAAGGAAGTCTAGGATGTGGTTGTCACATTCTTTGTGAAGAATTTCTGGAAGGATTAAGGTGATCTAACCTAATCCTTCCAGCAGAACAAAAGGATTCTCAGAAGTATTAAGGGCATGATCTGATAGAAGCCTGATAAACTCTAAGTTTCCTTAATTAACCCTGGATTCTAGAGACAGAGCGAGACATGTCAGAAAAAAATTGTGAATGCGGCTTTTTGGCATTCCATGTTTTCCGGAACTCAAAAGCACACATTTAGAGTAACTGCAGACTTACATTCTTAATATACAGATAGAAAAAGAACATCTTAAAATTGCCATTGAACAAATGATTCCAAGTGAGTTCTATCAGTTCTTTACCCACCAATTTTTCCCATCCCTGCCTGTCTCAAGTTTCACTTGGGTTTCCCTGACCCTGGAAACTAACAGAAACAGCTGGGTTTCTTGTGCTAGGCCACACTGCCCAGTCAGAACCCACACCTTGTCTGGCACGCCTTTCTTATGCTTGAGTAGATGATAACACAGTGAGGTAGAGAGCAACTAGGGCGAGTTACCTACATAATCTGCCAAGAAAATGGCTCCAGGACAGAGGAGACAAAAATCTCAGCATTTTATTGCGTTCACAAACATTATCAGAATATCTAGAGAGACCTTCAAAATAATGAGTTCTGGCCCACAAAATGCAAAACAAAAGAAATGTGACTTTTTAAAAAATCCCCTTTCTTCTGTAATCATTAAATTTAAAACTTACAGCATTATTAAGAAGGGTCTTAAGAATGTTTAATGTTTCCAAGTACATTCCCCGCTTAAATGCCTGCCTTAGGGACCACAGGGAATCAAGGATAAAGAACCGGCAACAAGGTGCTCTCATGTCTTCACACCAAGGCTCCACTGATGCGATGTGCAGACTTGGAGAATGTGATGCTCTGGGCTTCTGCTGGCTCTGTTTACAGATACTGAGCAGATGTCAATGCTCAGATCTTAGTGCAGGGTAA
Source organism: Ursus americanus (assembly GCF_024610735.1). Lineage (NCBI taxonomy): Eukaryota > Metazoa > Chordata > Mammalia > Carnivora > Ursidae > Ursus > Ursus americanus. The sequence goes on along the minus strand of NC_142132.1, from coordinate 21,787,981 downwards.
AGACATTCCTTTTATCTCCAAGTGGAAAGCGAAGGGATTAGCTAAGCCAGTCAAAGGAAGTGTGGTTTGGTCCACACATAGCTGGACTTGGAGTCCAAGCACTCTGTGCTCTGGGATGAACAGAATCTAGCCTGTACACAGCATCCATCCTCTTAGGGTTTTTGTTTTGTTTCTCCAGCTGTAACATGGAGAATAATGAGAGGTAAAACAAAAACGCTCCTGCATTAAGCTAACACACAAAAAGGATTTTCTCCTCTTTTATTGCTTCATTTCCATCATAACTCCCACATTTATTCTGGTTGTAAAGTATCAGATGCAGCTCTGCTTGGCTTCTGTCTACTGATGTTGACATTCTGAATGCAGAATGTGGTACTTTCGCTAGCTCCCCTCTAGTGTACTAGAGCAAAAAGGCCTATACTGAAGATCTCATGGGGATAGGAGGCTGGGCTGAGAGCAGTGGCAATTTTTTTATATTGTATATTTTCAGCAAGATGATTTGCAAAACACCTATTGGAAATTATATTCTCCTAAAGATATTTTTTTGACCCCTGTACCACCAGTGGACACACTGGAATATTCTAGCATGCTTCTTCACTTTTTATTTTTCTATTTACCCTCTTTTACCATCTCAGTCAGTAGCTACATGGGTTCTTCCTTGATATAACAAAACACTCCTGTGATTATAGTTGTGCACCTGAGCTTGCACTCGGGGTCTTACCTTCCGGCCAGACATCATGCCCCTAAGAAAATTTTTAGTGCATAACATATTCCCATCCCTTAGAGTCTTCTTCCTGGGACTTGTGCCTAAAAGAGATGCAGGACTGAAGACCTTCCTGAACCCACGTTACGACAAAGCTCCCAAGTTTCTTATTTTAATAAAGAGTGACTTTTCTATCTATTATTGATACTTTTATTTTCTTAAAAGATTTCACAATGTTTTGTTGGTTCGGGTTCCAGTAAACCTAAATTCAACCTTATACTCCTCCTATATATAATCTTCCTTATAATGACTGACAGGGACCTGGAAATTCAGTGAGGATGTCCCTCTGTTATCCTCTCTCCACTGCCAGGCTGCCTAGATTTTCCCTGAGGTTAGGTGGGCAGTATCATGGAAAAAGGAAACGGCTATAGATGGCTATTGTCAGGGTCCCACGGTCTCACAGGTGGATTACTGTTTTGCCCGTTGGATATAAAAGATGGTTAGAGGCACAGAAGATAGAATTCTGGGAAAAGGGGATTATTTTGGAACTAGCAGGAAATAACATAGGGCTATTAGACCCTAAACATGTGGTGGGAGTTAGCAGTAAAAGTACTTGATGGAGAAAAGCTAAAATCCATGGACGAGAAAACTGACAATTTACTATTGTAGGGGCACTGAAGACATTTGAGATGGGCAATAGAGCAGAACACATTCTCTGAATGACTTGACTTGTCTCTGCTAACAGTTGTCATGAACTAAAATAGATTTTTTTTATTTAAAAGAAAAATGCAATTCATAGAGAACAGCTAACAGCATTTAAAACCACCAAGCACTCCAAGAGAGAAATCTGAAGGCAAAAACTATCAATTTTAACTGAAAGGATGTTGTAAGAGAGGAATGACTTTCTGATGACCAGTAAGATGTTATGATAATTAATGATAGGAGTAGAATCTTTTCAAAATGCTCTACTAGGCCAGATATTGTGGCAATTTTATGACAAATTCAAAGCAAACACCTGTTGATTTTTGGATGTCACTGCCTGTCGCCTAGCCTCAAACACATCCTTTCCTTCTGTTACCCATAATGCAGGTGCTTGCTTCCCAAAGAATGAGTTAAACTACTGCACAGTACCTTAAGAAAGAACACTCTTCACCCCCTACTCTTCTTACCACATGCATTTTGTATTCCCATGTATTTGTAGGTTTCTTTCTAAAAGTTCTAGAATGTTTTCAGTGCTTGTTTTTGCTACTTTCCCATAAAGTTGCAAGGTCCATAAAAAAAAAAAAAAGGAAATAGAAATTGTATTTCTTAGATCACCTTCAACAATGGAATTCAGGTAAATAAATATCTGTTATCATTTCTGGATTACTGTGTTTTCATTGTGTCTTTATAACATTGTTAAAGTTTTTCAGGTATTTTTGCTTTGTCTTCCCCACACAAGGATTATTTTAACAAAAATAAGTTTCCGGCACTTTGAGAGATGTGGAATTGATTAGGACCCAGTCAATGCTCTCACAGAGGTTTTAGGTAAAGGAGGCTGACACAAGACAAAACTATTTGTAACATATGTCATTGTTTGTTCCATCTAAAGCTCTTTATAATGCCCACACTTGAGCATACAAATTTGTCCGCTCGCTAAAGGCAAGTATAGCATCTTTATCAGCTCCATAATCTCCAGTATCAAGAACAGTGCTTGGCACAGAGTAGATGTCCAGTTATGTTTGTGTTTTTTTGGAACTATCTTGCAATTCTGTATCCAGACAGTTGGTCATGTAAAGATACATAAGACATAATCAATCATCCAACTCATTGGAGGTGGTGAGATGACTCATAATTCAAAACAATGTAAGAATTTTTAAAAATAGGTCCTTAAAAATATTGCTTACTAACTACCTCCTTGAAGGTAATAATGTCCCCTGATCTACATCACGTTATTCAGTGGGTTTTACACAAACACTTCCCACATATCCCCAAAATAGAAGAAGCCAAAGTTTAAATAGAAACATAAGAATTTTACTAACACTAAAGGGATAATGGAATGTGATAACGGGATGTAAAACTGTGGCTTTAATTTATATATTATTTTGATTTCTATTTTAATAATGCTGCATATTAGGTCTTATATAAACAGAGGTACAAGGATTTCAACATCCTTAGTCATTTGAATGCATATAAAAATAATACCTGAGTCACAGGCATTTTCCTTTCCACTGTTTTCCCTGATGCATTTGCTTTGTTGACTAAGAATGGACAAAGTACAGAATGTTACAGTGTACTAAGAGACGTCACAAAACGAACTCACAAAGTCTCAGGGGCAGGAATAAAAGCTAGCTGATATACTAAGTAAGGAAGTGAATTCATTATTGCCACACCATTTTCACATGTACATATCATGGACCTTCTGCTGCAGGGGTCTGAATACTACAATGTGGTTAAGATAATGTGACTTTTTTTAAAAAAAATGTGTTTTCCTATTTCAAACTAAAGCTGTTGTTCTCTTCAGTTTCTGATTATGCAACATGGCTTCATGGTCTCCATGACAACTGACAGCAGTGATTACTGTGATGGGGAAGCCATAATTCCCATGATCTCCTGGGTAAGGACCGGTCTCACCTACTCCACCTCTCCAGTTCACTTCCTGTGGCTTCTCCCCACATTGGGTACCACTCTATTTTTTATTTTATTTTATTTTTTAAGATTTTATTTATTTTTTGTGAGAGAGAGCACAAGTGCATGACTGTGGGTAGGGGCAAACGGAAAGGGAGAAGCAGACCCTCCTGCTGAGCGGGGAACCCAATGCAGGGCTCGATACCAGAACCCTGTGATCATGACCTGAGCCGAAGACAAAGGCTTAACCTACTGAGCCACCCAGGTACCCTGTGTACCGGTTTAATTTCAGGTTTGCTTAACATCCCACCAATCCATGAATGCTCTATGCACGTCCCATCTTCCTCCACTCTTGGACCTGTAGTCTATGAACGATTCAAAGTCCAAGATACCTAATGCCTAATTTATCCCTCTGAACATGCATGCTATTTTGCACGCATGTTAAAATACTTGGACTCCCATAAAATCCAAAGTCTTGGCTCTGTTCTACAGTGTTCTGAATCATATATTCCTGTTCACTCCTTATTTGTCAGTTCATGGTTTTCTCCTAGCCCGCAAGGCTCTGGCCACCTTTCAATTTCCCAAAACCTAAGCACCAGGGCTTGTGACAATTCCATCCTCTCCGCATGCCTCAAGTTCCTCCCTATCCTTCTCTTGTTCACTTCTGACTTATGCTTCTATAGTCAGCTTCAGTTACACTTAGCAGCAGCCCGTGAGGGTGCTTGACAGTTGGTGCTCTGCAAAATAATGACAAATTCACATCTCAATACTTTCTCTTACTAGAGGCTTGGCCTTGGAAAATCTGTTTAATACCCAAAACTTTGTCTCCTCCATAAAATGAGAATAATAATGTTAAATAGCTTCGGGGATTGTGAAAAATCATAAATAAGATAATCTAAGGAAATTCTTGAAAATAGAATGATAGCACAATTTAAAACACTTTCCAATGCCCTGTGAAATAGACAATATCCAGATAGCAAAAAGATCCAAACACAACAAAACCAAATTGGAAAATGTCTATGTTAACACCCGTTCAAATGTTGTTTCAACATGAACTGCATAAAATGTGGGGATAAACCATCAGTCATAGTAATTATATTACTATAAACTTTGCAGGGTAAAGCAAAGGGAAACAACTAGGCATCTAGTGGACTTGATAGTCCCCAAAACACAAACAAAAAAGTGCACGAATCAACATGAGCTCACTGGAAACTTCAGACAGCCAACTTGAAAACAGCTGCTCAACCTGGAGAGGCTTTCCAGCTCCAAAAGGGAGTGAATGCAGGGTGTTGGTAGGAACTCTGAAGGGGCTGAGCAGTTTGAATCTCATGAACTTGCATCAGTCAGGAGAAGCTCTCTTTCAGGAAAATCCCCACCCTGAAGGGATGTACCACATAGAAAAGAAAGTCCACATCAAAGTGGAGGAGAGGAGCCGGGGAAGGAGCTTTCGAAAAGAAAACGTATTTTGAGCATCACACCAAAACAGCAGAAGAGGGTACTCAAGAGCCATGAAGTGAGGGGGAAAAACCCTAATTTCTTACGTTACAAGTAATAGGAAGATTAAAAGGAAATGTTATACAGTCTTACAAGAAAAAGAGAGTAAGGAGGGGAATGATAGTCCCACATCAATGAAAGCAGGCCGGAACACATGACCACAGAAGAACTGAGAATTATAACGTATTTCAAAGGAAGATAACTACATAAAGATAATGGCACAAGATAGGAAATAAAACATAAACCATAACTAGAAACAATTGTGTATGAATTAGATCTTAATAAAGATTTGTAAATAAAATTTAAAAATAATTAGTTCAGAAGTTAAAATGAACTACGAATGAACAGAAGATTGAATTTAAAAAAATGATTTGACAGGAAGTGGTAACCTTAAACATACGTAAGAAGATACAGCATGATTTGAAAGGTTTCTCCAGGGAAGAATAACAAAGCAGAGAAATAGTGAATACAAAAATTATAATTCTAAGTAATTTTTCTGAAAGCAAAAAACAAAACAAAAAAAGACTTAAAATTACATCTTAAAAAGGCCCATTACATCCTTAAGAAAAATTGATCCAGAATAACCAATCTGAGGTATATTCAGTAAAATTTCTCCACTTAACAACAACTACAACTCTGGGTGCCCCAGCAAAATTATAACACATATCGGTGAAAGAAAATCAGTTTATCATCAGTATTGTCTACAGCAACACTTTGTTTTACAAGAAAATGTAGTGGCACTTTCAATATTTCTGAAGAAAGAAAATAGAATCCAAAGATGTTCTATTCAGCCAAATAAATTCCCAAGTATAAGGATGGAAGATAAATTGTCACTAACAACCGTTAACTCAGAGAATATTGTTCCCATGAGTTCTCCTCCAGAATTCTACTAAAAAACAAGCTTCAGACCATCAAAAACAAATACCTCAAGAGACATTAACATAAAGGTACGGGAACAGAAAAGGAAAAAATATTGGTCATTTTTATCAACTAACACTATGTTATTTTTATGTGTAACTGTGCTTTTTCTATCTTTATTGAGATAAATAGATACAAATTTTGCTTATTTAAGGTGTACGCAGTGTTGTGATAAATGTATACATTATGAAATAATTACCAAAATCAAACTAATTAACATATACATCAACTTCTATATGCATCAACTTTTTTCTTTTGTGGTGACAAGATGTGAGACCTTCTCTCTTAGCAAATTTCAAGTATTCAGTATATGTGCCTCACTGTAGTCACCCTGGTGTCCATCAAGTCTTCAGAACACATTCATTTTATGACTGAGAGTTTGTACCCTATGACCAACATCTCCCCATTTTCTCTCACCCTCCAGCCTCTGGCAATGCCATTCCATACTCTGCTTTTATGTGTTTGGCATTTTTTAGATTTCATATAAAAGTGAGAAAATGCAGTGTTTGTTATTCAGTGTCTGGCTTATTTCACTCAGTGTAATGTGTTCCAGCTCCATCCATGTTGTTACAAATGGCAGGATTCACTTCTTTTTTAATGATTGAATTGTATTTCATTGTTTCATCACAATATTCCAAGATATTTTAGTATTTCATCAAAATATTCAAATGAAATCAAACAGACAGGCATGATAACCAAAGCAGTCATAGTGGAACGTATTCCCAAGCGCGGAGAGAAGATGGGGTAGAAATGCGGAAGAGAAGGCATCCTGAGTTGAGTTCACGAAGGCAGCCATTTTTCCCCAGCTGAACTACCCTCTCGGCCAGGGGTTGAGGTCCAAGGGGCTAACTGCAGTGGGAAGCCAAGAGTATGGTGGAACCAGGAACCTGGAGCCTAGAGTTCAGGTACCAAGCAAGACAGAAGCAAACAGGAAGTATTCTGTAACGATTTTCATAAACAACTTTGGAGTCTTCTCAATCCCCCTTTATTTGCAGATGTGTGCATAGCCCATAGGAATATCAAGTTGATTTCCAGCTTCAGACTTAGCTGAAAAGATGTGGATTAAATTGTACTTAAAAAAGAGGGAGGGGTTTATATTCACCAGGTTTTGTTTTCCAGAGAAACAAAACAAAACTGATAGGATGTAGGGGTGTGTGTGTGTGTGTGTGTGTGTGTGTGTGTGTGTGTATGGAGACTTCTTTTAAGGAACTGGCTCATGTGGAGGAGGCTGGCAAGTCCCAAATCTGCAAAGTAGGCTGGTAGTCTTGAGTGAGACCTAGATAAGAGTTGCAAATTTGAGTCCAAACACAGTTGGCTGTCATATTTCTTTCTTGCTTGGGGGTAGTCAGGTTTTTTGGTTTTTTTGTTTGTTTGTTTTTTTAATTAAGGTCTCGACTGATTGAATGAATCCCTTTCAAATTATAGAGGGTAATCTCTTTTACTAAAAACTGATTTAAGTTTTAATCTAATTTAAAAATTTCCTTCACAGAAACATTTAAACTAATATAACATTGGTACCATGGCCTAGCCAAATTGTCATGGAAAATGAACCCTAACACTGTCCTGTATCATGTCAACACCACCACCTTCATCAAGGTTTAAGATTGGGAATACATGGGACAGGTGGTTCTGTAGAGAAGGTATGTGATTCCTGAATTCTACTCTTAGACTTCTGTCCTTCCAGGTCATTGACCTGCTACCTCCATTTTACCAATTACAAAACTCACTGCAATCTTTAATCTTTTGATGTTTTTTTTTGTTATCTTTACTATTTCATGTCCTTCTCACCACTTTCAACCTGCTAAGTTCTATGATCCATTTTATTTTGTCCTACAAACACAATGAATTATTCAATCCTTCCCCCTCCATTGTACTCAAATGGAAAAACTCAAACCTGGTTAAACCTTCTTGTCAATGACTACAAAAATCTTTATTTCCGGTTCTGACCTTCCCTAACAACTTCACCTGCCTCCTCAGCATTTACATTTAGGTACTAAAGCTTAAGATGGCTCAGCTATAACAACTGATTCCTTCCATAAACTGCTCTTCTCCCACTGCGTTCATGCCAATAAGCAAAGCCATCATTTTTTTATGCAATTGCTGAAGCTACAATCTTGATTCTTTAATTTCTCTTTTTCCCCCTCAACTGCCACCACAGACAATTACCAAAGTCATTGAACTTTGTTTTTCAACTATTGTGCTGACTTTATCTACTCCCCTTCTACTTCTACTACTATAATTCTGTACATAAAATAATTCTCTCTCACCTGGAGTATTACGATAGTCTCCTAACTAGTCCTCCTGATCCTACTATTGCCCTTAATTCTTCCTTATCCATTTTTCACTTGGCAGCTAAAGTGATCCTTTTAAAAGTGTAAATGAGTTTATGTCATTCTTATACTTAACCTCTCTAATGCAATTTCTCATGCATTGTTAGTGAATGTAAAATGGCATAGCCACTTTGGAATATGGTTTGGCAGTTAGACATGCTTACCACAGTACTGAGCAATCACCCTCCTGGGTACTTATTATAAGAAATGAAAACATATATCCACATAAATACCTATATACAAATGTTCAAAGAGGCTGTATTTGTAATAGCTAAAAGCTAGAACAATTTGCAAATCCTTGAATGGGTGAATGGATAAATGCACTGTAATACAAACATGCAATAAAAACAAACTACTGATACATGTGAAGATTAGATACATCTCAAGGTATGTTGAAATGTCTGACACCATTTTTGATGTCTGACATCTGCCTCTTTGAAGCTCACACTTCCTTCCCCCGTTTGTCTCATATGTGGGCAAGCTGATAAGAAAGCTTGGATTCTCTTTCCTTTGGCGCTGATGGGAAGTTCAAACCACACAAGCCCTGGGCTGCATTTGGGAACATTGACCACTGTCCCACTTCCTGAGCACAGTAAAAGACAAAGGTACCTTCCCCTCCTTGCTCTCTCAAGACACTTTTGGACCTGCTTGTGAGCATACTCTGATTTCTCCACAAAGCCTTGTTATATTAGAAATAAACATTTTTGGGGTGCCTGGGTGGTGCAGTCGGTTAAGCATCTGACTTGTTTCGGCTCAGGTCGTGATCTCAGAGTCATGGGAAGTCTTGTTAAATTAGAAATAAACATTTTTGGGGCACCTCGGTGGTGCAGTTGGTTAAACATCCAACTCTTGTTTCTGGTCAGGTCATGATCTCAGGGCCATGAGATCAAGTCCTGTGTCGGGCTCCGCAGCTCAGTGTGGGGTCTGCATGATTTTCTCTCTCCCTCTCCCTCTGCCCCTCATGCTTGTGTTCTGACTCTCTCTCAAACAAATAAATAAATCTTTAAAAAAAATGAAAGAAACATTTTCATACCCTGTTGGTGGGTATGTGGCATCCAAACTAAATTATGACAACAGACCAAATTTTGGATCAGCTGGACTTTTGATGTCTGCAAGGTGACCACAAGGAAGGGCATTATGCTGAGTGAAAATAGCCAACTGCAAAAGTTACATAGTGTATGAGTCCATTTATATGACACTCTAGAAATGACATAATTATAGCGATAGCTAATAGATCAGTAGTTGTGACCATGAGATAGTTTCTTTGTGGTGATGGAATCATTCTATATCCTGACTGTGGTACTAGTTATATATAAGATTTCACAGTAATGTACACACAGCGCATGTAAAATTGATGAAATCCACCCGGTAGTTAGTGGCACTGTATCATTGTCAATTTCTTCATTTTGATAATGTACTTGTAAAGGTGTTTTTATTATGGAAACCTGCTTGAAAAGTATACATGAAATCTATACTGTTTTTGCAAAATGAAAAGTAAAACAAATACCCATATAAAAGTTCCTTTTTAATGATTTATCTTCTCACAGTAAATCTGGAACTAAACCTTGATGTTCCTACAGTTTCTATTCCTGTTTTCTTCCTTGAGCTCATCTTCTGCTTCTCCTCCCTCTTGCCCACTGGTCATCCATATTGAGCTTCCTCTGTTAGCTGAAACCTGTCAAGCTTATTTTCACCTTTGGGCCTTTAGGATAGCTTTCTTTCAGCCTGGAATTTTCTCTTTCTCAATTTTCATTTAGTACCGGGAAAACAACATTTAAAAAGCATGTGGGGCGTCTGGATGGCTCAGTTGGTTGAACATCTGACTCTTGATTTTGGCTCAAGTCATGATCTCAGGGTGGTGGGATTGAGCCTGGTGTAGGGCTCCATACTCAGCATGGAGTCTGCTTGTCCCTTTCCCTCCCCCCACTTGCATGCTTGCACTCTCTCTCTCTCAAATAAATAAAATCTTTAAAAAAATAAAAATAAAATAAATAAAATAAAAATCATGCAAACTTCCAGACTCATGTCATTTACAGTGCAGGGGAAGAGTTGGCCACTGAAGTAATGATACCAATAAGAAACAGATTGTAAGTGCTATAGGGGAGTGGTACATGGTGCTGTAAACACTAATTGCTAGGAGGCCTGACCCAGTCTGGGGAGGCAGGGAAGACTTCCCCGAAGGAGTGACATTTGAGCTGAGATATGAAGGCTAGGCTGGATTTAACTATATGAAGTGCAGGAGAGAGTTCCAGATGAAAGAAGAACATGTACAAAGGCCCTGTGGCTGGTGAAATAGTGGTTTGAGGGAAGAGGAGTATCACAGGTAGCAGAATATGAGTAAGACACCTGGGAAAAGGCCAGATCAGTTAGGATCTTAGAGATATGGCCTCAAGGGTGGTTCCAATGGGCTCCACTGATTACTAACTGCTTGTAATTCTAGAAAGTACCAAATTCCACTCTTACTAATTGATTCTCTTGGACTGAGAGGTCAAACACAGATAGAAGAAAGATTCATGACATCTTGGTATAAATGATGTCTGTGAGAATAGATAGTTTGGGGAGCACGGGGGATGAATTCTCCTAGGAGAGCCTTGAATGAATGAAACAAATACTCGGGGGCTGCTTCATAATTTGGCCTGTAGTGGCCGCTATAGAAATGCCTTGATAAAAACAGGAGAGCAAAATCTCTCTCTTGGCTAACCCTTTTCTCTTCTTTGGAGGGCAAGGAGCTCATGGATAGTTCCCGTGGGTCAGGGAGCAGCAGTCCCAAAGCTCCGCTGTGTGGTCAGGAGAAGCAGCGGGGCCAGGCCAGCGTGATGTGGAATGTTTGCCGAGCTGCCCTCCTGGCATCTGATTTTTCATTTCCCTGAATTACAGGGACAGGGAACGGGTATCTCTTCAAGCTCCTGGGCACTGTTTGAAAATAAGAGTGACATGAGATTTGGGCCCAGTTTTCCAGGTGCTGAGCAACTGCAGACATATTGTGACACCACATTCCAACTTCCTCTGTCTCTTTGGGTTTCTGAGAGTGCCAGTAATTTTTCTTTCATTCCTGCTTCCTCCAGTCTTCCTCCTGCCCCCCGCCCCAACCTGTATTCTGAAAAGGAGAGGCTTAGGTGTTTGAGAACTCAGTGCTCATTGTACATCTCACAATCCCCTAGTTTGATCACCAGCCTCAGGCTTCTAAATCTTAAAGATGATGGCTGGCCACAGGCCTAGGGTCATTGATACTTCCAGGGAGGGTTGGACGACTTTTTCAGTTAGCCCCATGAAACGTAAACCTTGTTTTTCCTCCTATCTCATCCCACATAAATTTGTTACAAGTCCCTGCTCCTTTCTAGGTTTTGGGGGCTCTGACTGCAATGACAAAATTCATAACCATCCCTTGAAAACCAATGGTAGTGGCTGTCCATGTGCACTTGACCCAGACCCTCCAGTTCAGTGGGACGAGCTGGCAGGAGGCCAACAGCTCACTTTAATGAGCAGGACGTATTTTCTAGTGATTGATCACTTCCTCTATAAATTAAGGAAAAGCACCTTTGCTGAGGCCAAGGACTTATTAAGAAGTCTTTCAAGCAGTAAATCCCCTCTTTCTCCATTCTCTAGGCAGTAATGGCATTGCTTAAGTCACAGAGAAATACAGGACTACCCACTGCTAAGGTGACACCTTAAAATGCAAAATTTTACTTGATAAAACCACGACAGGGAGGACTTTGATCAGGGTCAGCAACCTTAATCAGCAGCCATATTTCCCTCTGTTCTCACTTAGCAGAGACTTTATTATTATTATTATTATTATTAAAGTATAATTGACATACAATATCCTATTAGTTTCAGTTGTGATTCAGTTGTGATAGTTCAATGATTCTGTATTTTTATACATTACCAAATGATCCCCACAATGAGCCTATTACCATCTGTCACCATACAAAGTTATTACAACATTATTGACTATATTCCCTAAGCTGCACATTACATCCCCATGACTTACTTGTTTTGTAACGGAAACTTTGTACCTCTTAATCCCCTTCACCTATTTCGCCCACCCCCTAAACCCTCTTTGCTCTGGTAGCTAACAGTTTGTTTCCTGTATCTACGAATGTGTTTCTGTTTTATTTTGTTTATTTGCTTTGTTTTTCAGATTTCACATGTAAGTGAAGTCACACAGTATTTTTCTTTCTCTGACCTGTTACACTTAGCATAATACCCTCTAGGTCCATCTATGTTGTCACAAGTGGCAAGATTTCATTCTTTTTTATGGCTGAGTAATATTCCAGTGTGTGTGTGTGTGTGTGTGTGTGTGTGTGTGTGTGTGTGTGTATCACATCTTACTTATCCATTCATCTATCAGTGGACACTTAGATTGTTTCTGTATCTTGGCTATTATAAATAATGCTTCACTTAGGAAGGAATATTGAGTGATGTGGACTGGGATCTAGAGGTGGGTTCTTTGAAAAACTCAACTATGGTGAAATGACTCCTTAGGGTAACCAGTTGCATAAATTGAAATATTTAGGTTTGGTTTTGTTAGGCTTTGATTTGGGCAGGAGTATATTTGATTGTTGATTGATACAAGAAGGGTGGGCAAAGAGAGGAGAGAACAGAGAGACCTGAACGGTGTATATTTTTTCCTAGTCACTTATTTCTGTTGTGGTCCTGGTCAGAGAGAGCTCAGGGAGATAGCGAAGGAGCTATTTTAATGGAAGCTCTGAATCCGTGACCCAAGTGTCAATTTGGGCCTGAGAAGACAACATGCTCTGTGGAGCTGGAAAAGGACCATTGTCCCCAGTGCTTTATGGTATTCCCTTGTCCCCTTCAGGACTGATGGATTTTGAAGCATGGGGGCTGGCACTCCAGACACAGGCATTGGTGTTCTCACAAGAGTGAGATGGAAGAGGAGAGAAAGATTAGAAAAATATGCTGGCTAATATATGGGGCAACCCTAGAGATTCTTAGAGATTCTTGGGAGGGCTCTGATGGGACGCGTGGTCTACTTTATTTTCTTATAATTAAGCAACATTGAGGACTTGCGTGATATGTAGCAGAGTTTAGGGCACTAGCATAGAAAGAACATAGGCCAAGAACCCATCCTCCATGTGTAGTTAGTAACACTATGTAAGCTTTTGAATAAATTATCTTTCTGGGCCACAATTTTATCTTAAAATGAGGAATTTAAAGTTAAAGATGCATTAGCCTCTTTCAGCTCAAGGAGTCTGTATCTTTCCCCACTACTCAGACAAAGGCATCCTTGAAAATATTATCAGCATTCAGATTAAGCTGTTTTCATACTTAAAACTTTTCAGTCTCTCCCCACTGCATATGGAATAAAACCCAAGTATGACTCATCATCTCAGGATTTGCCTGATCTGGCTGTTGCCTCTGTTTCTATCACTCCCCTATAAGGTCACTATGCTAGAGCATCACTGGTCTTCTTTCTGGTCTTCAAATATTCTAATCTCATTCTCACCTCTGGGCCTTTGAACTAACTCTCTCCTCTGCCTGGAAGGCTCTTCCCAGAGATTGTCTCGCAGCTGGACTCCCTCATCATTTAGAAATTGTGAGTTGAAATATTTATCAAAGAAATTAATCAATAAAGTTGTATCCCCCACCCAGACATTGTCTCTTAGAGTTTCCTGTTTTAGTTTACAGCACTCTTGGATTTCTGTAATTATCTTGCTTGCTTGTTTATTCATTCTGACTTTCCATCTTTAGGATCTTAGTCCTTTGAGAGCTGGAACATTGACTGTCTTACTAAGTATTTTGGACAGTCCCTCATCCACAGCAGGTGTTAAAAATCCTTTATTTAATGCCTCAAATAAATGAATAATAACTCAGCATCCTGATTATTGACTGGGGATAAGAGTATCTCATGAGCAGTAGAACCTGGAAGACTTGGAAAGGGAGCCTTCTGAACTTTAGCTCACATTTGGGGCTATTGTTTCCTTATTCTGTGTTTGAATACTGATATATGAAAGAAGTAACTTCTTCCCCAAGATTCCAGCCTAAGTGAAATCTTAAAAAAAGGGAAGGCTTTGAAATTAGGTAGGTAAAAGTAATGTTTATTGACTGCCTATTTGATCTAGGCCCCGTGCAAGGCACATTCATAATGTTACCTCCTTTACTCTTCAGAGCAAACCTGTCCTACAGATGTTTTTATTCTCATTTTTCAAATGAGGAAACTGAGACTGAAATCAATACGTCACTTGTCCAAGCTTCCTACTAGTAATTAGCAGGCTAGAGATTAGAAGTCAGGGAAAGCCAGACTTTGAGTCTCTGTTACTTAGGCACTCACATACTTCATATGTTGCTGCTACCTCTGGAAAAAATTGGTTTTATGACATTTTAGGTCCAAGTAATCTCTGTCAAGAAATGCAATTTGCTTTCTTCTACTTCTGGCAGACAATTGAGAGAAGGGAGGTGTTGTCATTTAGAGGACACATAAAATCAAGGTCTTTGCCACTTAGAGTCAATAAAATCTTCACGATGCATTTTCCATGTCTGTTCTGGATAAATTCCAGTTGGAACAATTAGTTTTAATGCCTTTAAATGTCCCCAACACTTTAGGTTGCTTAGAATATTCCAAGTGTCCAGCTAATTTTCAGTACATTACTGACTGTGAACTGTGAATGTCAACTTTCCCCAAACCCCAGAAGAGAGCACATTCCAAGGAGAAAGAAATGAATGTAGTAATGTATTGTAGCAAGCATGAAGGATAGACTCATGGGGGCAGAAAGGAGGGAGGGAGTGAAGGAGGAAGATTCCAGAGAAAGTTCTGAAAACTAAAAATGGAGTAAAATATAATCATTACAAGTATTATATTAATCATAATAATCATAATGAGTTTGCTTATTATATTGTAGTTATTAGTCTATAGATTTTTTTTATTCTATGGATTTTTAAGCATTAATTCATTCACTTCTCAAAACAATCCTATGAACTTGGTAATATTATCCCCATTTTCAGATGTGCAAACTGAGGCATAGAAAATTTAAGTAACTTGCTCTGGGTCACTGATCTATTAGAAAGGTGAGAAGGGATCAGGAGCCAAATACACTAAATCCAGAGTTTATAAACAAAATGGTACAAAATATGATGACAGTGTCAATCTTCAGTATGTTTCTTTGAATAGAGTTGGGGACATAATAGTTTTCCTATGTTTGTGCTGCACTGAAGAAGTCTCCCAGCCTCAAATATCTTTCACACTGGTCTATCAATGAAAAATAAATAAAATTTTTTCTTAGTTGTTCTTCATTGTAATAATGAAAATATAACTTCCCATTTCACCACAAATACTCCATAGCTTGCTTTACATATTGGGTATTTCTGAGCTATCTCTCCTCTCCTCTGGGTTCTCAAATTCAATGAGGAATAGAAAGATGCCATTAAATGGAAACTTGAAATGGAGAACTCTGCTTTAGAGGAGAGGATCAGCAGGGTTTTCTATTCTTTTCCCCATTGAAATGGACTGAACCCTCGCCCAGTGACACAATAAGAACCTGGGAGAATGGTGGTTTGACTCAGTCAGGTCTAGCCTGATCTGCTCACCAAACGGGCAGTACAGCCAAAGAAGATCCCCAAGGCTTCTCACTCCACAAATCATGTAGAATAGGCAGGAAATTAAAGGAGAGACTATTGGACTAACCAAGGTACATAAATCACTCCTGGTGTTGAAAAAAAGGGCGAGGATGGAGCCAGGGAGGATGGGAAATGTATTTTCACTAACTTTTCCTCATTTCTGAAAACAAAAGAGCAGGATAAACAGTACTTCCCATGAAATCCACCAGTCCTTTTCAATTGATAGCCATCTAAAAGAAGAAAGAAGTGAAGGGACACAGAACTAAAAGAATGTGTTGGTGTGGAGGAGCTGGTAATGTTCTGTATGAGGATATCAATTGGAGAGGGCTGAACTATGCAGAGATCCTCTCTGAGTGTCCGTAACAACATGAAGACGATATTTGTGATGTTTATGCATGTGATACCATGTGGAAGAGAAGGTTTGAAAGGAGGACTGGGAAAATGCTTAAGATAACCTTATCTCCTTAATTTTACTGCTGGCATCAGACTCTATGGTAAAAAGTAGACCAAAAGGATCATATTAGATTATTAAAAATAACAGTGAGATTTTTGTATTTTTCCAAGAAGCCACCAACATTTAGTTACTTCTGTATGTGGCTACTGAATACACCTGTCATAACAATCAAATGAGCAGCCAATCTAATCATTAATAATTAAGGTATTCATCATGGTGTTGTTGACACATTTGCTACTTTAGGTGGCAGGATACCCAGAGTACAACACGTCACTCTGTAATATTCCATTGGCAGTCTGTGATAATTAATTGCAACTGAGTACAACGCTTGAAATATTCCAAGGTTGTTTATGATAGTGTGAATGAAAACAAGCTAAAGTCAGTGTTGTTGATGTCATTAAACGTTACTCAGATAGGAAAAGAAAACTATTATGAATGTAGGAGAGCCAATTTGCTTCACTGAAAACATACTGAGCTTTCCTTTTCAGAGATTTTATAATCTCCAGTGGTGAATCATTTCACTAAATATTTTTCACTATCAAGCATTGCTCAGAGACTTTTTTTTGAAATGATATGTATTTTGAGATTATGCATGCAATTAAGGACAATTAGCACTTTTTTCTAGATAAATATTGTCACACAAAAACATAAGTATTACAACCTTGATGAACTCTTTTGGCAGGGCTGATAATTTCAGATGACTATGTATGGATGGATTAACCTGGCCGCTCCGTGAAATTATAATAGTGTATTCTGATGTTCACAAGCTAACAAACATTGAGACATTAGCTTTTCTTTCTCTTTTCCTTGATTTATGTGGACAACATGAATTAATTTCACACTTGGTACCCCAGTTAATGGGAATGCGTGCTCTAGCTGCACAGTTTCATAGAGAAGGTGGAACGGGAACATTTTTTTGTATTTTCTCAATACATAACTACTAGAAGTTCTCGTAATAAAAATGCACTAGGTAAAGCCATTTTATTTTTATAGACTCTGTTTATTAGTAAACTTTGATTCTTTTTCCCCCTAATTTTCTTCTTTTGTTCATCCATGAACTCTGACACAGACTAAGAAGAGGATTGGCAAACAAAGAAACACAGAATGGCAGATGTTGTCCTCAACATCTGGGGTTGCAAAACCCTCAGTTATCCAAGGTCAAAATTTAAGTTGGTGGCAGAATGGAAATTAGGATTCAGTTCTCTGAGCTACAAGGTATTTCTATCATGCCGTTCTTTTTGGAATATTTACCAAAGGGCAAAGTAGGTAAACATGCATTTATTTATGTTACTAATCCCTACTATGTGCCAAGGACTGTGCTTTGGCCCTGGGGAGACAGTTGTGAGCAAGATAGACACAATCCCTGTCCATAAAATGAGAGACAAGACCTTAAGATATCAAACATTATTATAAATACAATCAGAATCTATTGACAAGTCTAAAGCAAAAGTTTGACAGGGTCAGAATTGCATATTTTTAGGCTCTTTCTGGCTTCAGGGTGGAGAACTGTATAGATGGACAAGAGAGCTATCAGAGAGCATGGCAAAAGATGAAGAGAATTTACCATGGTAGAAATAGAAAATATTTGGGAAATACTTAGGAAGGCAAAGCCCTAACTTGCCAACGTGGAAATGGGGATGGATACAGGGAGGAGTGAAAGGTAATTTCTCATTTTCTGAATTGAGCAGCTTTGTTGATGGCGTTGATTTTCACGACGTGGGGAAAACAATGTATTCAGTTATGGCGACACACCCAAAGAGAGATATCCCCTCAGCATTGGGAAGTTACAGTTTTGGCATAAGCTATGGAATCATTAGAGTATGTACAGTAAAGGAAGCCATAATAGTAGAAGCAACGACCAATAGATCAACTATGGAATGAAAAGGAAAATGGCTGAGAGAACGACCCTCAGAACATCGATGGGTAAGGGATGGACAAAAAGAAAAAAGGGAGGAAATCCTATAGAGAAGGGTGAGAAATGGTCAAAGATTTAAGGGGGGAAACCCCTAAAGGACCAGTTTATGAAAGAAAGAATAATAGCATTAAATATTGCCAGAGTATAAGAAGGATAAGGACTGAAAAAAGCCCATTGAGTTTTAGCAAAAAAAATTATTTTTGTCCAAAATGTGAAAAGTTTCTGTGACATTTTGGTGGAAATAAACTGAATTATAATGGGTTGAAGAATATATGGCTATAACAGGCATGGACCTGTTTTTCAAGAACCTTCTTCGTGAAGAGTATTTGAGAAACATGGTGATAGAGGAGGCTATGAGATCCTGGGAAAGTATTTCAATCACTGTAAAAATGTATTTGGAGGGGTGGTAAGATAATACAGTGGAGACATAACTAGAGAATAAGGTCCCTGGAAGGAGGCAGATGAGAGAGATTTTAAACACATAGATGGGATGATTTACCTTAGAAGGAGAATGGACACATTTCCCACTGGAACAGCAAAAGAGAAAAGAAAGGTAGATAGAGGGCATAGTCTGGGTATTGTGCCAGTCTATTAATCTTTTTTTAAAGGCTTCTATTTTCTTCTGGATTTGGGGGCTAGAAGGTATTTTGGTGACGGACCATAACTTGCAAGCGGATTTCTTGCACAAGGCACAGTTCCACAGTGTGTAGTTTCATAGGACCAACCAACATCAGTTCTGCAAAAACTAGTCACAGCGTGCAGTAAGCGCCACACCTACCATTAAGCAATCTTTCTGATTTGTCTGATAATAAAGTCATTGGGATCTTTATAGACGCAACCCTAATACATACACCTAATTCTCCTCCTCTTCTGCAGCTTGTGTATTGTGCTCAAGATCATGCCGAAGGGGTGGGGGCGCCTGGGTGGCTTGGTAGTGTAAGCATCTGCCTTTGGCTTAGGTTATGATCTCAGGGTTGTGGGATCAAGCCCACATCGGGCTCTCTGCTCCATGAGGAGCCTGCTTCTCCCTCTCCCTCTGCCTGCTGCTCCCCTGCTTGTGCTCTCTGTCAAATAAATAAATAAAATCTTAAAGAAAAATTGAAGGAAAAAAAAAGATCATGCTGAAGGGGAATCCTCTACTCAGGAACTATGTGACTGTGTGCTCTTCACTTCAAGTTTCTGATTCAGAGTTCCTATCCATAACATGGAAGAAATTACATACATTTTACACAGGTGAAGATCAAACTAGAAATATGTGGAAAATTCTAGAAAGGGCACTTCTGATTACAAGGAAATGGAACCCAATACCAACTACCTTAAATTAATAAAAGGAAAAATGCTATTAAGAGATTGGACTGTCTGGGGGCAGCTGGGTGGCACAGTCAGTTAAGTGTCTGACTCTTGGTTTTCCCTCAGGTCGTGATCTCAGGGCCCTGATTTCAGGGTCGTGAGATCAAGCCCAGCATCAGGCTCTATGCTCAACCTGTAGTCTGCTCCAGATTCTCTCTCTCCCTCTGCCCCTCCCCCTGCTCTCTCACTCTCTCTCTCTCAAATAAATAAATAAATCTTAGAAAAAAAGAGAGAGATTAGACTGTCTCATGGAATTCAAGGATAGGGACTCCACCAGCCTTAAGAAACAAGTGGAACCTGAAGGTTTAAGGACACCAGGATCCTTTCCTTCTTGATCGACTTTGATCTCTCCACAGCTACTTCATCCCCCCCCCCTTTTCTAGGTAGAATTTCCTCTTCCCTTTCCCTAAATCCACAGAAAATCTGGTTGTCATCTTTATTATTTCTCTCCCAGACACTGGAATCACAAGAAAACTATTATTTTCTTAGTGCAAAAAAAAAAAAAAAAAAAAATGAGAGGAAGAGATTAATGTGGTTTCATTTTGGTGTCCATCCTGAATCAATTGGCTGAATCAGACCATTGTGTCCCAAAATTGTGCTCACTTCATGGTAACCCTGAGGCTGATGGTGGGGGTGAGGGTCAGGCAGGGGTTACATCCCACAAAGAGTGCAGCTTTGAACAGGTGACATAAAATATCAATACACAAACAACAATAGACCTTCTCAATGTGTGGTATTGGTGCAATTGTAATTAAGTGATTGGCTGTTTTATTATAATTTATTATGCTTTCTTTCCTGTATTCAGCATAATTTCCCCCCAGGATACAAATTAATGCACCTCTCCCTTGAGGGGCCTGGGTGGCTCGGTTGCTTAAGTGTCTGACTCTTGATTTTAGCTCAGGTCATGACCTCAGGGTTGTGAGATTGAGTCTATGTTGGGCTCTGCTAGGTGTGGGCCTGCTTAAGATTCTCTCTCTCCCTCTACCCCTCCCCACCCACTCACTCTTTCTCTCTAAAAATAAATAAATAATTTTTTTTTTTAATGGACCTCTCCCAGACTTTTTCTATCTTTGTTAGAGGGCACTGAAGTCCTTCCCTGTCGTCAAATTGACTACTCCCACTCTCTCTCTCTCTTTGTCTCACACACATACACACACACACACACACACACGCAGGGCAGTCACAGACCACACACATGGAAACACTTCCATCAACTTCTGTATTTTACTCTAACAGCCCCTTCCTTTCACCCTTCCACTCTGGGTCAGGCTGTTCTCACAACTCCTTGCTAAGAAATGTTTTTCTGAAGGAATAAAATTCTCCAAAAGGGCAAAAAGATCACTCTTACTCCCTTACCTGCATAAGATCCCCCCCCCAATTTTGTCCCTTGCTTCTTCAATTGAAACTCAGAATAAATCATAAAGATTAAGTATAATTCAGAAGAAATAATACATTATAAGAATTTTTGCACACATGATTTTAAGTAAACATACAGTTTCTTAGGTATATTAAGCTCATTCCTCTCTCAAGCTGTTGAAATGTGTGCCGACTTGAACTAGCATCCTCTCTCTATGAAGCTTAAGCCCGGCTCCATTCCTCGTGCCTTCAGGTCTCTGCTCAGATAACACCTCATCAGAGAGACTGTTATTCTTAAATTAAAGAGTGCCCCTTGACTTTACCTGTTCCATTAATTCTTTATTGGACGGCCCCACTAGAGTGTAGGTTCCATGAGGGCAATGTTCTCATCTGTCTCTTTGCCATTGTATCTCCAGCATTTAGAAAAATTTCTGACACATAAGAGCATTAATATATTTTAATGGAATGTAAACATAAATGAATAAACAAATCTGGGCCTTTAAGAAACAATGTTAAGAAGAAAAGAGGGATTACATCCTGATTTTAGAGCAGAATGACCTAAATTCAGAGGGGTGTGTGACAGGCTCATATCACACCACTGATGCAGACGGGAAGAAAAGATAAGCACCAGTCAAGATACACTACTTTTCCTTTCACACAGCATGTCCTGAAAATACTAGCTCAATGAAGTACCAGCATTTAGCATTTCCCTGTAAAAAGGATTTAGGGAAAACTGGATTAATATATGGGCCTATGGGTCACAGAAGCCTGGGTTCCAATTCCAAACCCCTGCCCCCTACTCCCGTCAGAAGCATGACCATGCACTTGTGACTTAACTTCTCCTTGGGTCCTCTCTTGAATGGAGAGTAATAAAACTTACCTTACAGACTATTTACAAGGCTTAAATGATAGATAGAAAGTGATTAAGTCAGAAAGTGGTCTACTGAAAGGCTTCAAAAATATTAACTATTATTATTTTCCTAGGATATGGATAAGAGAATTGAGTTTCTGCCTTCTCAGTGGAGTTCAATGATGGACTGATAAGCCTCAGAAGGAAATATGCTAAGTCCTGTGTGTGCATCCTTGGCAAGAAAAGACCACATAAAGGGACAGAGGATAGGAAAGGTTACTTCTAATCTGGCCATGACCAGCAAAATAAAAGGATAGAGCACATGTCATGCGTCTCAAAAACCAGATTCACATCTGATCAAGTTATCAGCCAGAAATGGCTCCTATTTGAGATGGTTTATACCTCACCTGAATGGAGCCTTTGGTGCAAATTAGAAAAGGTCATATTTTTAGGAGAGCAATTAGAAGTCTCTGCCCCTTTAGTGTGAAGAAATCTTCAAGGGTGTCACCCTAGGAAGCAGGGGGCCATGGCTCATGGCCTGGTAAGAAGAGTAAGTATAGTCTAAATTGTAGCCCTGTTCTCTGTGTCCAGGGAAGCTCTGTGCAGTGTCCTAAGTCTGTTCAGAGCCATGGCCACCCAGTGGACCGAGCCTACAGGACACAGCACCATGTTTCAGAAAACCATCCCACCCAGTGTTTCTCTAAGATTAATATAAGGCAGGGCAGGATGGAAACAGAGACTGTGAGGTTATTCTGCTACAGACTCCAAATTCACCAGCTTCTTCTTAAGGAGGCTCTGGGAATGTGTCTGGGAGAGGTCAGTGGCACTTCCTTTCGACAGACAGTTGTGTTCTGAACACCTGCAGGAAATGAAGCCATTCTTCCCTCCACAGATTATATGGATCCTTATTTCTCTAATTTTATTAGTGCTTTTCCACATGCACACACACACAGAATGGAGCCTCCTGTTGGGATACGGTTTTTGCTTTCTGGATGCTTTTTCATTTTCTTGTAAACATTCCCGACTCTCTAATTTTGTACCTGAAGGTCAAAGAAAAGATTTGAGAGCAAAGAAAACAGAGTTCTATTCTACCTGTTCTGCCAGAAAGTCAGGAACAAATTGGGACAAGAAGAGCTATGGCTTCTAAATATATTCAACTGTTTTCTGATATCTTTGGGAATTTGGCAAAGATCTCATCTAATTTTCTGCACTGAAACTCAAGTTGGCTCGATGTGTCATGTTTTCGTCCCCGCTCAAGAAACTTGTAGCTCCTGTTGCCAATTCTATCGAGTTTAGGATCCTCTGCCTGGATGCCTAGGTTCTCCTTTATTTTCTTTCTTTTTTCCTTTCCTTCCTCCTTGTTTGTGTGTTTGTTTATTCTGTCCAAGCCATCATTATTTTTTTCCTCTTTTTCTGAAAACCCTGTCCTCTGGGCAGCCTGGTTTCTTCATTGCCAGATTTCTTTGTCAATTTTTTTTCATTTCCCCTTTATCTTAAAAACAAAATTTAGTTATAAAAAATAACAATACATGAATATTTGCTGCAGAAAAATATGAAAACTTAAGCAAGCCTATGTGGAAGAGACTGGCTGGTTGCTCACCAAACCTGTTTCATTTTCATGGCTGACTTCCTGGCTTGGGATTCACATCACATAAGGTGTTTCTAGGCCGTGGCAGTGAGGAGTCCATGTGCTTCTCCATCTTCTGTTCCCTCATTTGCCAGTTGGATGATGGCAGTGTAATTTCCAAAGCATGTGTTGAACATGGTGGGGCCAAAACCCAGAGTGCTGTGACCTCTGAGCCACTCAGGGGAGTTACACAGCCAGGAACATCTATGTTGGATTTTTCACTTAGAATGTAAGAGAAAGAAATCTTTCTTGTGCTAGGACTTGGAGACTGGGGACCATTGGCTACAGAGATAGTCTATTTTGCTATTTCAAGGTTGAGAACATAAATTGATCCTGTGTCTCAGACTCTTACCCTTAATTAACTGAGCAAATTTAATCTCATCCCCTTTAAACTAATTATTAATAGCAATTAAACAGAGGGAGAGGCAGAATATAATGCAGTGGTTCTCAAGCTTTTCTGCTTATTAGAATTTCCTAGGTAATTTAAACAACAACAACAAAAAAGGATCCCAGGATTCCACTCCAGACCCATTAAAGCAGATTTTTTGAGAGATAGGAGCTAGGTATTTGCATTAAAAAAATTCCCAAATGAGTCTAATATGCATCTAGGATTTGGAACTGAAATTGATAGGCTTCAAAAACAGGTGCACAGGAGAGAAACAGAAGATTCTGGAGGGAAACAGGGAGCTACAGTGACACTTCGGTTCTTAATTGGATCCCCACCACCCTAAACAGTCTTTGTCGCAACAAAATTCTGAGAATTCTTCTTAGTACACCTAACTGGGAAAGAAGCACTATGAATAGTTATGGTTTTCACCTCTTTTGACTTAAGAGACTTGCAAGCTGGTAAAAAGGGAACAAACAGACTGCCTCCGACAAATGTTGAGATTTCAGGGCGACACAGAACTGCAGACCTGACATAACGTCCAAGGAGTTCCTCATCAAAGAAAACTTAGAAAGAAAAAGAAAGAAGGAGAGAAAGACATCACAGAAAATAAAAACAACCAGATCCAAATGATGAATATATTTCAAGGAAAATAGGGACATTATTTATAATTTCATTTTATGTCACTACATAAAAATGATTTTAACTCAATGATGTAAGGACTGAAAGACTAGAGGAAAGGAAGACAGATGTGATGGGACAGAAGCCTGCAGATCAGGGCAGAAATTCAGAACAATAGCCAAAGTAAAAAATGAATGGAAACAAAAAATCGTAAAAAAAAAAAAAAAAAAAAGGAAAAAAAAGAAAATTATTGACAGAATGGGCAAGTTGAAACTAATTGCAACAGAAGTATACATGAAAAAGAAAAACAGGGACTCCTGGGTGGCTCAGGGGGTGAGGTGTCTGCCTTACTGCCTGGTAAGCTCAGGTCATGATCCCAGGGGCCTGCTCAGGGGGGAGCCTGCTTCTCCCTCTGCCCCTCCCCCAGCTTGTGCTCTGTCTCTCTCTCTCTCTCACTCTCTCTGTCAAACAAATCAAAATCTTAAGAAAAAAAAAAGAAAAACAACTTGATAAATGGATTCCAGTGGAGGAATAACTAGTATTTGAGAAATGCAAAAGAGAAATTCATTCAATTATGTACTAAAATATATCCTAAATTTTAAAAAAATGAGCACTATATCTAAATATTCAAAGATTATAAAATATTTCATGAAAATTTGATACAAAACATACAAGCTGCTAGTTAAGCTCCTGAGCATCAGGAATAACCCTAAAGACACTTCAGGCATTAAAAAAAAAAAAAAAAAAAAAGGAAAGAAAAGAAAAGAAAAAAAGAACTTATAAGGTAAAAAAAAAAAAAAATCAGGTGGGCTTCAGATTTCTCTACAGCAACAATGTTCCGAAGACAAAAAAGAATGATCCAAGAATATCCAAATACAAAGGCAATAGGCAGGCAGTCTCAAAAATGAAATATCTCAGAGAACAAAGTACCCATGAATCTCTCTTGAATTCAAACATTCTAATGTTCAAATCCTGTGATTTAAGATACTGTAAAAACTCTCTCAGGAACGAATAAACTGTGAAAAGGACTGATGGTGGGCAGTTAGTAAGTTTCCGTATAAAACTATATCAACTGATGCTTATAGAGCAGGCTGCTAAAGAAAGTTGGCAGTGGAAAATAATAGTGTAACTTAAAACATGGGAAGGGAAAAGGTAAAGCAGGTGAGCAGTCAGCTACCCTCCTTCTCCACCCTGGGAGTGAACTGATATTGCATTAAACTGCAATGCAATGTTAAAGAGACACATTATGTTTTTTTTTTAAAGATTTTATTTATTTATTCGGCAGAGATAGAGACAGCCAGCGAGAAAGGGAACACAAGCAGGGGAAGTGGGAGAGGAAGAAGCAGGCTCACAGCGGAGGAGCCTGATGTGGGGCTCGATCCCATAACGCCGGGATCACGCCCTGAGCCGAAGGCAGACGCTTAACCGCTGTGCCACCCAGGCGCCCCAAAGAGACACATTATGTTTTTATCCTCATTTTCCCCCTTAGTCTTTTAATTTACTTTTCCCTTAAGTTATAATTTTGGAACTAATATCTCTGTGGTAATGCATCATGTTTTAAATTCAAGAATAATTTTAGTTTACTATCCTCTGCTAATTTATATAAAATTTAAATTAATATTTTTTCTTATTTTTTTCTTTTATTTAAATTCAATTAATTAACATATAGTGTATCATTAGTTTCAGATACAGAGTTCAATTATTCATCAATTGCATCCAACACCCAGTGCTCATTACATTCCTTAACGTCCATCACCCAGTTACTCCATCTATCCACCCACCTCCTCTCCAGGAACCTCGGTTTGTTTCCTAGAGTTTTATGGTTTGTCTCCCTCTCTGATTATATCTTATTTTATTTTTCCCTCCCTTCCTCTATGATCTTCTGTTTTGTTTCTTAAATTACACATATGAGTGAAACCATATGATAATTATCTTTCTTTGATTGACTTATTTTGCTTAGCATAATACCCTCCAGTTCCATCCATGTCATTGCAAACGGTAAGGTTTCATCCTTTCTGATGGCTGAATAATATTCCATTGTGTATCTATAGCATATCTTCTTTATCAATTTATCTGTCAATGGAAAATTAATACATTTTATATTTAAAAAATCATCTATACAGTATGAAGTCATACTTAGCAAAATCATCTGTATATGTATCTAACTATCTCTCTATATGTACTCTTAACATTCTTTAGAATAATGCCCAGTGAATAGAAAAGATAGCTATTTTCTGGGTGGCATGATATGAGGTGTTATTTTTATTTTTGTGTAGTTTTCTACACTTTTGAAATATTTATAATCAACAACCATTATTTTTAAAAATGATAAAATGGAAGCAAAAAGCAATAGTTAACAGTGGTTAATTATCAGTGATAGCAATATGGATGTTTACTATTTTCTCCTTTATTCCTGTATTTTTAATTCTCTCTTTAAAAAAAAAAGATAAATAGCTAAAGCCTCCTTTGATGTCATTTGAAATCTTGGTCCCTTCGTAGACAGATTCACTGTTTCCAGTTTGGTATGTTTCCTTCCAGATTCTTTTTCAATGCATGCACTAACATACTTACATATATGGTTTCATTTTTATTTGTGTTTATGTAATATTTTTGAGTTGCATTTTTGTTCAACTACTTTCTCTTTTAAATTGCTAAGTTACAAAGGTCTTACAAAGCAGGTAAAGATCTACCTTTTCTTTAAACTCTGTTTTATATTTCATAATACAGACATACCACAATTTAACTATTCCTCCATTCCTTGTCATGTAGTTCGTTTTCTGCTTTTTGCAATTTGAATAAATGCTAAAATAAGCATCACCGTGCATGCCTCTTGAGCCACAAGTGTGTTTCTCTAAGTTAGATGTTGAGAAATGAAAATGATGGATCATTAGGAACACAGACTTGTTTTTTCTTCAAACTGCTATCCAAAGTATCTATACAAATTTATATTGACATCAGAAGGATCATACCTTTCTAAATGAGCTGTTTCCATTTTCTTATGCTGACTCCATGTAACCTCCTTATTTCAGTTCACATTTTACAAATCTTATATTGAGACCGAATTGACGAGCCAGTAAATGTCTCTGACTCAGTCTCAGTCTGTGTGTCCGTGTGATAGTATTCCTCTACCCCCCACAAGACCAATAA
This sequence comes from Ursus americanus, assembly GCF_024610735.1. NCBI lineage: Eukaryota > Metazoa > Chordata > Mammalia > Carnivora > Ursidae > Ursus > Ursus americanus. The sequence continues at coordinate 21,760,652 of NC_142132.1, read as the reverse complement.
ATAATTGAGCCATTAGAAAAATAGAAATGAAATAATCAACTCAAGTTTTGAAGTATGTCCAAGCACGTTTGAATTGTACGAAAAGACAAGAATGTGTTCTCTGAATATCACTGGATGATGAGCCATCTACTAAAAAAAAAAAAAAGGTATTTGAAGGATGTGGGTTGAAATCTCAAAAACTGGTAGCGACCAGGGAAGGAACGTAAATAGGTGAAGCGGGTCAAGGTAAGACCAATAGCCTGAGAGAGAAGAGAATGTCTTGGGCTCGTTGTTGGGAGACAACAGGGAGAGGTGAGAATAGGACACCCTGGAGGGTTCAATCTATAAAAGTTCAGAAATTCTACATAGCTATTGAACATAGCTATGTAGAATTTCTGAACTTTTATAGGTGGGATATGGATTTGAAAATGTTTTTTAAAATGCTATATAAAATACGCACAGATAATCCCTGGCACTGTACAACTGTATCTTCTGGTTATTAAGTGTGCTGCTACCTCAGATTCTTTCTTGTGTGTCTCTTCTTGTCCTGCTGTAGAGGATATCAGCATGTGTTCGGTTCTCCAGTCCCATCAGCTCTCTGGCTTCTCCACTCCTCACAAGAGGCAACAGGAACCGTAAGTATTATTTTTGATGAGAACAAAATTTAGCACTTCTATCTATGGATTTGAGTTACATTGATCACCATAGTAACTAGACAAAAATATAGTTTGTGTCATATATTTGAAAATAATACGGTACATAGGTCATGCCTGGGAAGTGCAGAGGAAAGAGGATGGGAAAGAAAAATGTAAGATTTAAGTCTTTGTAGAACAATGCATAGAATTGAATTACATAATATCTGTTTGCTTCATTAATAGTTCATTTTATAGTGGTAGAAAATGAGGTCCAGAGAGGTTATGTGACTTTTCCAAGTTTACTCAGTAACTAAGGCTGGCGTGTTAGTCCCTATCTCCTAAACTCACTGCTTTGCTTTTTTCTTTTTTTCTGTTTTAAATAAATTGTTCTCCCCAAATGCAAGGGAAAATCTTGTTTTCAAAAGTCTACTGGGCAATATTGCTTATAGTGCTGTTTGGTGGTCTTCCAGAAGTCAGTGTTGGCATAGGAATTTTATTTGGGAGATGATTCTAGGACACATTGGTAGCTCAGTGAGGAGAGGATATTGGGAAGAGGAGGCAGTCAATAGGATGCATTGTCAAGCAAGGTACCATTTAGTGTACAAGGCTTCAATTTTCTGGAGAGCTCTTGAAGCCAGTGTATTACATGTATCTCAGAGTAACTTCACCTAAAGAATGAGAAATCATTTGTAATTACTACTACTACTCATTTGCTGAATTTCACTCCTGATTGGTACTGACTGAAACGTTGAGCATACGAGACATGTAAGCAGAGCTGGCAGAAGTATCCACAGAATACATTCAAGCAAGGAGATGCGTGGGATGGTAGGAGAGCATGGTTCAGAGAGAAGACGCTGGGCAGCATGGCCTCTGCTACAGTCCAGCTTCTGTACCCGCATCCATTCAGCAAGCAGCTTAAATGGGCTTCATCCTGTCATGAACACTTTAATGTACAGCCCATCACAGCAGTTTCTGCTGCTGCGGGTTTTACTAAGGTACTCACTGCCTTCAATGTCTCTCTCTCCTACCAGGCATTATCAAATCCCCTTCAAACTTGTCCAGCCCTTGGCTACTCTAGATTGATTTGTCTGTGTCATAAACCAGACCAGCATCCCTATGGGGTCTGATCTATTTATCATGCCCTCACTAAACTCTGGTTCTAACTTCCCATTCATGATTATAATTGGGGATAGAAGAACCAAAATATATCCCAGTGAATACCCTAAATTATAGACATCTCTTCTGTCCCATTATGTAGCAGCAACCAGATCTCATGATAATTGGGAAGATTACCACTACCAGAATAGCAACTCTTTTCTTTGCTGCTCATATAACAACAATAAGAGACCAAATGACCAACAGCAGCTATATTCTCAAGTTTAATAGAACTTTTAATTTATCCCTCAGCAGAAGCATTCTCATCCTGGAAAACTGAACTTCTAATTCAGCAAATCCCTAAATCTCCAAATGGATTACTGAGAGCGATGGCAAGTAGATCCATTCCTCAGTCCACCTTCTAGTTTCCCACTCTTGGTGTTTCACCTATTAGGGAAATTACCCCATGTAATGGCTCTTGTTTCAAAGTATAAGACAAGTTTTAAAGGATAGCAGCTCAAGCCCTCACCTGGTGCCTCACTAAGCTTTTAGGAGGTCATTTCAATATTGCATTGACTGGTAGTGTCTGAGAGATGTGTATATGGTAGGATGAATGGATTCCATGGTCATTTGCATTTTTTTTTTTTTTGCATCTCCTTCACAGTGAAATGGACACCACAATACTCAACACATTATGAGCAACTCCAATCATGAATTCACTTAACAGGCTGTGGTCAGGTGCTTAATATATGCAAGATGAGGTAACATAGCACATGCTGTTTTATTCATTCATTTATTCAACCATTCACTCATTAATATATTTCTACTTCTTTTATAAATTCATTTAATTAAGTGAACATGCCTAGTAATATAATTTTGTGTGCAAAGTTCAATGCATTTTTCATATGTAGTCACTTAGGTGAATGTGACAACATCAAGGTATAGACTATTTCCAGAACCCCACAAGGTCCCTGATAACCATTTCAAGTTAATGCTTCCAAAGAATAATCTTCTTAGGCTAAAACTTAGATGAACACATAGATTGTTTTAACCTTTCTTAAGCATCATATAAACAGAATCTTACGACTTACGCTGTTCTGTTTCTGGCTTCTTTAGCCGAACATAAAGTTTGTGAGCCTCATTCATGTACTTAGGGACATCAATAATTTGTTCTTTTTATGAATATACAACAATTTACCCATTCCAGTGTTAATGAGCATTTGTAATATTTCTAGTTCGGGGTCATTATGAATAAAGTTATACTCATATTTTGGTGGATTTATTTACTTATTTACCTTGGGTATGTTTCAAGGAATAGAAATCTTGGACTGTAGTATAGGTATGCTTAACTTTAATAAATTCTACAGAGTAGCTTTCCCAAGTGGCAGAATTAATTTGCACTCCCAGCAATATTCAAAGGTTCCGGTTGCTCCCATTCCTGCAAGCATTAGTATTTTAAGTCTTTTTATTTTATTCATCTGGTGGGATTGCAGTGGTAGCACATTACACTAATATTTGCATTGCCATGATACATGGTGATGTTGAACAACATTTGATGTACTTATTAGCCATTTGGTTATGCTCTTTTATAAAGAGACTGTTCCAAAAGTTTCTCCCACATTTTAACTGGATGGTTTGATTTTGTTATTACTGATATTTGAAAATGATTTATATGTTCTGGATATGGGTTTTTTCCCCAGATATATTCTGTTATCAAAAATGTTCTCTAAGTCATCAATTATCTGTATCTATTTTAAAAAGTGCATTTGTTGATGAATTAAAAAATCCTTAGGTTCTGAAGATATCATTTTACACCTTCTAGAAAGATTTACAACTGTAATCTTCATATTTAGGTCTATGATTCATCTCTAATTGTTTATATTAGGACTTAAGAATATGGTGCTTGCAGGGGCACCTGGGTGGTTCAGTTCGTTAAGTGTCTGCATTTCTGCTCATGTTGATCCTGGGGTCTTGGGATGGAGCTCACATCTGGCTCCCTGCTAGGTGGGGAGCCTGCTTCTCCCCCTCCCTCTGCCCCTCTTCCCCCCGTCCCACTTGTGCTCTCTCTTGCTAGCTCTCTCTCTCGTAAATAAAATCTTTTAAAAAAAGAATATCATTCTTATAAATATACAATTGCTTCTCCATGATTTAATGCCAAGCCTATCCTTTCCACCACTTTAATAAATTATAAATTAAGTCATAAATTAAGTGCCCATTATATGTTGATCTATTTTGGGAGTTATTATAGTCTATCAGTCCATTTGTCCATGTTTCTGCCAACATAATATTGAAATAATTATGTGTTTTATAATAAGCCTTGACATCTGGTAGCATAATTACTCTAACTTTCTTTGCCTTCAAGATTGTCTTGGGTCTTATAAGTCTTTGCGTTTCCCTATAAATTTCAGATCCAACATGCTAATTTTCACATATTTATAAGTCAGTATCATAACTCTGAGAGGAATGTTTTGAATCTATAGATAATTTTGAAGAAGGACATCTAACATTGTTGAGATTTTTGATTCATAGGCATCAATTGTTTCTCAAATTATTTGGTTTTTTAATTTCTCACAGCAATATATTATAATTTTCAGTGGAGAAGTATTTTCCTAGATTTATTCATAAATATTTCTTTTCCTGCTGTGGTAAATGTAATTTTTATTTTCCATTATTTTTGAATGCTAGTATGTAGAAATATATTTTATTTTGTTGTTGAATATGTACTCAGAAACTTTGCTAAAATTATTTATAATTTTCATAGTTTGTTAGTAGATTAAAAAAATACTTCAACGCAGTCTTAAGGTTAATGGGTTAAGAGAGTTTTCTTCTTATTCTCTGTTACTTGCAGATTTTATATGTCCGCCGTTCTTATATGTCTATCACCTGTCTACATTATTGCTTTATTGCTCTCACTAAAACATCAAATACACGATTGAAAAGAAGCTCCTTTCTATTCTCCCCCCCCCACCACCACTGTTTGTCCTCTGAGGGGCTAGTGCCTCTTTTTTCATGATACTGGCCTGAGTTTTCTTTCCAGTCTCTCATGTATCTCATATTACTTAGCTCTGCAAATTTTGAAAGAAATTACATTCTCCTTAGGCCCTGTTATTTTTTTCTTCCCCATATATCACTCTACTCCCCTGTTCTCTGTATTGTCCTCCACATGGGGGAAACATGATTTTGCATGTAACAGATATCCAGGTGTAACCCCAAATGAAGCCATGAGGTTTGTAAGGAACCCCAGAGTTACAAGAATCATCCTAGAGACAGAGAACTAATTGGTCTGCCACAAGATCTTTGTGATCATGACGCTTCAAGGCGCCGGAGGAAAGTGGAGACTGGCTGTACTCCCAACCGAGAGGCTGGCACATTCATCCATCTCTCTTCAGTCAAAGTGTACTTGAATCTGAGGGTGGTAGTGATTCTTGATCCCTATCTCCACAGATCTCCTGGTGCTTTCTAATACCTCTCTTCCATAATCTACTCAGGGCTCATGGGCTGATAGTTGAACAATAGCTCACTCTCCCCACGAAGACATTTATTCACACTATGAAATACATATGTCACTTGTATTGCCACTCCTAATACAATTTATCTTACCCAAACTACTTATTAATACAATGTGTGATTCCCAAATGACTTGGATAACACTGCTCTGACTAAATGTTATTTAAAAGCATGCTTTAGGAAAAAAAGTCACAAGTTATGCCTCCTTGGTTATTTTAATTTTCTTTTATCATATTTTGGCAATACATAATAAGCATACATTGAAATAATGAGACATTATACAGCATGCATTAATTACCACAATATTAACAGAGTCTGTGGCTGTGATTTAGAGCTAACAATAGCCACCTGGGGCAAAATTTGAAAAAAAAAAAAAAAAAGAAAAGAAAATTACCTGCTACGTTTTCCTCCAAAACAGAACATGTATTGTAAATGTTTTGCAAAGATTGGCTTTATTTTTCTTTTTTATGCATTTTCTTTAGTTCTTTCAGAAAGAGCAACTCTTGTCCTAGACAACAGAAAAGACATGAACTAATGACCTTCTGGAACACAGGGGCTGTTCAAGGGACTACTACAAGTGCCACCAACACATGTGATTTATTTCTTGGCTGATATTCTTTTTTGTTCTTGTTATAGTTTTTCCCCCAGGAAAAGAGAAGCACTCAAAGGTTGTTTCAGTTAACCCTTGATCCATTTTTTGATTTGCGTAGTCTTTCCCCAAATGTCATCTCTGCTTGTCACGCATTCCATCTAGCCAGATGCAGTAACACATTGAGATGCAGCAGAAGAGTGGTTAGTTACTTGTGCTCTGGGATCAAACTTCATTAAGTCCCAATTCTGCTATTTACTAGCTCACTGCAGGCAAGTTACTTTGTCCCTCTGAACATTGATTTCCTGATCTGTACCCATACACAGACAAATTCCAAATTATCATTGTGGGTTTTGTATATATATAAATGATTAGCTATTATTATATAGGTGCCAATAATGGTAGTACAAAGTAGGCCTCCCTCAGTTTACCGTTTCTCCTCATCCCACAGGTTTTCACATATACAATCCTAAGAGCATGACGCTTGCTGGATGATGGGGTGATACCATCCTTGAGTCCATTTTTTTAAAAAAAGATTTACTTATTTGAGAGAGAGAGAGTAGGGGGAGGGGCAGAGGGAGAGAGAGAATCTCAAGCAGACTCCATGTCCGGCACAGAGCTTGACCTAGGGCTCCATCCTACAACCTATGAGATCATGACTTGAGCCAAAATCATGAGTCAGATGCTTAACCGACTGAGCCACCCAGGCGTCCTCCATTTTTAAGTTAGTAGGTCGAAGTGCTTCTATATGATGCAACTTATTTTTTTTCCTATTTATTGTTGCAATTCAGATGGCCACTGAGGGCTTCACTACTCTCAGTGCCCAGGTAGAAATAATTTAAACACGTTTAATAACTAATTTAAGCCTGTAATTGGATGTATGTGTCCTCCAAGAGTTCAACAAGGTACAATGAGACTTCTGATTCTGCATTACTTCTGATTCTGTATTAAGAATCACTAATTTTCTGCATCTTTGTGATGCACTCTCTCTCCCTAAGAACTCTTAACTTGACATGAAATGCAATACATTCTTGTGGTGCTAGTAGAACTGTCAGAGGATTCTTTGAGTCCCCAAGGGGACCAGACAGAGACAGGATTAAGTTGTCCTGCACAACTTGCACTAACTTTTTGCCTCTTCTCTCTTCTATCAATTCTTTCTTTCCACTTTATTCTGGATCATTCCCAAGAATTCAAAAATTTTCTCTGCCTGTAATTCAGCTTCTCCTCTATTTGGCATCTTGATGTTTTGCACGCATTCAGAGTAATGGAGACCTCACAAGGATTTGGGGGATGTGTGGAAGAAGTAAGGAAATGAGTGATACTATATAATACAAAAAGGATACACTCATACAGAGGGAGTCCATAAAGATCTCTTTTAATTTATGGAAACATGTTGATATTCTAAGACAAGCAAAATACAAACACAAAATCCTACTAAATCTGTAAAGGAAAGAGAGCTAAAGCAAATCATACCAAGACAAATGGACCTAACTCAGTCTCAAAAGGATAATATAGCTATAATCAAGGAAAAATGAAAAAACAGAACAAAAACCCTTAATCTAGGTAACTTTTTATACACAGATTTATACTAATTTGATTATACATGTTCATATGACATGGGAGGAAGTAAACTGAACTCTGCTTTGAGTTTAAGTGGTGTGGTTGATACAATCATGAAACTATTTCACTGTACTATCCATTTACACAAATGAGCAAAAGTATTGATAATATTGGGGCGCTAGTTTCTCACTATGGACAAAAATGGAGATAAATATGGAGTGGAGGAAAGCAATGATGAATTCTGTGGGGATGGACCGAACTGTAAGTTTTAACTATTCCAACTGGCAAAAGGTTCTTTAAGTAAGAAATGACACCAGAGTAAAGATAAAATCTTGATTATTGAGTATAAGATTCGGTCTTAGGGTAATATACATCCAGTGTATGGTTGTAACATCCTTTGTTAAATATATAGTGCTGCTGTGTGACCATTCTCAGGGAGAAAACTAGAGTGTTTCCAAGAATATGAGGCATGTTGTCCCACAGCACCCATATTGACAACCCAAATTCCAAAGAGCAGTTCAAAGGGAAAGGGTCCTCTGAACTCTCAATTTTCTGTAAGAAGGAATAAAGCTATTCAGCTGCGAGCACAGGCCATGCCTCATGGGAAAGGAAGGATGCCATGGAGGGAAGAGAAGTGTCCAGAGTCCAGAAAAAAGAGCCACAGGGACCACTCTGTATGCGTGTGTGTGTGTGTACGCACTGGTTTTGGGAGATGGGGAACATTTTTTTCCTTCACCTTCCCGTGGACATTTTGTTTCACTTTGTTCTGCCTTCTCCCTGCCATGGTCATGTTCTTCCCAAATGTCAAGGAAAAGAAAAGAAACAGCCACTGCCACTGCATCACTAGGTCTCCATACTGTTTGGTTCTTCAATCTTAAATGTTTTCCAGGAGCTATCCCTGAACAGATTCCATACAGGTATACTGTATACCCATATAGTTAGAAAATCGTCCTTTTAAAAATTAGTCTAGACATAATGTTGAGTATTGTGACTATTTGAATTAGAATCTTGGGAATGATTTTTCTCTTAAATTGAAAAATGGAAAGAAAAGTGAATTAAAAATAATTAGGATAGGGGCATCTGGGTGGCTCAGTCGTTAAGCATCTGCCTTGGGCCCAGGGTGTGACCCCCGGGTCCTGGGATTGAGCCCTGCATCGGGCTCCCTGCTCTGCTGGGAGCCTGCTTCTTCCTCTCTCACTCCCCCTGCTTGTGTTCCCTCTCTCGCTGGCTGTGTCTCTGTCAAATAAATGAATAAAATCTTTTAAAAAAATAATAATTAGGATAGGGCATTCTCTTTTTTTCCCTCCTCTTTATGGATATTCTTTCCTAAACACTCATAATATGGCCCAGATGCTGTATAAGTATTTCACACATACAATCTTAATTATTTTACACATCTTATTTAGTACACAAAACTTTAGTATTAGGTATGATTAAGTCATACAGGAAATAAGACTTAATACTTCTCACAGGATTTTATAAGCCACCAACTTCACCTACCTAACCTTAATACAATTTCACCTACCCAACCTTATACCATTCTAATTGAAGCCTTATCAAGTAAGGTAGACGTGGAAATTGTGATGCTGTTTCCTGATTCATGACCAAAGAAGGCAGGTATGAACTCCCAAGAAAGCCACCACACTTAGAAAGCTATGGAATAAAAAAAAAAAAATTGCGTATATATATATATATATATACACACACATATATATATACACACACACACATATATATATACACACACATACACAAACACACACATATTCCATATATATGTAATAATGGGGCTTTGGGATGGCTTCTGCAAATTTTGCTCAGTGAGATAACATAATCATATTTATAATCACAGTTACTTTAAAGATTTTATAGAAGGTACACTTATGTAGTATTCTGAACAGAGAAATATCTTCAGACTTCATTGATATCTTTCAATGTATGAAGTATTGTTGTAGATTGTTATGGAGAGGTGTTAAAGATAAGAGAGGCTGAGCTATATTTTCTGAGGATAATTTGAGTTTCAGCATCTAATTTCCAATTCTGAGTTTCTATAATATGATTCACAGCATATCTCTGAGAGAATTATCAAATTAAAAATCCTTGCATCTATGATCAATTAGAGCTCCCTTCCAGGAACACCTCAGTAGGGCCTCCCAATGCCAAAGATTGCTGCCCCAGCAGCCCTGACCCCATTACTATCCCATAAAATAACACGTCCTACACACACATGGTGCCTAAAACATTTAGGGGATTTCAGACTGTAAGCAACATCAATACAACCATACTAACAAAGAATAATGGCCAAATCTATAATGGCATTTAAAGTTAAACTTGAAATTCAGTTAGACACCTGGAGGCATGATATGGTATTACCACAATGCCATAAACGACCTAGTTTTTTCTGCTGTGCCATCCTCAGTATGTTGATGAAGTTACTTCTTATATTTGCAACATGATTCCCTCCTCCAAGCATCAATTTTTCATGCAACAGAGTCTAGAACTGGAAAATGAGGGCAGGGAGAAAATGTGGGTTTTCCTTTGTAAATCTCATTTTATTATGGAGTAAAATATATTTCATATCAAATTGATATGAACCAAGGGCCTCAGAGGGGAGGGGGGTGGGGGAATGGGATAGACCGGTGATGGGTAGTAAGGAGGGCACGTATTGCATGGAGCACTGGGTGTTATACACAACTAATGAATCATCGAGCCTTACATCAGAAACCGGGGATGTACTGTATGGTGACTAACATAATATAATAAAAAAATCATTAAAAAAAAAAAGAATTAGATCGCATAACCTCCTTTAGATTCGGGGAAGGCTGATAATGTATCTCTCCTCCCCACATAAACGAGAAGGTAAAATTTGTAAAGTATGATATTCACTAAAAAATTATCAGAAACGAAAAGAGTACGTAGTAAAAAAGACCCATTATCAGGAGAAAAATTAATTAATAGAAACACACCCAGAAATGACCAAAATGACAAACTTGATAGACACTGGCATTGCAACAGTTATTATAAATATTATTATTACAAAAATATTGCATGTATTAAAGATGCTTGAGTAAAGGGTATACTCGTTAAGTAGAGACATAGGCGATACAAAAAATATCCAAATCAGATTTTTAGAGATGAAAACATCTGAGGTGAAAATTATAATGGAAGAGATTAATGGTAAATTATGATTGGTAAAGACATAGTAATAGAGACTATCTAAAATAAAACAGAGGAAAAAACTGACAAGTTCAAATGCACATCATCAAAATACAAGATCAACATACAAAAAGTTCAATTATGTTTTCAGTAAAATGAAAAATAAAAGTTCCAAACTAAAAAATACCACTTATAATAAAATACAAAATACTTAGAAGTAAATCTGACAAAAATGTGCAAAACCTGTATACAGAATACCAGAAAACATTGCTCACAGAAGTTATAGTAGACCTAAATAAATGGAATTTTTTTTTAAAGATTTTATTTATTTATTTGACGGAGAGAGACAGTCAGCAAGAGAGGGAACACAGGCAGGGGGAGTGGGAGAGGAAGAAGCAGGCTCCCAGAGGAGGAGCCTGATGTGGGGCTCGATCCCATAACGCCGGGATCACGCCCTGAGCAGAAGGCAGGCGCTCAACAACTGAGCCACCCAGGCGCCCAACGACTGAGCCACCCAGGCGCCCCTAAATAAATGGAAATTTACGTCATATTCATGGATTGGAAGATTCGATATTGTTAAGATGTCAGTTCTCCCCACAATTATCTATATGTTTAACACAATCCTAACCTCAGTAGGCATTAGTTGGTAGAAATTGACAAGTTTTGTTTTAAAATTCATAAGGAAATGCAAAGTATCTAGAATTGCCTATACAGCTTCAAAAAAGAAGCTGGTAACCTAAACCACCTGACATCGAGACTTTTAAAATAAATCTAAACAACCAAAACAGTGTAGTATTAGAAAACAGATAAATAAAACAAAGTAGGAACGAAGTAAAAAGTTCAGAAATTGGTTCACACTCATAAAGTCAATCGATTTTAATAACTGTGCAAAGGCAATAAAAAAAGAAGAAGAATTTCAATAAGTGGTCCTGGAACTATTGGATGTGTATGTGCAAAAAACAAAAGAAATAAGGAATTATGGCTCATAATTCATCATATTAAAATTCACTCTAAAGGATGATAGATTTAAGTGTGAAACCTAAGACTATAAAAATTATAGATGAAAACATAGGAACACGTTTTTGTTTCAGGAGAAGTTTTCCTGGGTAAAGTACTAACAGCAAGATCCATAAAAGGAAATAATGATAAATGGGACTTCAACAGACACTACTAGGAAAAATGAAAATATAAACCACAAGCTGGGATGAAATATTTGCTAATCTGATAAAGGACTTATATCAGAATATATAAAGAACTCTTGAAATCCAATAATAAGAGAACAGCTCAATTAAAAAATGGTTACAAATTTTAAGGCCAAAGAAAGTATATGGGAGTCAAATAAGCATATGAAAAGATTTTCAGCATAATTATCTATCACAAATGAAAACCATAGTGGAATACCACAGCATAAGAATGTATTAAATTAACAAGACTCACTATGCCAAGTGTTGGTGAGAATTGGGAGCAACTGAAACTCTCATACATTGAAAATGGGAACATCAAATAGAATGAACCATGTTAGAAACATTGCACAATTTTTAAGAAGTTTAAGAAGTTTTATATAAATAAATATATATATACACATACAAACACAGTATGAATCTTATTCAGCCTTAAAAAGAAGAAAATCCTGAATCAAACTTGATGCCATCATGCTAAGGGAAATAAGCCAGACATAGAAAGACAATTTCTGTACACTGTCACTCGTATGTGGAATCTTTATTTTTTTAAATATTTATTTATTTAACAGACGAATCATTGAACATTAGATCAAAAACTAATGATGTACTATAACTTGGCTCATTGAATTTTAATATGTGGAATCTTTAAAAAAAAAGTGTAAAACTTCAATAAGCAGAAAGGTGGTTTTAGAGGCTGAGGGGTTGGGTAAATGGAGACAGCCTAGTAAAAGAGTACAAACTGTCAGTTAAAAGATGAATAAGATCTGAGGATCTAATGTATAACATGGTGATACAGTTCATAATACTGTATTGTTTAACCGAAATTTGCTGAGAGTAGAATTTAAGTGTTAGCGAAAAAAAAAAGGAAATGTGTGAAGGGATGTGATGGATACGTTTATTAACTTGATCGCAGAAACCCTTTCATGGTATATACTCATATCAAGTCATCATGTTGTACACTTTAAATATATTATCATTTTATTTGTCAATTAAATGTCAATAAAGCTGAAAAAAAGGAGTTACATATATACCTACGAAATGATCCAGACATTCTACCTAGTTATTGTCTTAAGCAGGATGAAAATGTACATCCATGCAGAGGCTCACACAAAAATGCTAGCTTTATTCATAATAGATAAATTTGAAAGTGACGCAAATGTTCATGAGCACGTGAACGGATAAACAAGTTGTTATATATCCATACAAGAGCTTGCCACCCACGAATAAAAGATAAATGACTGATACATTCAGGATCATTAATAAAATTTAAAAAGAATATACTAAGAAGCCAGATATAAAATACTAATATATGATTCTATCAATACAAATTTTTAGGAAAGGCGAAGTTATAATGAATGAAATCATATTGGTGGTAGTCAAAGACTGGAAAGGAGAAGGGAATTACTGCACGCTACACAGGAAATATTTTGGGGGTGATGGAAATGTTATACGTAATGATTAAGGTGGTGGTTAAAAAACTATATATTTATCAAAACCCATTGAATTACACACTTTAAGTTGTTGAATTTTATTGCATATAAATCATACCTCTGTTGAAGTGAGGAAAAAAAGGGAAAATTATTCAATCAATGGATTTATCAGTTAACTGGAGAAAGGATTCGTGAACTCAAAATCTAACCAATTTCAACAAATTCCAAAATAGAATTTTCTAAAGAATAATAAAACGTAGAAGACAAAAAGAAACCCAAATGTAAGAAATATTTGAGGCATACCAAAAAGTTATAAGAATAAGAAGAGTCACAGATAGAGAAGAGAGAATGGATAATATTTGAAGATAAAATGCTTGAAAAAATATTAACACTAATGAAAGATATAAACCTAAAAATTCAAGGAGCTCTGCAAATGCTAGACATGATACACACACACACACACACACACACAATACACACTTCGGCTTATTATGCAAACAATGTTGAGAACCAAAAAGAAAGAAATATTACATTCAACACAAAATGAATAAAAGACATTATCTTCAATAGAACAACAACAAAACTAATTTCTTAATACCTCAGTTTGAGAAAGTAGTCAAAGTAGTGAAAGAAAATAATTTCTAATTTAGAGATAGCCGGTGAAAAAATAATTTAAAAATGTGGAGGATGTATATTCTGTTTAAAAATGTTGGTGTTCTAATAGAGCAAATGGTAAAGTAATGATTTTCATTAGGTCGTATTCAGTCAAGGATTACATATATAAAGCAGTTTGCTTTATATTGCATTCTGTTGTTTCCAACATATCCAATGAAAAGTATAAAAAATAACACATTACTAGAATAAAGTAAGTTAAAATATATTAATTCAAATGAGGAAGAGAAAAAGTGAAAAAAATCAGTAAACATAAGCCAAATAGAAAATAGAGGTGGGAGTTACAAACTCACTATAAAATTAATTACATTAATTTTAACTGAATGAATTATTCTAAGTTTTAGATTTTTAGACTATTTAAAAGCAAAGATCAACTATATACTACTTACTACAGACCAATTTTATATATTAAATTTTATACCAATAGTCTAGGGAAGAAAAAGAAAAACTCCCATTTTCCCCCACATATGCCAACAGACATATCTTATAAGAAAGCAAAACAAAGCAAACAAACAGAATAAAAGCTAAAGATGTTTTGCTTATTGGAAGCAAAAGCTTACATACTAAGCTTCAACTAAGTTTTCTTTCAATGCTCAATCCTTTCCTTCTTTGGGGTTTTTTCTTAAATATTTATTTACTCGCTTCTTGTTGACATTTAAAATGCCTGCATCAAGAAAACCTGGATGACATGCTATGTAGTCCTAATTTCTCCATTGTTTACTTCCCCAGTGTCGTCATAGTTCCTTCATGGATATAATTTTCTATTTTTGTCCTATTAGCAAAAATAATTTCATATGTGGCTCAGAGGAACAGTTTGAATTCCATTTGGAATTTGGAATGGTAGCTCAAATTCCATATGGAACTTAGAAGCTGAATTGATCTATCCAGATCACCAATCTTAAAGCAGATTTCAGAAAAGGAACTTGGCACCTTTTTCTCTCTCACTATATCCACACCAGGCAAAGTTTTTCTAATGGAAGATTTAACAAGGGACTATGGCTTGTGATATACATAGCAGAAGGCTAACTCTTGTCAATTTTATTCATGCAACTGCTTACAAATGAAAAAAAAATCTCTGATAGTTCAATTTTAGCAATATGGAAAGAGTTAGATGTGTTTTCAAATACATTTTCCCCACGAATACTCTAACATGTTTTAAAATTATACTGACAGAAAAACAATTGCAGCAGCTTTTAAACTAATGATACAATCCTATGGATAATTTCCTCCAAATAGTTCATAGATGGGAATGAATGAATCATATATCATTGCAGGAAGAAATTTCCCTCAATGAGCTTTACCTGCTGGAATCTCAATTCATTACAGATCAAGTAAAAGCTTTTATTTGAAATAAGACTCCGAAACTGGCTCTGGAGCAAAACCTAAACCCTGAGGGGAGACAGCTGTGAATATATTTGGAACTTCTCAGTCTCAGGGAGGGCTTGTGTTCCGAACATCTCTCTTTGACGCACGGGAACTTGGTGAAGTATCCCAGTGGCGTAAGTGATTTCCAACAATTGTGCACAGATTATCATCTTAATGTGGTGTCACTTTGTCCTGATGAGCTGTCATCGTCCCACTGTTGCAACGGTATGTCCCTCTCATTTTCTCTCTTGCCTTCAGGATGGCACAGGTATAGGAATGTTTGTCAGTGAAGCAAAGAATCTTAAAAACCAAATGCCTGTGAGTTCCTGGAAATAGGCAAAGAGAAATTAAATGTAGTCCAACTCCAGAGAGCATTTTGTATCTTTGGACTGCTTTTGAAATATGTTTAAAGAAATATAAAGCAACGTGCTTTTACACCAGAATTAAAAAGTAATAATGTAAATCTCTCGCCTCAAGTAAAAACAGAAGTTAGGTGGGAAGTACTGTTCACTTTTCATTGCCTAACTGCTCCTTTGCTTGACTCGGGGCTACGTCTGTGGGAGGGAGGAGGACAGCTTACCTGAGCAACTAAAGATTCAAAGAGAGCAAATACTTGACGCAAAGTTCACACCTACAGCTCATGGACTCCCTCTTTACGCTCATCATCTGCCTTATGCTGGGTCTTAGCATGAGTGTTATTCTTGTCTCTCCACATAGAATATGACTGGTTTCCCAGGGCTGCCATAGCAAATTGCAACAAGTTGGGAGGCTGAGAACAATAGACATTCATTGTCTCAAATTTCTGGAGGCTAGAAGTCTGAATCAAGAGGACAGTGGGGCCATGCTCCCTCGGCAGGCTGGGGAGCATCCTTTCCTGTCTCTTCCTAGCTTCTAGTGGAGGGCATCGATGCTGGTGTTCCTTGGCTTGCAGCTGCATCACCTCCCTCACTGCTGTCATCACATGGGATCCCCCAGCGGATCCTTTCACAGCTCTCTTATAAAGACACCAGTGAGAGTGGATGAAACCCCATCCTAATGACCTCATCTTAACCTGATTAAATTTGCAAAAACCCTATTTCCAAGAAGAATCGCACTCACAGGTACTAGGATTTAAGATTTCAGCATATCATTTTAGGGGCACAATTCAACCAGTAACGGACCATAAGCTCTTTATAGACAAAAAATTCCTCTTGTCCTCTTCTGTGTCACCTGTGTCTCCTAGGATAGTGTTCATCACACTAATATTCAGTATTTGGTGTGCTACAGAACATGAATTTTGTTGAAAACTGCCTTTTAGCTGAGAAAGCTGCTTTGGACAAGTGAATACCAAATTTGGGGGGAGCTCAAGTATATAATATGGTGTACCTATTAATGGGAGAACCAGAGAGGTAGGCAGAGTCAGATGATTGGGACTTTGGCCCTTCTGTGGTTCTTAACTACTTTAATTACTTATAACAGTGTTTCTTTATCAATCCTAAGAAAGAACATCTCTTCTGCCTCTCCTACTTGGATATAATGAATATAAAAGACTTATGAATGTAAAACATGTATAATGCCAAGCAAATTCCCAGGCATCAGTATTAACCAGAGCCCATGGCACCACAGTGCTCTCTGGGCGCCAGAAAACCTTCAAAGGAGAGCAGATGCTGGTTGTGCTCTTCCTAGGTCTGTTTTGATCCCCCTCACTACTCCTCTGCAATCATGCATCTATTAGCTTTCCTGCAAAGAGCTTCCACCCATAACTTTCTTTAGAGTATACTCTTGGGCTACAAGGGGCACTTTGCTTTTATGGAGATCTAGAAATTCCAGGGAGTTGTACCACTCTGCCTGGTCCACGGCAGCTTGCAACCAGTAAATACTTGATAAGGGGTGACAAATACTTAGCTTTCTTTTCTCAACCTAGAAGAAATCTGAGTTTTTTAGCTCCTAGGACTTCTCATGAGATCAGATTAAGGATGGGGTTTCAACTGAAATTGAGACTTAGTTTGGCTTCTTCTCTTTATTAACGTACCTTCCTAATCACATACTAGTTTCTTCCCAGGAACATTTCCTTACTAAACCCCTCAAAGAGGCACTCTAATTTTGCAGGCTTCTTTTAGAAAGTCTGACCTCAGACAGCTGGTCCTTCTAAGAAAAGAATTCTGGAGGTAGAACTCTCATTGGCCAGCTGGCACTGAGGAACCCATTATGGTGGAAAGGGAATGTTGGTAACCCATGGCATGCGGTAGCTCTGCAATTGCTGGGGCTTAATCTCCACTCAGATGGGGGTGGGGGTACGGATGGGATGGGTTGTGCAGTATCACTGGAATTTGTATGGATGGCATGAGTTGTGTGGTATCACTGGAATTTGAGAGACGAGGGAAACGTAGAAATCATAGAGGGCAGTGGAACTGAAGAGATTGCTGCTGAGTAACACTGAAGCACTAAAGAGAGAACATGACTAATGTGACCATTAACAATTTAAGGTACTATAGAAAATCCTGGTGGTTTACATGGCAGCATTTAAAGTTTCCTTCCCCAGTGGCCAGAGAACAAACCGTAGTGACCACCAAGGACTGGACTTAATTATAGGAGTAGTCGAACCTGCGAGAAGGCTAAATGTGCAGGCTTGGTAAGCCTCTAATGCCCAAATCAGCACGTTGATGGGGAGGAAGTGGAAAACTTAGACCTGGGTGGGGACATTTCATTACACTTTCCTGTTAACTTTGAAACTCCAGGTTGCCCTGGAGCCTCTGGGCCTGGAGAAACAGCCTGCTTCCCCTTGTTACAGGCCCATGGCCCATCATTTGACCAAAGACCATGTGAAGACTTCAAGTGAGACAGCTGCCTGCAGGGTCTTCCCTCTGGATATCAGAATAATAACTAAGGACAAGTCTCAACATGGCCTTACTGAGACATCCTGTGCCAGCTAAGAGAAAGAGGGATTATATTCAGCAATCATCCACTGACGATGACCTGAATCATATATCCAGGCAGGAACTGAGAGATTACATCTAATAATAGATTTTGTGTCTATAGGCGCACTCTCTTGAATCTCAAGTCTTGACACCCAGGCCAGCACCCCTGGAACTGGTTCTAAGATGCTTCTATAATGACTCTTAGAAGGTTGGAAAAAACAGCCCATGGTAAGTGTAGTAGAGAGGCCAGAACTGCTTTGGCATAGTGTCTGGGTAGAGATTAAGAGACTCATAACTTGGAATGCTAGAATGGAACTATTATATAAAACTGGAAAAATCATCATCTAGCTATGTTCCTCGAGAGGGCCCCAAAGATTTTCTCCCTGCTAAGATGATAAGGAATGTGCTGGTAAGAAGTCATTGACATTGGTGAGAAGTTCAGCCACAGGCATTTGTTGCAGGCGAGAGAAGACAGTAGGAGATACTGTTAGGAAATTGGGCCCCCTAGTATCAGTGGGGTTGATAGGGTTCTGGAATAGCAGAAGCCAGGCGATAGCACATAAACAGGAAAAGTCAGGTGGATATCATTATGGTCAAGAACATTCAGTGGACCCTGATCTGCAAGGATTTGTGGAGATGACTTAAAAGTTCTGTATTCTTGGGTTTAAACCGGATGGGCAGCTGACAAGGATTTGAGATTATATATCTTTAAAAGAGATTAAAAATAGATTAACAAAAGCTTAACATCAGCCGCACCAGTAAAAGGCAGGATGCCTTGCCTGGCTTCCAAACCAGAGACAGTTGTCAGACAAAGTACACATCAGTTGAAAGACAGGCAAAACCAACAAAAAACAAAAGAAATTAAAACCTGCAAGTGCGGCTAGAGTGACTCTCTCTAAAACAGGACTTTCCTTGAATTACCCATCTAACTGTAAGAGAGCAATATGTCCAGATCTTTCAAGAGCTGTTAGATACAAGTGATGTGGGAAACAAAGGCAAAAGAAAAATTAAATTTCCTTACTACTCACAGCCCATCAACAAGTCCTTAAAACAGGCAGAGTGACATTCCTCTAAGGATTCAACTGCCTCAACGTTGATACTTTGTTAAGGGCAAGAAACAATCTTAGCTCGACCCCCTCCCCCCCCGCCCCGCCCCAGGATCCTATAAGTCCCCTTTAACATATAAATATTCCTTTGGAAACTTCCTTTATTTCTACTTCACAAGATACATGTTGGCAATTATTCCCCAAGTTTATGGTCCATCTATATCTGAAGGGTCTCATGACTGAGTTTTCACTAAACAGAAGTAAATGACCTTTTCCTAACAATAGCTAGCCCCCTCAGCCTCCTGGAAACCTTGTTTCCAAAACACCTTGGAGGACCAAGCTAACCTTAACCCTGTCCCAGCTTGAAAGTATATAATCAGTCACCCGTTAAAACCCAATGAGCTCTTTCTGCCCACAGGTCCTGTCCCCATGCTTTAATAAAACCACCTTTTTGCACTGAAGATGTCTCAAGAATTCTTTCTTGGCCATTGTCTCTGAACCCCAACATTTCCTTTTTTTTTTTTTTTTTTGATTTTTTTAAAGATTTTATTTATTTATTTGACAGAGAGAGAGACAGCCAGCGAGAGAGCTAACACAAGCAGGGGGAGTGGGAGAGGAAGAAGCAGGCTCCCAGCGGACAAGCCTGATGTGGGGCTCAATCCCAGGACTCTGGGATCACACCCTGAGCCGGAGGCAGATGCTTAGGGACTGAGCCACCCAGGCGCCCCTGAACCCCAACATTTCCTACATCGCAAGGGTTGTCCTTACAGATATACAGGGAAACAAAATGCCAAAAGGCTCTTTGATGGTTAATTTTTATGTGTTAACTTAGCAGGATGCAGTGCCCAAATATATGGTCAAACATTTTCTGGATGTTTCTATGAGGGTGTTTTTGAATGGAATTAACATTTAAATTGGTGGACTTTGAATAAAACAGATTGTCCCTCCCCGCCATAATATAGGTAGGCTTCATCCAGTCATTTCAAGGCCTGAATAGAGCAAAAGCCTGACCTCCCCTGAACAAGAGGGAATTTTGCCATCTGAGTGCCTTCATACTTGAACTACCTCAATGGCTCTTTCCTGGGTCCCCACCCTGGATCTTCAGCCTGCTGGAGCACTCTGCAAATTTTCAACATTCTATTCGTTCTATTTCTCTCAAGAACCCTAATACATGCCTTCTCCAAAAATTTATAGCAATAAATAGAGGTTACACCTAGGTCTTTTGTCATAGGTAGTCATTTCACTTGTTCACAAAGGTCTATTTCTAGTTCTGGGAAAACTGAAATCACTAAAGAGATGCTGTAACACAACATTGAGCTTATCAGATAACGTCAGATATTAGGAAAAACAAAGTATCATTAGACCTCTGATAAAGCAAAGCATCTGAGGGTCAAGTAATCAATGGATTCCTAGCTTGGACTGGAGCACAGTAGCCCTTTCCTGTTTCCTGAATGCATAATTGTTCAAGACAGGATTTTTTTTTTTTCTTTTTCTTTTCTTTTTTTTACTGTAACTGATCAGCCTGACCTTGGGGACATAAAATTTGGCTATTGACCTGCTTAATGCATTATATTCAATATTCATCATGACATAACCTAGCTACATTCCCTGGGAAGGCTCAGAAGACATCTCCTTCACTAAGAAATTGATAAATATGTTTGTAAGGGGAGCACCTTCAACCTTGAAGTTATCTGTGTTTTCTCTCTTTTGTAGGCCAGGCATGACCATGGGAAAGTCCTCCAGTTAGACATGGGCTTTCTTATTTTATTGGTAGTAATGGGATCCTTGAGTAGCAGAGGCAAGGTGGTGGAATTTAGGAGCTAGAGATAAATGGGCACATTTCTTATGAAAGGAAGTAAGGAAGTATTAAAATCAGGACCGTTCTGGACTTCAGTGGTAATAGCGTCAATGCGGTTCTTCCTCCTATTAGGAGTCTTCTTGGTGACACCACGCTCCCCCAAAGACAAATGTCTAAGTGGCTGAGCAGCAACACTCTTAGATCTGCCTTTCCCCCGGAGTCAAAAATCAGACTAACAATATGCACCTCAATATTGCCCTTCACAGTATATTCTAGGGAGAAGCTGAATCTGCCATCTGTTGTTCTTTTGTTCTCAGCTAGAGCGTCTTCTTCTTTCTTTTGATTACTGCTCTTATTTATGCTTTGCAGCGCTGATGACGTTTGTAGATAAGAAAGAAAAGCTATTATTCCCCCAGAAAGGGGGTAAGCAGGAGCTACGTGGATATATTTCTTCAGCAGGGATTTGTGTCTGATGAATCTTGCATGCAGGAAGAAGCTACGCTCTACCTCTCACTTCGCCCAGATGGGAAAGGCCACAGTCCCCACTTTCTGGCTTCCCTGAACAGGGACCCTAGCTTCCAGGGAATGACAGGTCACCTTAATTTTAGAATCAAGATCTTTCATGAAAAACCTAATGGAAGTTTAAATCAGAATTCAGCGTGGCACCCTATGAACAACCTCTAGGAATTTGGCATTGTTAGACACACTCATACACGATTGGAAGCACTTTTCTCAGAACTATGGAGACCCAGGGTCTCAGTCCAGTGCTGCCACAAATTAGTCATTTGACCTTGCTGTTTACCCAGACTGGGTCTCAGTTTCCATTTCTGGAAAATGAGTGAAGTTTAGAGTAAGAGATCCCTAAGGTCCCATTCTCCTTTGACAATCTATGAACATAATTTAACACCAACATGCATATTATGAAGTAATGTACATGCAAGAGGATAATCACATTAACAATGTTAAGCTATTCCTGAGTTCCAGATGTCTAATAGGCATTTAACAGAAGAGTAGTATTATTGTTGCCATAATCTGTTTCAGGGTTTTCTGTCTGCTGTTTAATGATGATGGACAGCTTTAAAAATATGAAAAAAAGTCCTATGTGTTGCACGTTACTCTCTATTTGGTTTTACGGATGAGTACATTTTCTCATTAGCATCACACAGCCTGTAAAAAAGTGGCTGCCTGTTTTTCAGATGTATTTGGGTGAATGCTATTCAATGAGCACTCTCCCTCCTCTGCCTGCTCTCTGGTATCATTCACTAATCAGCTGAGTGACCTTGGATAAATCACTCCATTTCTCCATGCTTTAGTTTCCTGTTTTACATGTTAATAGGATTGGCTCAGACTAGTGTTTGCCAAAATGTGTTTGGCAAGACAAAGCAATACTCTCAAGAATTCGGTGATCAAAATAACCTGAGAAAATGTATTCTAACATCCCCTGTATCTATGCTTAGAGAGTAACCATTAATATTATAAAGGCTCTGAAAATTCCTGCAGCACAGAAACATACTTCTCATTTTTTCACTGAACTTCACTGAACTTCTCACAGACTCCTTTATCATTGACTGACACCATTAATAATGGCCTTCAGATAAAATGATCTAATAAAATTTCTTTAGGATATCCCAAACTTGATATTCTCTGATATTTCTCTTAGTTCTTATTTTCCTCCAGATTTATTGACCTATAAGAGACAAATACCTGTACTTCTCTTGTTTCTCAGCATTTAGAAGCAGGCTTATTTCAAAGTTTGAGCTCAGGTAAAAAAAAAAAAAAAGCACACACAGTGAACAAACGGATAGATGGATAAATATATGAGAAATCTTATATTTTTAGATTAAACTTTTAAGATTTTCCAGTGAAATATATCCAATGTATAAACATTTATAGAATAGTACAAGTCATTAAATGTGCCATCCTGACACCTAGGTAGTGAACATCCAAATACCCTCCTTTTGTGCTCAGAGGTAACTGTTATATGGAATGTTTCTTCTTTATGGAGGTCTAACAACATACATTATTGTTTTTTCATTTTTAAAATGTTATACCATTATTCATTGCATTTTTCTGTATTCTTGGATGCCCTCTCCAAGGGGTGCCCTCCGCCAAAAGGATCTGCCTTATACTTGGTGACTCTTCCCCAGGAGCAACTGTCCATTGAATAGCTGATTAAGATACAAAGGTGTGCCCCCCCCTTGTCTGAATTTGGGATAACTGTGAAAAGCTGTCCCCATGTCAGAGCTCCACATGGGTTAACTGAAGGCTTTACTGTGACTCTATGACAGAGAACATCTCCTTCCCAAGAACAATCCCTACTAAACTTCCTGTGGGAAATGCATGACTCGGAGTCTGTTTGCTGGGGAACCCCCAGCCCTGGATATGCTCTTCTCCTGAAGTCCTGTTCTCTGCTGAAGAGTGTCCCATTATGTGGCCATACTCCAATTTATTTACCCATCAACCATTAATGAAAATCTAGACAGCTTCAATGTTTAAATAAGTACTGAACACTTGTGTGCACAGGTGGGCAGGTTTCTCTAGGAGTGCCCCCAAAATATAATTGTCAGGAACAGGTTTTATTATGCTTAACTTTTTAAGAAACTATGAGGTAACTCTCAAAAATTGTATAATTTGCTGTCTTGTGAATTCTCATATTACAAATTTCAGTTTTCTAATAACCCATCTTGGTATTTTGGACATTGACTTCTCTCAGTGGATATTCCTTGCTGCCAAGCTTGCCCAAGGACTGTATGTCAATGCCCTTTACAAACCTGTGTTATCTGCTCAACGGTAGAGGCTCTGCCCTAACTCGATCTGAAAGCACTGCTAGTTCTCCAGGACAGCGGCACGAGCTGAGGCTACCAAAGCTGTTCAGTGTCTGGAGTGTAAAAATTCATTTCTCTTAACCGTCAACTATTCAGAGATTTTTCATTTCTTTTTTAAAAGATTTTATTTATTTGAGAGAGAGAGAGGGAGTGCAAGCATGAGTGAGGGGAGGGGCAGAGGAAGAGGGAGATGCCACGCTGAGCAGGGAGCCCAACACTGGACTCAGTCCCAGGACCTGAGATCATGACCTGAGCTGAAAGCAGATGCTTAACACACTGAGCCACCCAGGTAGCCCAGAGATTATTCATTTCATACACAGTTTCTAATGTAATTGATATTTTGCTTTTAAGACCAGAACAATGTGTTTATCTAAGTGTTATCTGTGTTAATAGGACTGTGTGGGATTCAATTCCTGTGCTCGCCGTCTTCCTGTTGTCTGACATTCTTAATATCCTGTTCTGTTATGCTGCGGGATGACCGCACCCCAAGCGGTAATAGTGCTGTTAAGATTCTGTGGTCATTGTAACTAACTAGGTTTCAACTTAGCACATCTTCAATTTATTAATATTCTAGTGTTCAGAATAAAGTTTATTAAAACAATTTGAACTCTGTAGTAGCCAGGTTATATTTCAAAGAGAAACTTCTATTAACTAGTCATTTAAAAATTTACTGCCTGAAATAGCTCATCCTATCTCAGAGCTGAGGGGATTACTGATATTCCTTTCCTACTACTCCTTAATTTTGTCTCCAGAGTTCCTGTATCAGCTGGTAATTCCCACAAATAAAGAATTCTCAGAGGATTTGGATTTTTATTTATTTTCATATGTATTTATACTTAGTCTTTTTCTTTTCTTTTTTAATGATTTTATTTATTTGAGAGAGACAGAGCAGGCTAGAGGGAGAGAGAGAGAGAGCATGTGGCGGGGGAGGGGGAGGGGCAGAGGGAGAGGGGGAAGCAGACTCCACAGGAGCAGGGAGCCCAACAGTGGGCCCGATCCCAGGACCCCGAGATCACTCCCTGAGCCAAAGGCAGCCGCTTAACCGACTGAGCCACCCAGGCACCCCTCTACTTAGTCTTTTTCAAATAAGGATTTAATTTTGCTAGAAATTTTGTCTGAAATTTCAATAGATATAAATGTGAATTAAACAAACTATTCTTTTTCCATGTGGCTCCAGGAGACCCGAAGAGAAGAAAGCTCACTCGCCTCAAGGAGGTAGGGGAAAATTTAGGCTAGATCACTGGCCTCCTGATGCCCTGGTGATTTCCATTTTGTTGCGTCTTGTAGCCGCTCTCCTGATCTTCTCTTCCACTGAAGTGTAATAAGGAATGCTCTGATCTTTGGAATGACACCATTTTATGTCTATTCTATGGAGGCCAAGATTATCTAGTTTCTACTCACTTGGTGTTTTTTCCTTGGCCCCTCTCTGAGAAGGAAACTATCCTTCTGAGGACAGATACACCTCTTATTACTCTGTGGTTAAAGAGTAAAATATGAAAGAAAAAATCTGACTATAATTGTCCTACCTCATATGATGGAAATACTACATAATGTTTTGCTCTATGTGACTTTTTCTGTGGAAAAATATCGGGCATGACAATTATGGAAAAAAAAAAACCACAACACTTTATGATCTGGAAACAAGACACATAGAATACACCCAATTTTCCTAACTTCAAACAAAGCCTCACTGTGAATCAACCTCTGAATTTTTGTTGATTGAAATTTCAGTGTGTAGTGATGCAGTAGGAAGTATTAAAATTTCAGACAGATAAACTGGAGTCTTAATCCCAATTTTACCATGTATGAGCTGAGGGATCTTAGACAAGTCAGCTCAGTTCTCTAATTCTCAGGTTCTTTTACGGAAAAACAGGAAAACATAACATTTACTTTAAAGTGTGTGGTAAGGATTAACAA